>NC_063216.1:19135685-19447352 GCF_020740725.1 Corvus hawaiiensis
CCTAGAAGTACTGTTTCTGCAACTGCAGCCAGGAGACCTTAATAGACCACCTGTTAGGTGAGATGCAAAATTATCACTAGCATGTTATGAACAATCTGAATTCCAAGGAAAATAGGTGGTACTTCTTTAGTGTCCTGGAAACTTCTAGCCATCCTTATCTCTTTGCTACATACCTAGTGCCAGTTCCTTAGGGATGCAGCAGGGCTCATCTTTAACTGGATGCTTTGAGAACCAGCAAGGTACTGTGAGGACAACGACCTGGCTTTGGATGGGTGTCCAAAGCTTTGCTGCTCAAATGCCATGGGAGCTTTGTACCTGGCTTTTCCTGGCTCCCCAACCCTTCATGCTTTCTTTCCAGCCTTCAGAAGGCATTTTGTGACATCCCCACTGATACACAGTGGTTGTGCTGGGGAAAAATGACAACGTAGAACATAAGCACCGACACAAAGCGACTCCATGTGTAGAGGTGATGTTGATAGAGGCAGACTTCTGAAAATACCTGACAGACTTCAAATGTCAGGTTGCTTTTTGAGCCTTAAATAAACCTGCTTAGACTGCTGCTTTTGTTTTTTCATGGCTGCAAATTCAACTCCTTGCAAAGGTGTCCTGTGATCTTTCAGCTCAAAGCTGTCATAGCTGTGCATTTGCATTTTAGACACACTGTCTTCCAAAAGCATCAAAACGGCCTGGAGCAAAGGTCTGTGGTGGCTGAGGAAAAAGCACAGTCACAATGGGATACCAAAAACCACCTCCCTGAGGCTGCAATTGGATGCAGAGCCATCAGCCCAGGCTGCAGCCAGGAGCTCTCTGGCCACGAGCAGTTGGGGGCAGGAAACACCTCTCAGATGCAGCCAGAGCCGCAGGTCCTACATCTAAAAGTGCCTCTCTCTGGGAGGAGAAACATTTATAGCCCACACAGACTCCTGCCTGCATCGTACAAGGCAACTCTCTAGGCTTCAAACTAGGCTCACATAGGGCAAGAATGGAGCCTAGACTTGGTGTGAGATATAGGAAAGGACTGGACCTGCTTAGCCTGTGTAGGGTGCCAAGGGATGGCCCCCTGCTCCCTAGAGTGATACCTCAATCCCTTGAGATACAGCCTCGAACATGGGCTGAAGGAGGAGCCCAGGCCAGTGTGGGGTGCGTCAATCATCCTCTGTTTGCGCTGGGACCTCAGGGACGTGGGCAAGGCAGTTCCTCCATCAGCCATGAGCTGGAATTTGCAATGTAAAGCACTAGGCTAAACTTTCACAGAAGTTTCTGAGGAGTTTTTTCTGGGGCACACTGTGCTTCCTCAGCAGTTTTGGGAAAACGCCGTCGGGATGCCGGCGAGCTGACAGCGCTGAGCTGCCAGAGGCACTGCTTGAAAGCTCCATTCTGCTCTGCATTAGCACTTCAGTGGGGAAAGGCTGCAGGACAGGTTTACCTGCTGCAGCTCCTGGGCCCAGCACGAGCTCCGTCTCTCTCATCTGCCTGTCTGCAGATCTGTACCTTGCCTTCAGAAGCTGCTTCACACAACCAGCACAACAGGGCTTTCTAAGGATGCAGTGAAGCATCTGCATCAAGCATTTGCCAAAGCAGAGGTCGGGGTGTTCTGCTTCCTGCAGAAAACTTGCAAAGTGAGTGGCAGCCCCTGAGATCACCACAGCAGTCTAAAGGATGGCATCAGACTGTTAACTCTTGTGGCACATGGCACCACTGCTATGGTTGCCTGAGCAAAAGAGTCCATTCATGTTGGCAGTGTCTGCAGCAGTGAGCAATTGGCCAGGGCCTGTTCTCTGCCCTGAGGTCAGGCAAGCATGCCCAGAGCCCAGCTTGTGTCCTCAGAGCTGACCTCATTTTCTCCCCAGGACAGGGTGAGCTCACCCATTCTGTGGTCAGGACCAGCCCCAGGGCTGCCAGCTGGGACATCCCGGGGTACCATGGGCCAAAACGGTGGCAGGGAATGTGCTAACACTTAAAAAACACATAGGGCTCTGTGTTGCTACTTGAGGCCATGCCCAGACTGTCTTTGGTTTACTGGTGCAGATATCATCACTGGAAATAAGAGGAGAGGCTGAAGTGATGCTCTGCTCAGTTTAAACAAGGCAAAAGCTTAAATTATTGTCCTTTCCCCCAGCAAACTACACAGGCTGCCTGGGGAGAGCCTTCTGTGCTACAGGGATGCGTGGTCTCTCCTCCCTGCCTGATCACAAATTGATGGGAAATGTGTCAGGGGCATTGGGCATGGCAAGACTCATCTCTCCAAGCCCAGAAAAGATGGCAAATTTGCAGTTCTGGACTGTTTCCAGAGGAGCTTGCAGTGGAGTTGTGTGATGTGGCTGAGTCCAACCCCTCCCCTGAGCTGCCTCTCCACGTAATCCTGCCGGGCAGCCAGAGTTCAGAGCCTGGCGGAGCTGCTTCCCTGGGATGACAGCAGCGTGAGTCAGTGACGAGCTCGGTGTAACCTACTTATTTATAAAGACTGTGTACAAAGACGATTTTTTCCCTCCTTGGCTGCAGCAGACGCTTCCAGCAGGGAGAAGCCTCTTTGCTCTGAGCTCACAGCAAGTTCCCCCAGCACTGATGAGGCCTCTTTTCTCTTTTCCTTTACAGGATCCCCTTGGACATTTGCAGCTCATGGAGCCAGCAGTGAGGCACACATCCCCATCTGCACCTTCTAGCTTGCAGGGGATGGCTGCAGGAGTCAGCTGTGGGCAGGATCCTACTGCGGGCGTTGGATCCTCAGGCACGACCGAGAGGGAACCAAAACCCTCAAGCCCAAAGTTGTGACCCCTCCAAAAGGCCACACCCTTCCAGTTTCCACCTAACTCATCGTTCCTTCCCCACCTTGTTTTTTTCTGAGCACTGCATCAGTGTGATCTGTGTAGCCCAGGAGATCAAATCTCCCCCCTTCCTTGCATCAGGTACCGGAATGACAGCACAGGGCAGGGTTTCAGACGTGCCAACGCAACGTTCATTTGCCTACATGTAGTCATGCAGTGCTATTTTAAGCACATTTGTTTACCCTGCCCAGCCTCTGACTGGCTGGTTTATACATCCCACAGTGCCCCAAACACCCATATGGGCCTGGCATGTCTGACACACAGCCCCTGAGAGTCTCACACCCTTCTGGACTGGCAGGGAAGGGCTGCGACACACACATATGACTAAAATAGCACAAGACACCTCTGCTTCAAGCAGCTAAATCCTTCCCACCACCAGCTTCAGTGTTTCCCTGGCTGGTCTGCACAGTCCCACTGATCCAGCTGCTGAAGTCTTGCTATCAGGGGCTAATTTTCCACGTCAGTGCAATTTTAATTTTCCAGAGTTGTGCCTAGTTAGGACTGGTTATTTATTGTTCCAGCAAGAGAAGGACTTGATGAAATGTTCAAAGCCATATATAATAAAGTTCAGGATAACCTGGCACTCACGAGAGCATTGAACAGTGTAGAAATGCCAAAAGCAATATAGGATTTGATAGGACTTGGCTGGCTGCACGGTGTGAATACTTACAGATCACAGACCTGAGTCTTTATGGCACTGCCTCTTGTGTGGTCATTTATTATGGCTTAAAATGGGTGAGCAGTCAGCCTTTGAAGTACTTCATAGCAACTTTGCAGGGGAATGGGTGACTGTAAAATGTGTTATCATTTGGTACTTTAAATCTATTAATGCAACAAGACCTTCCTACCCTAATGCTTGCATTTTCTCACGACCAGGTTCCGGTTCTATTTGCCTTTTGGAGGAAAACTGGCATGTCTGGATGTGCATGTAGACACAGGCAAAGCGATAAGCCTGCCTTGCTGATGGCGCCACGTAAGTAGGTTTTGATCAAAACAGAAGAAGTATTTCATTACATGAAACAACTGCTGTTGTGGTAGAAAGAGCAAACAGAGCTGTGGTCTGAGTAGGTTTCACCTGGTGAGGCAGAGCAACTCCACGGGTACCATGGTGGTGCTGCTCCAAAAGGTTTCAACTTCTGGAGCTTTGACATCAGCAGGAAGCAAAGCAGGGAAAGGGCAGCTACACAAGAGCAGCTCCCCCTTCTTAACCTGCTCTGCTTGGCCAGATTGGCTTTTACTGCTGGGGCGGAGGTCAGTGCTCAAGATGCAAAAATGCACCTCCTTGTTATGCACAGGGAGCACTGGGATGCAGGGATTCAAATCCAGCCACAGCAGCAACACCCTTAGGCATGGAGGCATCCCAGAGGTCAAGGAGACTCGAGAGCCAGTGCAAGCAGCCAGCTGGCCCGTGGTGGTGGGACTTTGCAGGGCAGCAGGGTGGGAAGATCCCTGTGCTGAGCAGATTTTGCCATCCACCCCTCCCTCAGAGCTGCACCTTTTGGGACCTACCCAATCTTTGGCCCCATAAGGAGCTAAGTTTGGAAGCAGAGGGGTGGGCAGGGTTAGAGGGGTAGTGGGGGTCAGTCTGACAGAGGTTATGGCACATTGCCAAAGCAGGGGAAGGTCTGTCCTTCAGCCCTTTACAAAGTCTGGTCTGCAGATGTGTCTGTCTGAGTCCCTTACAAATCCATGTAATTTCTTGGGGATGGAGATCAGAAATGTCTTCTTCTTGCAAGCAAAAAAAAAAAAAAAAAAACCAACCAAAAAAAAAAAAAGGGGAATTTTAAAAGCCTGGACTCTTTGCCAGCTGAAATGGGAAAACCAGGAGAGAGGGAGAAACATGAACTGCCCATTTAAACTGTTATTTACACAAGAACCCAGCTGCATGTTGGGCTGTGAGCACATTCCCTGATTTTCTCTGGCACAAGAATGCAACGGAGCCATGAAACATGAGTTAACATGACAACTGAGACCTGCAGCCTGTGGGTCTCAGCGTTGTCACTCTGTATTCTCTTCCCTTGCCCTCAGCACACAAGCCCTGTGAGAGCCCATCAGGCTCAGACAAGTCACTGGGGCTGCAGCAGAAGCAGAATCCCCAGGTTCCACCAGCAGCAACCAGGGATGCAGGAGCAGCTGCCATTCGCTCTCATTTATGGCACAGCTCTTCCTGTGAATGGCACGGAGTCTTCACACTGAAGGCCAAATACCAAGGGAGCTCTGGATGTGTTTAAACAAAGCTAAGCTTAATTAGAGATGCTCAAAAATTAAATGCAGAAACAGAGTGTATTTATTGCGCTCAGGAATATATAAGGCTCTCAGGCAGATCTAGGTCACCTCAGCTCAAGGAACTGAAAGAATTACTGAGGAACGCAGCATGTGGGCAAACATTGTTCTGCCTGTTCGGTGGGAGCGGCGTAACTCCTACAGGAGCTGCAATTCCCCCACTCACAGCACTGGCCTTTGGAGCTGGATGAGGCACAGCCAATGCCAAGAGCTCAGAAACGCCGAGTTATTGTTCATGTAACAGATTCTGGCTTGTTTTGCCTTTTGGCTTTTCTTCTCTCTCTCTCCCTCCCTATGTGTGTCTCCTTTACAGCTACCACAATGCATCTTCCTGCACAGTCATGAGATGCAGAAACTCTTGCTTTTCTGTAATTAAAGCTGAGAGTCTGTTATAATCATACGACTCAGAGTGCCATAGGTCTAAGAAAAACACCCAACATATTAGCCTGGAGATCAATCCCCACATATTTCCACCTCCAAGTCCCACTGCTGAGCTGTTACTAAACAAAAAGGGTATTTTGTATCCTAAGGAATACTCAGGCTTTTGATTTTGTCTGCTGCCTTTCAGGCAGCAGTCTGCAGGTCTAGGCTCTGCCTAAGGAAGCTGCTTGCCCCTAAGTCACGATCTGTGTGGATCCCCTTGTTTAGGTGAGGTTGGGATGTGCTGTGGCTGGTGTAGCACAAGCCTGGAGGGACGGCAGGAATCTGGAGGCCCCACAGATCAAAGGTTTGGGAAAGGTCAAGTATTTAGCGTGGATGGGCTTTGGGGTCAGCTGGGCTTGAGGTAAGGCCCTGTGACTGCTGCAAGGCATGGGAAATCTCTCTCCTGTTTGCCCAAGAGATTCCTCCTCCTGCTTGCACAGCAGAGAAGGTCTGTGTCTTGCTGAAGAATCAGGGCAACTCTGTAAATTCCAGGAGCTGTAGAAATTCCGGATTTTCATGCCAAGAAATATGACCATTTTCTAATATTATTTCAGGGTGAGTCAGCAAAAACTCAACATCAGTCCTCGTTCTTAATTTTGCCTCATTTGAAATAAGATATTCAGCTTGCAGCAATGATAACAGACCTAAAGGAGCTCTCTGAACAGCCCCTTGGGAGATGAGAAAGCAAAATCCTGCTCCCACAAAGCACCTTGCGGGTTTTTTGCCTGGCAACTCTTTTTCAAAGCGGAGCCGTGTTCTCAGAAATTTTTGGACAATGCCAGTGAATACATAACACTTGATTTGGCAAAGTGCAGCTCTGCAGGAAGCAGGTGCTCAGGGCATCCTGCTTTCACTTTTTTTTTTTTTTAAATCATGGACAGGTTTGGGCTGGAAGGGACCATAAAGATCAACTCATTCCAACCCCCTGCTGTGGGCAGGGACACCTCCTACTATCCCAGGTTGCTCAGAGCCCCATCCAGCCTGGCCTGGAACCAGGCTCCACTCTCCCACCCAGCTGGTCCAGCCCCAAGCTGGCTTGGAGTGACCTCCCCTGGCTCTGCCTGCTCCAGTGCTTTGTGTCCAGCTGTGGTTTGCATGGTCATTATTGACCCTGGTGTGACACACTCTTGACACCCCCAGTCCCAAGGGCCTTACGGGTCTTTCCCACCCCACCTAATTCCAGAAACACATCACCGGGATATGCTGCTTGCAGGCCAGAGCTGAGTCCTCTCCAAGGCAGGGGGACAGCACCGTGCTGAGCATCAGCATCAGAGTGGGGAGGTAAGATCTTACAATTTATCTTCCCTCTTGGTCCAGACACTCACAGATTTAGTCTCCTTTCCCACACCCTTTTTTCAGCACATAAAACCAAGGTTCATTTCCATGACACTCTTTGATGACCTGCACCTAAAATGGAGAAGACATTTTCTAGTCTACAGGGTAGAGGGTTTCCTTGTCAAAAGTAGCAACTTCATTTCCCATGCTGAGGTTCACATTTTTATAGTAAACTCTTCATACCCTTTATTATTTCCTCGCTTAATGGTTCAGTGCATTAATTATGATTATCATCCAATACATGGAATGTATTTCAACAGAGCTTTTGGCTGAAGAAGAAAAGCACAATATACCAATTTATGAGTAATTTCCATGCAATTTGCGTGCACACAGATCCCATGAGGTGGGGGGCACTTCTTGAACTTTAGGGCCTTCTCATTCAGTTTTCAGTAATAACTTTTCCAAGGCGCTGAGGGTGGTCTCGGGAACAAGGATGAGGACTGAAGGGTGGAGAGTAGTGCAAGGCAGGGCAAGATAAGGCACGGCCAAGCCACCGCTGTCCCGGGATGAGGGGATCGGGGGATCGCGGGATCGCGGGATGGGGGGAACCGGGGGGTCCCGGTGCGCTCCCCCTTCCGGCCGCTGGGGGGCGCTGCGGCCCCGCCGGGCAAACCACGCCGCTCGCCCCGCCCCGCGCCCTCTGGCCACGCCCCTTTATGCAAATCTGGAGAGCATCTCAGCCAATGGGAGCGCGCCGGCGGCGTTGTATTTATAGCCGCTATTTAAGGAGCTGCGCGAGCCGCTCCCGGCGGGAGCCGCGTCCCGGCCTCGGGCTGCGTTCGGCATCCTCGATTCCCGGTATTGGGAGCGCTCCGTCCTCCCGGCACCAGCCTTCAGTTCATGCAGCGCTCGCCAAAGCTTCACCAGCCGCTCTGCCGGGCGCCGGTGGTTTCACTTTTGCCCTGTTTCACTCACATCCTCTGCGGAGCCGAGCTCAGCGCTGTGAAAAGGCGCTTTTGCCGCCCGCCCGCCGCCTGATAAAGGTTCAGCGGTGAGGGTTGGAAGGGAGACACGGTGATAGTCCAGGGCTGGCGGAGGTGTCCCGGCATCTGTAGGTGTGTCAGATGGCATCATCCTCGGCACTGCCAGGGCAGCAGGATTTTGTAGCTGTTCCGCCCCGAGAACGGCGCCGGTGATCAAACAGGCACCCAGGGGTTTTCTGTCAAGAACAGCAGCTTTGTGTCTCCATAAGTTACACTTGTCATTTGTCATACAGCTTGCAATGCTACTGAAATCAGCAGCGTTTCCCCCTTCATTTGGAAACCCAGCCTGCTGTTTCTGGGTGTGTTATGTGTTTTCATACATAGCCTTTCATCTGGTTGATACCTGTGCTTGTCTCCTTCCCACAGCAGAGCTGAGCGCTGATTCTGTAAATGAGAATTGCAAATGTCTTTATTCCTGTTTTAAAGAAAAACAGCACATCAAAGAATCACAGAATGTGCAGAGTTAGAAGGGACACACACGGATCATCAAGTCCAAGCCCTGGCCCTGCACAGGCCACCCCAAAAATCCCACCCTGTGCCTGAGAGCATTGTCCAAATGCTCCTGGAACTCTGGCAGCCTTGGGGCTGTGACCATTCCCTGGCGAGCCTGTTCAGTGCCCCACCACCCCCTGGGGGCAGAACCTTTTCCTGATATCCAACCTAAACCTCTCCAAGCTGTTGGCAAGGCAGCTTGGTTACTTGGCTAAGGTATCACAGAATGGCCTGGGTTGGAAGGGACCTTAAAGCCCATCTCTTTCCACCCCCCCAGCCTTGATTGATCCTGGGGTTGTCCTGACCCAGGCGCAGCACCAGCACTTGGTCTTATTAAACCCCATGAGATTCCATGGCCCACAGCTCGACCTCCTCCAGGTCCCTCTGGATGCCCTCCCATCCTTAAGGTGTGGCAGCCCACCACACTGCACATAATTAAGAGAAAGATGTGACTCTGGATGGGGGCAGGAACTGCTCCAACTCTTACTGCTTGGCACAGCAGAGGCAGACTGACAAGTTTTCCCCTAGCTTTTATTAAGATTTCCCTCAAACCAGGAAAAGAAGAAGAAAACCCCACAGCAACCCCAAAGCCTACCCATGTGTTGAGAGCTGGCTGCCAGCAGGGCTTTGGGTAGCCTCATGTCCCTGCTGCCAGTTTCTTGCCAGCACTCTGCTTTGATGGTGCTGCGAGGGCACAGATTGACTTGACGTCTGTTCTATTAGAGCAGGATGGTGGTTTCCAGGATGAAACTGTAATGAATCTGGGAAAGGGTGAGATGTTGGGAGTAAATCAGTAAAAAAGGCAACAAATTGCTCATTCTTGTTGAGCATTTAAAATTACAACCAATGCCCATTCAATCAGTGCAGAGACTTACTAGAATAATAATTTTAAGAGCATGTGGGTCAGGCCCTTGAAGGAACTGCATGCTGGAGTATTGTGATGGATAAGTGCATTTTACAAGGGCTTTCTGGAATTCTTAAGCTGCCGCAGTGGGAGAGAGGGAGAAATGTATTTCATAGCTGAAATGTGCCTCAAGTGACCGGGTTTTGTTTGGTTGGGGTTCTTCTCTGTTTTTCTAACTGCACTTTTGTTGGCATCTGCTTGAGAATAGACTGCAATGTTCATGTGCAATTTTAAAGCTGTAGGTTTTACTACCTTCTGTGGTTAAATTGATAGGGAATCCCTGAATATGGGGACGTTTATATAGAAATGTATGACCAGTGCATGAAATAGATACAGTAATTCTGTACTTTTTTCATGCTCTGGATTGTATTCCATAATAAATGAAAGCACAAACCAGCCAGATCCACAGAGCGGAGTTAGGCTGGTTATGATGCGTCACCAGCAAATACCATCTGCATGCTCACATTGGTCAGGAATATAAAGGATTCCCAAATCCCCACCCCTCTACTCAGTGTGTACAAAGAAACGGAGTGCTTTCAAATTGAAAACGACCAGATATCAGCAGGAAGCAAAGCAAGGAAGGAGGTTTCTGCACATCCCAGCCAAAATGGGATTGAGCTGGGCAGCAAGGCGTGCACAGCAGTCCCCCGCGGCTGCTGAGCAGGAGGCTTTTGTTCTGCAGGGCAGGATCAGGTGGAGAGGCAGGCCCCGTTCTGGCACAGAGAAATTGAGCTCCATCTGTGACAGAGCAGCCTGTGAAGGTAATTGGCTTTCTGAAAGGCTTGCGCTGAAATTTAGCAGCCGCTGGTGTGTTCTGGCAGGGAAGGGACTCGTACATGTTGGCGAGCTGCCTGAATCCAGGAGTGATGCTGAGGTCCCCCTGTCCCTCTCCCAGGCACTCACCTGCGTGTGTTTGCCTACCTGTTGTCCTACTAAAGTCTCATTCTAGTTAAAACCTATGATACACTTGTGGTTTGTTTGTTGGTTTGTTTTTAAATCACTCCCCCTGATGAAAATTGAATAGCTCAGTGAATGCCTCGGGCTGCTGATGGCTTTGGGAGCAGCACAACCTCGTTTCCCATAATTGTGTCCACACTGGGACTTGTGCCAATAAAGATCTTTTACTAAAGGTATTGAATAGTAATCAATGTAGTTATACCAGTACAGAAATGTATACAGAGAGAGGTATGTGTGTATATATACATATATAAAGGAGAAAATCCTTTGGGTTTTGTTTCTTTGCAAACTTTCCACAAAGATTGAAATTTGGGACTGTCTAAACGTAGTTGTAGTCTGATTTGAGCCGTGTTGGTAGAATTTAGCACTCTGGGGCTGTGGCAGGGATACTGTTACACTGATGTTTCCAATTAATATTGATTTCCTTAGATCACAACAAAATAAATGCAGCTCTCTGGAGTTTGTAGCTATCTGATGGGGACTGTGCAGATCTAAGGGCTTGTCGGCAGCAGAAGGGAGGTGACCTGCTCCCAACCATCCCCACAAGGCTCCAGGGTGAGTGCTACCAGTCTGTCCCACACTTTCACTGTCTCTGTTGCTTGTCAGTCCACAGGTAGAGCTGGCTGAAGTCACTCACACAGCAGAAGACTAATAATGTTGAGGCAAATTACTGAAAAAAGTCACTCCTTCTACGCTTGATTAATGAGCTGAATTAACTCCCACATGGTTTTGGTGAGCAGTAGAGGCAGTGCAAGACCAGACAGGGCACCCTGGGAAGGGAAAAGGGGACACACTGCCTGTTTTGGAGACCACAAGCCACTGGCTAAGGTGCAGGACCACAGAATCACAGAATGGCCTGCATTGGAAGAGACCTTAAAGACCATCTAATTCCACCTCCCTGCCATGGGTAGGGACACCTTCCACTAGACCAGGTTGTTCAAAGCCCCATGTAGCCTGGCCTTGAACACTTCCAGGGATGGGGATGAGTCTGGGCAGCACAAGTAAGGCTTTTTTTTTTGTCCCAGAATTGCCACATTTGCTTTCCCAGACTGTTATTTCCCTTGTTATTTCAACAAGGCTGCAGGAAGATGCCACTTTTCACATACAGCTTTCTGGCTGTTTGTAATTGTCTCCTGGCTGAAAACTGCCATTCCCAGTGAGCTGCCAGTCTGTGGAAGCACATCCTAATTCTTTTCAGGCAAAAATCAGGCAGGCTGGTTTGAATAGTTGCAATAGTCGGTCTGAGCTCATCTGAAGGGAAAGGAGGAGTGCTCACTGGAACTGCTCCACAAGCAGTTGGAAGAGGCCAACATCCAGCAGAGGGGCTTGGGGTGGTAACAGATTTTACCAGCACAGCCAGATTCAGAAGATGACATAAGTTCACAGCCAAAAAAAAAAAAAATCACCTCTAGATCCAAAATGCATCATACCCTTACAAAAAGCAGTATTCAAGCCTTTTTTTTTTTTTTTGAGTAGCACTCAGGCTACTTTAATGTAGGTTTTGCTGATTTTTTTCCGCCTGTAAATTGCACTAATCTTCAGATCCTTCCACCAGCTCAAGTCCTGCCTATCAGTAGGAGAGCGTTAAAGCCTGCGAGCAGGAGTCAGAGTACAAAACCTGGACTTTATGTGGTGGAGTTTGGCTTGCCATCTGCCTGACAGTGCCAAGGAAGCACAGCAGTGAGGGCATGCAGAGTAGGATCCCACAGGGAACACAAATCTAGGGGAGTTGCTGAGGAAGGTGGTTGCCTTTTTCACTTAGGCTAGGAACCCAGACAGGGTGGGTGTCACACTCAGTGGACAGTTCTCCACAGCAACATTGCAAGAGCGGATCTGGGCCTCCTGGAGATGTGGCTCTCAATGACTTCATTCTTTTCTCTTCTTTTTTTTTTTTTTCCTGTCCTTCTGTCTGTCTTGTTAATTATTAATTCAGTGCATTGAGAGCCACATTCTTCTGAGCGGCTCCTCCCATGTTTCCAACCTGGGCAACTCGTCTTGCCTTATTAGCCAGTGGACTAAAATTGCTCCTTCATAAAGGACTGTACTCTGGAAAGGTGTCAGAGTGTACAGAAGGTGTGTCATCCCAGCCTTGTGGTGTGTTACGAGAGCTGCCTGCCTTACCCATTATGCAGGTTTTTTACATGACCTCACCAGCATTTGGTAAAATGGCCTCAGGTTGTCGGGGACTCTGCGGTCTTTCCAGCACATGCAATTAATCAGGAGGGGAAAATAAATCTAGCAGCAGAATGAGCATTTTACTGGAATGGAATTGCAATTTCTGTACATAATTTAACACTTTGGGGAGGGAGTGTTCTCTGCTTGCCTGAAATAATTTAGAGGTGGTTTTGAAATAGAACACGTTTGTGTAAATATGTCTTGGGATTAAAGAGCTAACATTTAGTTCCTGCAGCATTACATCTCTGTCTATAGGATATGCCATACAGTAATCTCTAAACCCTGTTCTGCAAACTGTTTCTCATATGAAGAGACTCAAAATAGTTCTTCTGGCATAGTTTCATTTTTTCCCTCCTAAATATGGGTCTGTAGCATAAAACCCAATGCAAGGTAACCCTGTGCTTGTTTTATACATGGGAAAACTGAGGGGAAGTTTGGCTGAAAGTGGCCTCAAGCTAGTGGTTCACATTTTTCAGTACTTACCAAGGAAAGGAGCTGTTTTGACATGTGGGTTTCCCCAAATTGCAGCCCTCGAAGTTGCAGCTTGCTTTTTAAAGCTGTCCCAAAGTTACCTGATTAATCTGCTTTAGACCCCAGTTTATAGTTCAAAGGCTATGTCTGTACTTCATCCTGTGTCCTGTATTAGTAACACAGACCAATTTATGGACCCTCATGGAGAGATCCCGCAGTGACAAAGTGGAGAATACTTTTTTGTATGGAATTTGCAAATACGTTGGGGCTCACTGACATGTCCTATTTACAAACACCTTTGCACTGTCCTTCTTTCTCATCTCCTCTGAGACTGGGGAGCTTCTTTGAGATTAGATGGTGTTGGCCTGACTCTTTGAAAAGCTCACCAATTGTGTGTTCAAGGCCTAAAGGATCTCTGGGCATGTGCCAGCACAGCAGGATCAGAATCTCAGGCAACAGGCCTCAGTGATGGCATTTAGAGATCCCTTTTTGCCGTGACAATGCTGTGACGTTTGCTCAGCTAAGAATAGGCACTTGTAATAAGTTTCCCATACGGTGCTTTCAATACCAGTAAACAAAAGCTCTCTCAAGTAAGTGAGGAGCAGTGTTTTGGGTTAATGCGTTTTTAAAGCCAGGGCTCATTTATTTTACAATTAACCAAAACCTGTTGGGTAGGTTGGGGTGTAGGTTGGGGTGTAGGTTGCCACACTTCAGACTCCAGTCATTTGCACTCCTTGCCAGTGGCCTCAGCATTTTACCTTCACGCATGTTATCTGTAAGAGGGCAGAAACTTTGAGTTTCTCCAGGACAAGGAACCTCTTGCTTAGTACAAAAATGCATGTTCAGGTATCTGGGTCATGCCCATTTCATGCAGTGTCAGGTTCCCCTGCAGGGGACTTGTGTTGGGGACTTGGAGCCATGCAACGGGCAGAAAGGAAGAGCCAGGGAGTTCATTCTCCTGGTGAGACTGAGGGTTACAGATGGTTTAGGGGCCACAACAACATTTAAGTGGAACTGAAGGGTCACCTAAAAGTCCCTTGTTCAGCTGCCACTGAACTCCAGAGTTGTCCATGCTCACGTCACACCGTCCCGTTTGGCTGTGCCTCTTCTGGAGTTTCATTTTCTGTGAGTTCCATTTTTTTCACTCCAAGTTTCCTAATGTTCCTCTTGCAGACAGGTAAACAGCCTATCTGTTGGGCTTGGCATTCCTTATCCCATTCCAGGAATAGGCCCTGGGAGATGAGGCATGTGAAGCTTCCACTGGACCGAGCTCTGTGCATTTTCATTTGATGCCTTGAAGCTGAATCCCTGCTGTTCAGAGGAAAGCTGCAGCTCTGAACCTGACCCCGACAACTTCCTTGGGAGTTTTGCAGTCAGGTCCCTGCTGCATCAAATAAGGCTCACCTCATTTTCCTATCCATCAGCTAAGCAAGAACTTTCAGTCTGCTCAGTTCAGGGTATGAGATATTTGGGATTGCAGCAAGGCATACTCCTGTCTGGGGCAGGATGAGGAATTCTGTTCTCCCCTGCTTGTCTCCTACTGATGTCCAAATCCATGAGGAGCTGCTGTGTTTTGTTCTTTTCCCCATTTTGTGCCTCTGTTGGAGGAATATCTAGAGCTGGCTTGATTTCTGCCCCACCCTTGGTACAGCCCTGAATACATTAGTGGTTCTTGCAGAGCCCCAGAAGGGAACCACAGGATTGATTTTGGCTGTAAGTGATCAAAACAGGTGACTTTTAAACAGGTGTCAGAATTGCTACCAGTAAAAGGATTTGGAGAGGGGTGATTGCATCACTGCAGAGCAAGTCAGAATTTTGCCAGGAATTAATTTGGCCAAGGGTTCTTACTAAAGCTCACAGCCAACAGCAAAACCCCACCAGTGCAAACCCCAGTTTAGCCTGGTGAGGTGTTGTCAGTAGTTAAGGGAAAGGCAGATCTGCAGAGCAGACAAAAGCTGCATTAAACCACCCGCATGCCCCGGCACACCAAGGACAGGGAGCAGGTTTTACACGGTCGGGAAGTGTTTTGTCCAAAACACTGCCTGCTTTTTGTGATTGACTGAACACCTTGAGCACTCTTCCCATTGCCTGGCTGGGTTGTGTGCATGCATTTGGTGCACAGATTCTTGCACAATCCAATCTGAAATCAATTTTCAGCAACGGCTTACGTGTACAATGGAGGAAGTGCACTGCAGGCACCTCCAGTGCCTGCAGAAACCTACCACAAAAAAGCTGTGAAGACTGACAAAAAGATTAACTGAATGAGCTCAGTGTGTTATATGTATTTTGCCCTCAGCCCCCACTATGACACCACCTTGTAGCTGGCATTTGCATGAAAAATACACAGGCATGGGACACAGAAACAAAACTCAGCACTTCCCAACTGCTTCAGTAAAGTGTTAACACATCCAAAAAATGAAGGCTAACAATATGACAGGGACAGCTGCTGTTCTGTAATGTGTTATCCCTCATCAAACTGTGAAATAATGAGAAAATGACAGTTCCTATCATTATCTCATAACTCGTGGGCTTTATTGCTGGGCTGTTGCAGCTTTACTGTGTTGTTTTGGGCAAGTGATTTGAGCCTGTGGTGCCTCGGTTTCCCCTGCTGCACAATGTGGGGAACACTCACTGCACAGGAGTGGCAGGACAAGGGGAATGGCTTCAAACTGAGAGAAGGTTTAGACTGGATATGGGGAAGAAATTCTTTATCGTGAGGGTGGGGAGGCCCTGGCACAGGTTGCCCAGAGAAGCTGTGGCTGCCCCATCCCTGGAAGTGTCCAAGGTCAGGCTGGATGGGGCTCTGAGCACCCTGGGACAGTGGAAGGTGTTCCTGCCCACAGCAGCTGGAACTGGATGATCTTTGAGGTCCTTTCCAGTCCAGGCCATTCCATGATCTGCTCTTGGGAAGCAGCTTGCAACAGCACCTCACAAATCTTTGTTGGAAGAGCCCACCTGTGAGGATGCAAAATGTTATTCTGCAGGTTTTTTCTCAAGAGATTGCAAAAAAAAATCAGCCTCATTGAGTCTGGACACCATCCCAAGGTGCTGGGCAGTGCCCCTTCTCCCTGTGAAGGGTGCAGTGAGATCAGTGGGGTGCTGCTGGAAACACTCTGATGTCCCACTTTCTGTCCATTAACAGCTCGTTCATCAGCACAGAGGCTCTCACAGCTGTAGAATCAGACACAGGGTACTTCTGCTTGGTTCGTTTTGTATCACAGGATAAGCCGAGCTGACTTTTCCTTCCTTCCTTTCTTCCTTCCTTCCTCTCTCCCTTCCATCCTTCCAATGAATTGGTGGGGACAGGGCCCTGGTTCTGAGTTCACCAGAAAAAATTTCAACACATGTAAATATTTAAATGTTTCAGGTCATTTAGAAATACTGGTTTTTGTTTTGTGATGTACCAAAATAAAATAATTGTTAGACATAGATGGACGTAGGACTCTGGAAGCAAAACCTTGTTCTCTTTTTTTTTTTTTTTAATGAAACATTTCTTTGCTCTCAATTGAAAGTTTAGGGTTTGAGGGTTTTTTCATATCCATACAGAGAACAAATGAAAAAATCGACAAGGTGTGCTAATCATTATGAGGCACTACAAAAAATGTACTTACACCAATGGTAAGGGAAAACAGAGCCTGAAAATAAGAGTTAATTCAAACCAGAACCTGAGATCCAAACACTGAATGTTTTTGAAGACTTCTGAAATCCAAACATTGGTACTGCAGACTTTTAAATAATGAGGCAGAACTATGTGAAATGTCAAAAGTTGAGATTGTTTTTCCACATTTGGCTCTCTGTTCTTCAGTCTTTTGTCCTTTTTTGTCTTTTTCAGTAGCTACAGTGGCCACTTTGGGCAGTTTTTTCTTTCCAAAGAGATGCTACAGAAGCAAAAAAAAAAAAAAAAAAAAAAAAAAAAAAAAAAAAAAGCAGGGGGAGGGGGGACTGTTCTGACAGTAGGAAATTTCCCCTGGAATTTTATCACATGGTGACAGTGCTACTCCAGTCAGCAGTCTTCATCATCTGCTGCATCACAGGGGGTTTGCACAGTTATTATTTCAGAGTATTCCACATAATACTAAAAACACCCCACTATTTTAAGTTACGGAAAACCTGCTGTATTTCTGAGGTTTTGGAGCATTGCAGGGATGATTTCTCATTTATTAAATGCTCTTTTACTTATGATATTATCCTGTGATTTTAAAGATATCCAAATGTCGTAGTTCAGCCCCAGCTGGCAACTCCTTTTATTTATGTCAGACCTTATCTACAGCTTTTCACAGGCTTCAGTTTTAAACGGAGACGAAGCAAAAGGTTATGGCTTATCTTTCTTATGCTGTTGTTTTTTTAGAAGCATAATTTAGGCATGATAAGAGAGGGAACATCACAGAAAAGTTCTCTCATGGGGGCTTCAAAGCCTTTCTAGCAGCCTGTGGCATCCTCTTGTGTGGTTTATTTGGGGGTGAAGGTTGGGAAAATGCCTTTGGAGACTTTGTTATAGTTTGGATGGCTAAAAAGAGAATGGATGTTTGACTGCATGGTGGAAATGAGAAACATAGAGAGCACTTCACCCCTCCCCAGCACTGTGACCCCTTGGAGGCTGTGCAGCTGTTCAAAGGGGACATCACACGGCAGAACTGGCTTTCCTTGGGGTGTGTGCTGGAAGGGAAGGTAAAGCAGCCTGTGGAACTTCTGTCTTGCTCCAAACATGGGCACATGCCAAGCCTGGGGAGGGCAGAGGTTACCCTGAGAGGGTTTCCCTGCTCCTTTGGACGCAATCCTCCAGCTGGTTTAATTTAGACTGAACACAGGGCTGGTCCTGCGAAGAGCCAAACACAAGAGGCCACCGCGGTGGGTCTAGAACAAGGGAGGTGTCTTGATGTAGGGTCTGATACAAGCCTGGAACAAATCATATGAAATTCTTTCAGCTCTTGGAGCTTAATGTGAGGCTATTGAGGGTGAAACTGATGGCATTAAAACCCTTTCTGCTTCCTTAGTTGCAGAGCAGGCTGTTTACAGCAAAGATTATAGACCATGGAAAATCGATTCAGGGGGTGCTGAGCTCAAATCATGCTGCAGTGCTCTGCTGAAATCATCACAGGGCCATTAGCATGAGTGCTAAGTGCTTGTGTTTCCAGTGCTGCACAGGACCTAGGGGGACTTTACCTATCCAGAGGGAATTGCCCAGGTAGAGGCATTACAGAGCTGAATTTCCCTGGATCTGCAGAGCTGGTTTGTAGTCACACCCGTATTTCTGACAGACACCTTAGTGCTTCCAAGTTACATGATAAACACCAGCAGATGGGTTCTCATTTGGTGATGTAGCAGAAAGTGGTTTTCTCCCAGGGAGAGATGTGCTGGAAATAAGTGGTTTGTTCCCATATATCCACACAGAAACTTCTGCTCTCCTGTAACTCTACTGGCTTCATTTTTAATTACAGTCCAGGACAAACACCTGGCACTTTCACAATTAGCAGCTGTGAACAGACATGATGCAAGGATTTCTACTCACTTAGAGTTTTGTTTTATGCCTAATTTACATGTACTGGCTGAGAAAGTAAAAAGAACACATGCTTCCTAAAACCCATAAGGTAAATTTTCTTTGGAATGAGAGTCTGAACCTCTTCAGCGGGACTTCAACAGGACATGCCTGAGCCCTCAGTTTAGCACTAAAGCTGCTAATGTTTCCCAGACAGCTTGATGCAGTCAGTTGGAGGGGAAGATTATAGAGCTCAGGGATGCTCTGTGGTGACTCTCCTGTTCCATAGAGGAGTTGCCAAAACCGTGGCGGTTCTGGTGTCACCCTAATGGTGAACTAGGCAAGCTCTGTGACCTTGACTTTGAGGCAAAGTCATGTCAGTTCTTTAGACATCCACAAGGCTGGATATGTCATTTAAGTCTAATTGTTTTTTAGGTCTTGCTGCTGTTGTAACTGTTGCTTTTCAGAGGTGATGTCAGCTGCAGGTCTAGATTTCAACTTCCCCAGGTCTGTTTTTTTTTATTTGAGAGTCAGGTTCAGCCCATCAGCAGAATGGTGGAAGAGTAGAGAACAAAATGGGACAATGTGTTTAAGCACTGAAGGTGAAATACTAGATTCCTTGTCTGTGGGATGTTCCATGATAGCAGAAACACTGCTGTTTGGCATGAAAGATGCTGTAGTAATGAAGGTGAGGGTGATGCTGCAGGGCAATAGACTGGTGTGGTCTCCAGATAATGTCCAAGTATTTAGCAGGATGGTGGAAACAGGAGTAGATGCAGGAGGGGACTGTATGGAAGCCAGCAAGGAGGGGGTTCTGTGAGACAATCAGATGAATGCACAAAGCTTTGGAAAGCAAGACAAAGGAAAACAGGGAGCAGTCATTCTTGAGAAAGACCTCATTAGGAGATACAAGGAAGGTGCCTCCTGTTCTGCCAAGGGCACACACAGTTCAGGTGGGGCTGGAATACAGGTGCATGGTGTGAATCCTGCCCCTGAAGCCTTCCTGTTTCTTTGGGAATCTGTCCCTGGCTGGGAGGTGCAGCCTTTGGCTCAGCTTAATAACAGGAGCACATGGGCAAGAACTGTCCCAAGTACAAAGTTTCACTTCAATCACTAGTGGCTTGTAAGTGTAGGAGTTGCTTGCCTGCTTTTGATTGCAGGATCTGGGCCTTTGCTGGGAGAAGTTCTTCTGAACTGTTGCTCCTGGAATCTGTTATTTCTCAATCTTTCAAACATGCCGGAACTTGGCTGGCAATAAACTCTTCTCACCAGACAGGGGCATATAAAACCTTCACAGAAACCTCTGATCAAACTGATCACTTGATTAGATTGTTTCCCAGGGAACTGATCCGGCATAATAATCGTAGTGAGAGGAAGTGGTTCTTGCTTCACCAGAGCCGTATTGTTCTGCTGCAGATCTGCTCCCTGGCAGGACTCTTTGATCCCTTTAGTGGAAGTTACCTGGTGTGTTACCAGGTGGGGAGTAGATATTGCACTCTCAAGTGCATTTTTGATAAGGTAATCAAGAGGGAATGTGAGTCTGTATTTTTGCTCTTGTCTTCTGAGTAATCATGGTGCTCTTCTGCAACAGTTGGAAAATCTAACCTCTGAAACGGTCTGTCTGTGAAATATCTGAAGTAACACACCCAGCAGAGAGAAACAAGAGGTTGGAGCAGTGACCTGGGTTCTGATTGCAGCTGTGACAGAGATGTTTATGTCCATTTAAGAAGTTTACATACAACTTCCTGTGCCTGATATTTCTATACAATGGGGATAGTTGTATTTCCTTTATTTAAAAATAATGATTGATAATCCTTGGACAATGTGCTGTGTAAGAGTACTGTGCATGCCCATTAGCCTGTAAAGCTCCCTTGGGATTGGACATAAACTCTTCCCTGCATTTTGGATGATCCAAGAGCATAAAATTATAGAAAGACTTATGTTGAAAGGAACCTTAAAGCCCATCCACTTCCAACCCCACTGCCATGGGCAGGGACACCTTCCGCTATCCCAGCTTGCTCCAAGCCCCGTCCAACCTGGCTTTGGACACTGCCAGGGATGGGGCAGCCACAGCTTCTCTGGGCAACCTGTGCCAGGGCCTCCCCACCCTCACAGGGAACCATTTCTTCCTCATATCCAATCTAAACCTGCTCTCTGTCAGTGTGAAGCCATTCCCCTTGTCCTGTCACTCCAGGCCCTTGTCAAGAGTCTCTCTCCATCTTTCCTGTGGGCTCCCTTCAGGCACTGCAAGGCCACAATGAGGTCACCCCAAAGCCTTCCCTTCTCCAGGCTGAGCAATCCCAATTCCCTCAGCCTTTCCTCCCAGCAGAGCTGCTCCATCCCTCTGCTCCCCTTGGTGTCCCTGCTCTGGACTGGCTCCGGCAGCTCCCTGTCCTTCCTGTGCTGGGCCCAGGGCTGGATGCAGCCCTGCAGGTGGTCATTTAGTACTCCTCTACCAAAGTAGAGTCAGAAATTCCCAGTCCTTCACCAAAGTAGAGTCAGATATTCCCAGTCCAGGATCCCCTTGGTCTGAAGGGCAGGAAATCAGCCCAGCAGGGGTTAATGCAGCAATGACCTTTCCAGCTGGACTCCAGCTGCCGGTCCCAGCTGCCAGCTGCAGAGAAGGGAAAGGGGTGGAGAGAAGTGCCGCTACTCCAAAGGTAGGAAAGGCCTCGTGTTGCAGAAATTAAAGGTCTCTCGTTCTGCCACATTCATTTGCCTCCTGAGAAGTCCATTCTACTTCATTTCCCTCCTTGCTCATTAGCGAAGGAAGAATCTTTTCTAAATTTGAAGATGGAGACCATCCTCAGTAATGAAAGCAAACAGAGCACACACTGTGCAGGAGTGCCTGAACATGAACTAACTTTCACATATTGAAGACTCACCTGTGCCTGACATAGCTTTGGATCAGCTCTGACTTCAATCTAAGCTAAAATGGGTGGGTTTTGTGCCTGTTCTCTTCCATTCACTTAAATGCAAACTTTTTTCCCTGAGGACAACTGAGAGTCTTCCTCCATAAATGTGTATTTTTTAGATGTGTTTCTGTAGCGGCTGCAGAGGGAAGCTTAATTGATTTGTGTAAAGTCTAGGAGTCATAAACTCTAAAAAATGTTTCAGAAATGATATCATTACCCATTTTCACTGTCAAACCCTGTTTCCTTAGAGACCAAGAGGGCTGACATCCTCTCTTTAACGTGACAATCGGTTTTCACGTCTCTCCCCGAAGATCTGAAAGCAGACTCTACCTTCACTGCAATTATGAGTCAGCCTTTATACCGAGGGTGACTCAAAAATGCAACCCTGGCACCTGTTCCCTGCCTGCCTGGGCTTGGGGAGCGCTGATGGTGGCACAGGGAGCAAAGGTAAGCAGGAGAGTGTCCCTTCCCAGAAGCTGTTTGCATTGAGTGATAAAGAACAAAAGCTGCTACTTAAAGGTGCTCACAATCCTGCAGCTGGAGGAGTGGGGCATTGTACGGGAGGTCTTGTATCACTTGCCTCAAAGAGGGAGCGGCCTCAGGGATGGATGCCAGGGCCT
Source organism: Corvus hawaiiensis (assembly GCF_020740725.1). Taxonomy (NCBI): domain Eukaryota; kingdom Metazoa; phylum Chordata; class Aves; order Passeriformes; family Corvidae; genus Corvus; species Corvus hawaiiensis. The sequence continues at coordinate 19,157,545 of NC_063216.1, forward strand.
CTCACACTTCCTTTGGCACCTTATTTTGCCTGCTCTGTTCGGTTCAGGGGGAAGGAGGAGGGAAAATTAAGTCAGCTAATTGTATTAACACTACTGAGGCACCTCAAGGATGAAAAGCACTATATAAGTGTTTATTATTATTATTATTATTATTATTATTATGGGGAAAAGAAATTCCTCAAGAGAGGAAGCTGCTCTGCATCTTGCCCGGTCATGCCACTGCAGGTGTGTGAAGGGGGCAAAAACAAGGCTCCACTTCACATGGACAAGGAGGTACCAGTGTTAAATTTAGGTGCATAATGCTGGTTTTGATTTGTCCCGGCAAATTTACGATATGCAGCTGCAAATAACATCCCCAAACCCAGAACTTGTTGCTCAGCTTTCCCATGTATGTCATTGTCTGAAGTAATTAATCACTGTCAAGTGAAATCTCAGCCAGGATGCCTCTCAGACAGGTATCTGCCTTCAGTGTGGTTGCCATGGGCATATTCAAGTGAAAAATAAGTTCAAGTGTAGGGAAATGCTGCTCACTGAGTATTTGCACTTGGTCTTGTCAGGTAGAAAATGTGTTTCACACCTCCTCAGAGACAGTTGTGACACATCAGGCCTGGCACAGGGATTGGTATTTCCAAAAAAAAGGTACAGTTTCGGGAGGTGAGGCTTGAAACCAGGAAGTAGGGCCAAGTTGGGAGAAGTGTGAGATGTGGATCTGAGTAATTCCCAGACAAATTCCACACAAAGGTGAAACTACAGAGCTGATGTGGTTGTACCAGCTGCAAATGCTGCCTGAAGGCAGGAGTGTGCACAGGGATCCAGTCTGACCATGTGGGTTAAGAGTGGCTCTACAGCTTATCAGCTTAGGGGGGAAGGAGAAGAGGAAGAGGATTTAAGGATTTCATCACAGGATAAATGTTTTTTTTTCTGTCTTCTTTGTCACTACTGCCTTCATAAATCTTTCAAGAAGTTATGGATTTTGGATTGCTTATATTTTGAGCTTATTTTGCTCTGATTTGCTTTTACCTTACTCTGCTTATGCTAAAGGCAATTACAAGGTAAGCGTCTCCCACCGAGATAACCCTACCTGCATGAGTGGGAGTGTTAAAATGAGGGTACTGGAATTCTGTCGCTGTGCCCAGCAGCTCAAAACCTTTCTGCAGCATAGCCAGAAGCTTTCCAGTATAACTCCAGTGATCCACATGGGGCTGTTTACATCTCATAATTCAGGAGCCCTGGTACAAGTGTTTCCTGGTGGCTGGTGTTAATCATGATAGTCAGAATAGTGCCAGCAGCCCAGAGCCATGGAAGGGATTTTCTGATTGCGGTAGAATTGCGTAGGATCCGTGCCTGTTTGCCAGTGAGCATGAATCACAGTCTATTCCTGATAAGTCCAGTGACAACCGTAGTGCTTCAGTGACAGGAAGGGAAAATTCTAGTAGTTTCGTTCTTCCTGTGTATTTTGGGTGTACACCTTTGCTAGCAGAAAATAGTCTCAAAAAGAAGCATTCTGCCAGGACAAGGAAGGCAAGAGCCTCTCTGGATGCATTAGAAGAGCTTTACCAGCAGGTTCAAAGAGGTGATCTTCCCTCTCTGTTCAGCACTAGTGAGACACATCTGGAGCGCTGGATCCAGTCCTGAGGTCCCCCAGCACTAGGGAGACATGGAAATACAGAGTGATCCAGCAAAGGGCCAGTAAGGTGATTAAGGGATTGGTGTATCTGTCCTACAAGACTGAGAGCGTTGGGCTGACAAGGCTTGGTGGATTTTATCCATGTGCATAGAGAACTGACAAGAGGATATAAGGAAGATGGAGCCAGGGTTTTCCCAGTGACACGACAAGAGGCAAATACAGGAGAATCTACCATAAACAGAAAAAGCCTTCTTTACTGTAAGAGTGATCAAACACTGGAACAAGTTGCCCAAAGAGCTTGTGGAGTCTCTGACCTTGAAGATAATCAAAATCCAGCTGGGCATGGTCCTGAGAAGCCTGATCCTGCCTTGAGCAGATGGTAGGATTAGATGATCTCTGGAGGTGCCTGGAGAAGTGATTACCTGTAAGACCAGGTAGTCAAACCATGATGTACCATGCTGGAATATGTATGGGGTTAATAAACCAGACTCTGAAAACTGTAGAAAGCTCTTCAGAGAGCCACTGATGGTGTGAGGAGAAGCCCTAATGAGCTGAGAGTAATACTGGTTGCACATGACCATACAGAGGCTGCCAGGTCAGGTTCATCCCCGGTTGGTCACTCACAATTTGGGACAGACAAAAGCACCTTCAGCTCACCCATCTGGTTGTGTGGGAGAAAGGGACTGGTAGCAAAGCAGGCAACATGGGAAGCCTAAGCTATTTTAGGTCAGGTGTGGGAAAAGCAGACACCCACCAGGAAGCCTCAGGTTCAGGATTTGGGGAGGTGAGTGGAGCTGTGGCAATAGGGACAAGGAGCCAGACAGCCCGAGTGGGGCATGTTGCAACAGAGGCAAATTAACATCCAACATCCCAGGAGCAGCTCAGCTGTTGCATCACCTATCTGTAGGGCACTGTGTTACACGGAACATTCCTGTGGGGTGGTACCTCACACCTTTCCAAAGGCTGGGAGATGGCTCCACACCACCTGACTTAACTCGAAGAGAGAAGGATCAGGCTTCTCAGGCCTCTAAGTCCAGAATGCCCATTACTTACAGACCTCCTTTTGCCCAAGTTTTACATTATTCCAGAGACACTTCACCAGAAAATCTGAAGCTTCAAGAAGTAAAACAATGTCACTATCATGGAAATGTATGTTAAATGTCATATCTTTGTTGAGAAATTAGTTAATAACAACAGAACAATAAGAAACAATGCCTTTTATTTTTGCCTAAACAGGGGACAGAAAGGAAAGAAATTTAATATTATCTACTCTCTTCAAGAACACATCCAGAGAGAAAAAGCCCCTCGCTCTTTATCCTTTTCCAGCTGAGAAACTTCTTGATAAATACATCCAGACATTCAGTCCTAGAGTACATCCTATATCTTTAGATTGTGTTCAGAGTAAAAAATCTCAGTCTGGGAAGAAATTCCAGCTTTCCTATTTCTTCTCACATTTATTTATACCCACCATATTTACCTCCAGTTCATATTTAAGGCAGGCAACTGGATTGACTTCTTCCATTTCCACCCTTTCCCTCCCCTCCCAATATTGATCCGTGAGTAATTTCATCATTTCCTATTGATTCTCCAGGCTCAGTCACCTTCTGGGCTTGATCCCTGCTAAGTTGGTAACCCATGAAGATTTAAACTGTATTTCTCAGCAGCGTGCTGACCTCATTCTGAGGTGTGTCCTCCCTCAGCGTACAGATGTGTGAGCTGATGAGTGCACGTCGTGTACAGTCATATCTGGGATCCATGCAGCAAGCTCCTGATAGGAACTACATCCCAGGGCAGTCAGCCCTGTCTGGGTGACAGAGGGTGTGGGGTGAAGAATGTTCTATTAGAGAGAGACTTCTCCAAACAAACAATTGGTGTTTGTGCCACGTGGGTGGGCTGCTTGGCCCTTTCAAAAGGCTTTCCAGAGCACAGAAGTGTTTCCAAAGCAGTGCTGTGGCTTTGCCTGGAAGCAGAAAGGAAGGGACAGAAAGTTCTTCATGTTGGGGAGACCCCATTAGCTAATTAACAAGAATGATGAGCTCCAGATCGTGGCCTTGACCACACCTTTGCCCTCTGGGCAAAACCTAGGGAACACAAGGGGACACAAGGCAGCTCACTGAGCTGCACTGTGCGTATGTGGAAAACTGCCACTGAAGCCATCTTTCCTTGTGCTAAAATATTTTCAACTTACTGAGAGAAATTTAATTCTTCCCATATACACATCAACAAATAACTTGATCCCACCCACGAATATGCAAACAAATGCATAAGTTACGCCAAGTATTTCTTCCTCTTGCTGCCAAGTAAGAGAGGGAGATTGTTGCTGCGACTTCTGTTTCCAAATACTTGGGAGGTGCTCCAATTCTGCAGCAAGGGGAACTATATAATACCTAGGCTGGAGCTGAAAGAGCTCCAGCAGCAGCTCAAAGCCTGGTTGAAATAGCTGAGTGGTGAGATTCTCCCCCTAAATGATGAGCAGAGCTCTACCTTTAAGTGAAAGCACACATCCACCTCCTCGAGCACAGCTACCTTGCTAATTGCAAACAGGCTGCAAACATCCCAGCTGCTGGCCCATGGCTTTGTTGGGTGTGAAACTGAGCCCAGCATAGCCCAAACCTTGCCCAGCTGCCCCCCTCCTTGCTCTGTTCTATTTTGGGCTGTGGCGAGGTGCTGGGACCCAGCCGGTGGACAGCAGCTGGAAGAAAAGGCCGGTTGTTCAGCAGGGGAGGTGCGCCCTGTGACACGCCGTAGGAAGGATGTGTGCTTGGAAGATGTGCAGAAATCATTAGGAGGGTGTGTGCAGCCCAGAGGGGGGGACCCAGCCACAGGAGGAAGGAGCCAGGGAGGAGAGAGCAAGGGAGGATGAGGGTGGAAGGAGCAAGGGTGGAGGGACAGAGGCTAAGGTAGGAACTGGGACTACAGAAGTCACTGCTGGATATAAAACACCTGAAGATAAACTCAAAGACCTCCTTTGGGGTGAGAATTGCTTTTCAATGTTGATTTGGTCACCTTAGAAGAACTAGATTTCAGGCCCAAATGGGCTGAACAGAATCTGTGGTGACACTAAAATCTGTCAAAGTCATCTTTCCATTCCCTCTAAACTTTGCAGGGCTGGGATCAATTTGGCTCCAGAGTATTTAATGCCATAACTTCTCAAAATGGTCTCACAGGAGTTGTTCCATTGCAGGGGGTGCCTTAGGTCTGGCCCAGACAGTGTCCTAAAGAGTTTCCTGGTCTGAGCTGGGAGCAGGTGGATGAATCATCCTTATACCAAATCTGGATTTCTCTTAGTGTCAACAAAACAGCAGCTGCTCTTTTAGGACACTCCTGGCCATACAGGGACAGCACAAAGAGGTGAGCCCTGGCAGCCAGAGCTGGATTTGGCCCACAATGTTAAAGGGAGACTAAATCACAGAAGAGAGACTGTGTAGCAAAAACACACAAGAGGGTGTGAGTGAAAGGCCAGAAATGAACCTTCCTGTTTGCTCTGTGTGCTCCACACCTTCTCTGCTCCCCAGCTTAGCTGTGCCAGTGTCTCAGCTCCAGGTCTCCCTGGAACCACTAACTCAAATCCTGGCAGGATTGACTCAGCCCCTCTGTAATTTTGAGGCTGAAGGAAACTGTGAAACGCAAGATTCTGTGGCGAGGTGTTTGCCCCAGAACGCGTGGCCAAAATTGTCCTGATGCTTTTCGTACGTGGCATGCTGAGCTGACTGGTCTCCTCTCATTGGGTCTTCATTCCTTCCAATGTATTAATTACCTTAATTACTGCCTCAGTATTGCTGAATTAGTCACGTGTTTTGAGGGAGGGAGTGTAGTGTATATTTACTATCCACATCTTCAGTGAGTGCTGGCTGATGTAGTGCTGTTGCCATTCCAGGAGTTACAATGATCCGCACAAGCTGAAGATCTGCTCATTAAACCCAGCCATTAAAATTCACAGTAGTCCCTTGATTTCAGCTTTTTATGGGTTATTAGTTGAGATGGATTATTTACTCTTGGATATGAAAAAAGCCTGTGGGCAATTTTTAAAAGGATCAATCTGAAATGTCTGTTATTATCTGTCAGGCTGGAAGCATGTTGGATGGGATTTTTGTTTCTTTTCTTTAAGGGAAAATAAAACAAACATGGGTGTCAAAATGTGACCCAACCCCTGCTTTCTAAAACTCTCCCTTTAACTTTGTAGACTTGAAAACAACCTTTTATGTTTTTCTTTTTTTTTTTAATAAAATACTGCTAAAAATATTCTCCTGACCTGCAAGTTTTGACTGCCAACATTCAAGGCTTCAAATATGCTTTTATAGCCAACTTACAAATCTATGAAAAATAGATTTATCACCTAAGTAGAAATTAACTTGAACTAAGCCAAGATCCACATGATTCCTTTATGTTTAAGGATGAAATGTCTGTTGTTCCTTTTCCCTCCCAACTCTTGTAAAGGCTTGATACAGAGACTAATGCTTTTTAAAAATGTCATAACTCAGATTCTTAAAAGATAAAGCTCTCAACATAAAACCAACTCAAAGGACCTTATCATTCAGTTCTTTCTCTAATGATTTTCCATGCTCTAAATGAAATAATGAGAAGTAACTTAAGATGTTGCCAAATACAGTGATGAGTAAGTGGACTCCTGAGCAATCACAGCAGCAGCATTTAACTTGTTGCTCAGGAGTCCCTAGAATTGTGTTTCTGCAAATACAATTCCAGCCCTGTGGGACAGAGATTTCTCTCTTTAGGTCTGTGGATGGGAATTGATCTGCATGACTCTTTTGACATTCTCCTTGGAGGGGGTGTCCTGGGGATCTCACAGCCTGAATCCCCTTGGATTGCAGTGGTTTCCCAGCACACAAAGCTCTCCTCAGAGTGTCCCAGCCTAACTCATGTTCAGTTCTGAATTCAGAAGCAGCTTTGTGGCTCACACGGCTCTGGGGGAAGCCCTGCACCCCTCAAAGCTCCCCAGGGCCTGCAGTAGCCAGGGCTGTCAGCTCTGCTGTCAAAACCCTCCAAGTTCAAAGTGGCTCCGCCAGCAGCAAGCTCAGAGCTTTGAGCTGAGCTCCTGCCTTCCTCACAGCAAACATGAGGATGAGGAAGGTGAAGGTAATTGATAGGGTCACCCCTATTAGACCCCAAGTGTAACTAGGAATGCTTGGGAAGGACTACATCCCTGGTGAATCCAACTCTCTCAGAGCCCCAGACATCCCAGCTCCCACCCATCTCATCTGAGACCTCTCCTGCATCTCCCAGCCACCACCAGTACTTCGTTTTGGTTGCCTGCCACAAGGAGGTTTGTCCCTGGTCTACCCCTCCAGAGCCTTTCAGCCCTCCAGCTCCTGCTCTACCCCTCCCTTCTGCCAGGATTGTCTTTCCTCCAAAGCCCTTTTTCCCCCAGCACACTCCACTCCTTCCTAAGCCCAAACCCCTTCCTCTGACCATGCTGCAGAAGCTCCAGGCTCTCACTAACCATGCCCTGCCTCTGTCCTGGCTCCTCCAGCCCTGCCTGATGAAATGCTGTTGCCTCACACGTTGGTTCTCCTTGCCTGCTACCTGCTCCTGTCACCCCACTGCTTCCAGGCTCAGCCTGAAGTGCCAAAAACACGGACGTGCTCCCGTGGGAACTGTGGAAGACTTGGCTTGGCTTCTGCTCCCTACAGTGTGCTCAGATGGGACTCGGGGAGAAGAAAAGGGCACATCAGAGGAAAAACTGGATCTGTGGTCTCTTCAAGAGCCATCTTTGTTGGTTTGAAGCAGCTTTCTTGAGTCGTAAGACCTGTAAGTTTTTGTCTTTTCTTTTTCCCCATCACAATGGCTGAAGTTTAAAGCTGTTTATATTTAAAGTATTTCTATAGCAACATCTCATCAGCATGATCTTTTCTTAAAAAGATCTCTGTTTTATCTGTGGTGTTTCAGTAAAATCTATAAAATATCACTCACTGAAGGCATTTCAGAATGCTTGTGAAAAAGGGAAATCAGGGAAGTTCTCATTTTATATAGCTGGGTAGAGTTACTTGCAGTTGGTAGCATAAAAGAGATAATAGAAACAATTTTTTATGTCAAACTACCCAAGATTTCAGTAGGCAATTCCAGAGGGTAATGAAGGTGGGAATAACCATCTCTACACTGGAAGAATACAAGCTCTTACAAGGTATTTGAAGCTACTTTTCCATGTAGATATGTCCGTGTGCCTTTAGCATAGGCTCATTTGGAACTGGATCAAATCAAACCACAAAAAAAGGCAGAATGAGAGTGTCCACGTGGGCAGTTCAACCACAATAACTCTACTGACACGCTGGCAAGTGTCACAACAGCTTCCCCAAAGAGCGGAATTCCCCAAAATGCGGAATTCCTGTGAGCTGCAGCTGGGCAGGGACACTTGGAGGGCTCCCCTGATGGAGAGGTGGCTGCTGTCAGTTGTAGCTGAAAGAGCTCGAGGCGACGGAAGAGGAAATGACTCAGGCTAAGAGAGGAAAATCATCCCATGGCCCTGTTTGTTAAAGGAGGTGGAGGAAAACTCTCTGTAACATCATCAGCCCCATGCAAAATATTTTCAAGGTATCAAGTTGCTGGTATGAATGACATATCAGTAGATCAGAGGACTCTGTGTTTACAATATAGATAGACAACAGCTGATTTTTTTTTTCCCCAGCCTCCCCTCCCTTTTCCTCTTCTCCCACCCACTCTTTTCCTTCTCTGTAAACTTTGGTGGTTCAGATAAACTGAAACATGGATCTTCCCTCGCCTCCCATTAGATGCAAAAGGAAATATCTGCAAGCAAGATGTTATAAACCTAGGACTTAGCCATGTGCATCCTTCCTTTATAGTATTCCTGGGTTCAACCTTCAAGTTATACATTCTCGGTGCCAGTAGGATGTGAAATTTGAAAATGAAAGTATAAACACTTTGTTATTTATTCATAGCCTGACTTGTAAATGCATGAGGGTGGCATAACTGCTTACATTAGCCCCAGACAATAAGCCACCAGAAGAAATGCCTTTAAATGAACAAAAACAGGTTTATACATAATTTATAGAAATTCCTTCACACAAAGACATTTCAGAGCCATCAGTGTGTGCCACGCACTGAGCAGTTTTCCCCCCTCATTTTGTGGCTGTGTCAGAAGTAGGGCACATTTAGGCAAAGACCTGGTACATTTACATTGTACAAACTTTACAAAACACAGCAATATGGAACCTGCAGCGTGAATTTTTCCTACTGAAACTAAGTAAGAGAGCTGGGTAGGCAGAGTGCATGTATTTGATGAAGTTTGGATAGGGTTTTGAGGCTGAGATTACTCCTGCTAGGCCAGGGAAAGCTAGGAACAGGCTGGGAAATAGGATTTGGGTAAAAGGTACAGTCATTTTTCTGTAGGAGCCAGCCTCCTCCCCAACAGGCCAAAGGGCAATTAGGGAGTAAGTGTTCACAAATAAAAGCTAAATCCAAGCAAAAACCCCTGTGTCTGGAAGTTCTCAGGGACACGAGCACTTCACACTGGGTTCAGTCAATCTTTTTGAGGGAGAGCACCCACCTTCCTTCAGCATCATTTAAAACTTGTCTCCTGTTCATGAGACTTCATGACACTGGCTACTTTCCTCGAGTTCCTGAGCTACTTGTTTGCCACACAAATGGAATGTTTAATGTATTGAAAATTCTCTGTGCCTTTCACACTGGTTTTTATCATGAGTTTAGCAGCGAAGGAGTATGCTTTGAAAAAGCGTGTTTGAAAAAGACAATAGCATCTCTTAAGGGCTGAGGAGGGAGTCTTGATGTGGCTTCACTAAATGCCACACAAAATATTTCAAAAATTTGTGAGAACTAGTTCTTGAAATGCTGCGAGAGAAAAGATACATTCTTACCCTGCCCCCACATTGCTAAAACTGTGCTTTGCTAGGTTTAACCTTTGTAGCTCATGCCTTCAGTATAGGATTTGAGTACCTCAGCATACACTAAACCCCAGAAAATTCAAATAGTGAAATCCCTTCCCCTCGTCATAGAACAGCTTGTTTGGATGAAAATACACGTTGTTATTCTCATTTCCTAAAATGTAATCCTCTACTTCTGCTCAGGATAGATCATCCCTCACTCCCTGTTTCTGTCACAGTACAACTGATAGGACACCAACCCATTCCAGGAGGGTGACAGCAATTAAACACAGCAGGCATTGATGTCATTGCCAAGAGAAATGTGGGGTTTTTTTTTGGTACAATCAGGGATGAAATGCACCCTCAGCAAATTGCAGATGACACCAAGCTGAGTGATTTGTTGTCACACCTGAAGGACAGGATGGCATCCAGAGGGACCTGGACAGGCTCAAGCAGTGGCCCATGGGCATTTCATGAGGTTCAACAAGACCAAGCACTGGTGCTGCACCTGAATCAGGGGAACCCCTGGGATCAATCCAGGCTGGGGATGAGCAGAGGGAGCAGCCCTGGCAGAAGGACTTGGGGGTGCTGTGGGTGAGAGCTGGCCCTGTCCTGGCTGTGTGCGCTGGGACAGAACCCCCTGAGCTGGGCTGAGCCCCAGCGTGGGCAGCAGGGGAGGGGAGATTCTGCCCCTCTGCCCTGCTCTGCTGAGACCCCCCTGCAGGGCTGCATCCAGCCCTGGGATCCCAGCACAGGAAGGACAGGGAGCTGCCGGAGCCAGTCCAGAGCAGGGACACCAAGGGGAGCAGAGGGATGGAGCAGCTCTGCTGGGAGGAAAGGCTGAGGGAATTGGGGTTGTTCAGCCTGGAGAAGAGAAGGCTTTGGGGTGACCTCACTGTGGCCTTGCAGTGCCTGAAGGGAGCCCACAGGAAAGATGGAGAGAGACTCTTGACAAGGGCCTGGAGTGACAGGACAAGGGGCAATGGCTTCACACTAACAGAGAGCAGGTTTAGATTGGATATGAGGCAGAAATTGTTCCCTGTGAGGGTGGGGAGGCCCTGGCACAGGCTGCCCAGAGAAGCTGTGGCTGCCCCATCCCTGGCAGTGTCCAAAGCCAGGTTGGACAGGGCTTGGAGCAACCTGGGATAGCGGAAGGTGTCCCTGCCCATGGCAGTGGGGTTGGAATTGGATGGTTTTTAAGGTCCCTCCCAACACAAACCATTCTAAGAGTCTATGATCTCATGCACTGCTGCACTTCTAAAGTGCCACTGCAAGACATGCATCTCAGTTAAATGTGGGCATCTATAAATACAGGCAGGACATACATGTACACATGTGCATATGGACACCTGGGATCTGCAATCAAGGGAAGTCCATGGAAATATCAGCACTGACTTTACTATGCTTCATGTTAATCTTCTGTTAAATTGATTCATTCTCCCTTTTGCCTTTATGGAGCTGCCAGGTTGGAACTCTGTTTGCCTTTTTACAGTGTCTTACACAATAGAGCTTTTGAATAAGATTTTACTATCTGATTAGTGCATATTAATGTCAGTGATATAAGTTTATTACTCACCTAACCAGCCTTTATCTTGTTTCGCCTTGAAACAAAGGAGCTGCAGAGCAGGCTTAAAGAGAGTCAGTCGAGTTAGATTCCTGTAATGCTCTCTAATTGTGCTGTTTGGCCACACAGAACCTCCATTTCTGCCTGTGATGTCAAATGATACTAATTATTTCTCTGCCTTCGCTAAGTATTTTATTCATGAACACTTAAAGGAATAGTTGAGCATAAGCTGCAAAGTTCAGGTGCTGCTACGAGTTTATGTTTTCAAAAAGTAACATTAATTTTAGCCCCAACCAAGATTTCTTTTAAATTAAAAAAAAAAAAAAAAAAAAAAGATCCCAGAACACTGACTTGAACATCATGAAAAAAAAAAAAAGAAATTGCAGGGTGATTCCTCTCACAAAGGTCTGGGAAACTTTGATTTGAACTTTTTCTACAGAGCATCTCCCTGTTAAAAGGAAAGCTTTGATAAAAATGGAGGAGTGATGTAAGATGAAACTGGCCCATAAGGAGCAGAGGCTGGAGAAATATCTGTGAGACATATGCAGACTAAAGAAGAAAATCAAAAAGCAAGCAAGTCAGAAATTGCTCTTTCATTTAGGACTGTATGTGCCAAGGAGGAATTTTCATCTTAAAGAGAACTATTGAGGAAAATAGCAAGGTAAGCTCATTCCCTGCTGCCTTCTGTCAGTCTGACAACGGGCTCTCAAAACCACTTTGAAACTGTAAGATCTTCCAGCTTTAAGATGATACAGCAAGAATCAAATGGAAGGATGGTAGACAAAAGGGAATGTAGGAAAAAAGTCTTGTACAGCATGCGCTGTCAAAAAAGAGTGAGTTAAGTGAGCTAACTGGATAAGGTGAGGTTTGATTTGATTCTGTGATAGAAAATCTGAGAGAAAAAGCATAGAAAGCAGAGAAATTATTTCACGGCCTTGATTATTGCCCATCCCCACCCCCCCAACCCCCAAATCTCTTTGTTCTATTTTTTACAACCACAAGCCCTAAATAAACACCAGCATCCTCACTAATTACGTATGACAAGGTGCTCTGAGAACTGCTTGGAGGTCAAATATATTCCATGGTGTTCTAAAAGCTGTGTTCCACAGTCACTCCCTCCCCATAATTGTAGGGTGAGGACAGGGGTAAGTCTTCAGGGTCTTATTTTTGGTGAACTACACCATTTGTACAATGACATCTTGCAGCCCTCTGTCATCTTCCTTTCCTGAGTCCCAAACAGATTTCTAAGCTTTACCAGCAGTGCTGCTTGATGGGAATTTTAGAGAAATTCCTCAAAAGTCTCTAGGGGACATTCCTTCTCACAGAATCACAGAATAACTGGGGTTGGAAGGGACCTCTGGAGATCACCCAGTCCAGCCTGCTGCCAAGGCAGGGTCACCTGGAGCAGGTGACACAGGAGCGCGTCCAGGTGGGTTTGGAATGTCCCCAGAGAGGGAGACTCCAGGCCCTCCCTGGGCAGCTGTTCCAGGGCTCTGCCACCCTCAGTGTGCAGAAGTTCTTCCTCATGTTGAGGTGGAACTCTCTGTGTTTAGTTTATGACCATTGCTCCTTGTCCTGCTGCTGGGCACACCTGAAAAGTGTCTGGCACCATCCTCTTGGCACCCTTTGAGATACTTATATGCATTGACGAGATGCCCTCTCAGTCTTCTCTCTTTGAAGCAGCACATCAGTTTAGCAATCTGTGGTACAGAACTTTCCTCTGCAGGTACTGAGGAAGGAGGAAGACCATCTCCTCTGTTCTTCCACTCAGCTGCAACTCTATCCTCACTTTGCTTAACACACTCTCTGGTGGCTTGTCTTGTCTGGTTTTGAATTATTCATACAGTCAGACTTGAGCATCAGATAAAAGAGCAGCAATTTCCTGGGACAAAATTTTGGAAATATTTCCATATTAAACAGCAATTAGTGAGAATAAATGAGGAATCTATAAACTGATCAATTACTCGATCATATCCTTCTTGCTTTACTTAGGAAGCAGTTCCTTGAGGCTTGGTTCTTTTCTCACTGCCAATTGTGTAATTATTGAGCAACTCTAACTGGAGTCACCCCAGAGTAAAACTGACTTCCGTGAGAGCCGAAGCAAGCAAACTCTCCAAGAAAAGCAAGCAGCAGTCAGGCCTTAGCTAGAATATTTCTGCCCCTTAGCCAAAAGACAGCAAATTTTGGTGCCTTGTAGGTCAGGTTTCCTCTCTCATAGCAGGATGCAGAGGTGCTGACTTGAGTGTTTCCTTAGGGTAATGTGTCTATTTAAAGAACATACAGACACTTGCTGATTACCACAAGGGTGGTTATAAACAGCACACAGTCAATTCCCGTTTGCAGAAACACCACGGCCTTGTCCCAAGGAACAGATGCTTTGGTGTCCTTTTTCTTTGGGGCGCTCACAAAACCAAGAGGCAGCTGTTCGGACACATCCAGCACCCCTTTCTCACCCCCACCCATGACTGTGAATGGGGGGAACCTTTGCCCAAGGCTCTGACCCTGTGGTGTGGAAAAGCATCTGGATCATTAAGCTTGGCTTTTATAAATCTGGGCTCAGTTTCACAAAGGCTGCTCAGAAAGCTCAGACAGAGGCAAGAGCTTCAAGCCACTGAGTATCCTTAACAATTTTGTGTGTGTGGTTACTGCTTGGGATTTTTAACTTTTCGATGAAGAATTTTATCCTGGGTGTGATGCATCATGTGTAAACCATTAACTCCTCTCACCATAGCTGTACATTTTCAAATACAATGGTGCTCTTTATTAAAGCACTTAAAAATAGCATTCTGGTGCCAAAGGTTATCCAGTGCCTTTCTGCTGCAGAGCATGTCAGCAACTCTTTGACAGTTTGCAGTGCATGGCAGTGATTTATTTGTGGAATTCCTAGAGAGCAGGGGCAAGCTGTGTAGAAGCCTTGATGCATCAAATTCAATGATGTGTGGTAAAAGATGTAATAGCTGATAACACAAACGTATTGAGGAGGTCACGAAGAACATGCTCTCAGTCTGCACAGCTGGTGAGAGCTGAGACCTAAGGACAAGAGAATGAGAATCATTGCTGCAAAGCTCATGTGGTGTTTTAATGTGGTCAGGGAGGGCCTTGACAGGGTGCTGGGAAGAGGAAGAGGCTGACATGTAACACATGACACATTTATGGACACCTAACAAGGGACAGAGACCCCCACCTGTCTCCACAGCTCCACTCCGGATGGGAGCTGGATCTGATCCCAGCACAGAACCCTGGGCAGACCCTGATACAGGATTCTGGTAATGCCAGCTCCTCAGGGCCTCAAGTCACCACTGCTGTATTGCTTTCTATTGGTATAGGACACGAGCTGCTTCCAATAATTTTAACCTAGCCTCAGATTTACACCAGCTGAAAACCTGGCTCCAAGCAGCCTGTGAGGGAATTTCCTTTACTCTTCTCCCCCATCCCTTTAGAAATAAATTACTGCTGCATGTTTTCCATTTTCCTATAGGTTTTCTATCCAGTGATCCAAACACTCCAAAATAAACATGTACATTTCCTTCCCTGGTATTCTGTGTCAGGATCTATTTAGCTGCCTCTGCAGGAGCAAGCAATCCTAAAAATCCTGACACCAGGATTAAACAGAAGTTTCTTTTCTTTTTGGAACCATCTAAAGGTGTTACAGCTCAGCAATACTTCCCACTGTGTTCACATGCCCCATCCTTGGAAGCGTTCCAGGCCAGGTTGGACAGGGCTCGGAGCAACCTGGTCTGGTGAAAGGTGTCCTTGCCCATGGCAGGGAGTGGAACTGGATGAGCCTTAAAGTCCCTTCCAACCCAAACCATTATGTGATCTTAAGATTCTAGGATGATTCTTGCAGTGCTTCCAGATGCATTTCCTAGTGCTGCACGCTGTTGTGGACTTATTAACCCCCATTAGACACATTTTGCTGACATTTATTCTAATTCAAATTCTGGAGTAAATGCAGCCACTCCCAGAAAGTTCTGCATGTGTAAGCTGCTGAATGGACAGTGGAGTCTCCTGAAATGAAGCCTAATGAAAACTGAGTTACTGCACGGCAAAGCAGGCAGGACCTGCAATCTCGAATACAGTGAGCTTTTCTTGAAATCCTAGCCCTGGAGTGTGTGAGGAAGCAGGTAACCAAACTGCTGCTGCTGTAGACAGGCATTGCTTCTTCCTGTGTTTGTTTAGTTATTATTGGTTGTATTGTGGTTACAACCAAAAGCATAAACTAAGAACAAAACCAAATTTTTAGGTTGATATAAAATACATATTAACACATGTAATTTATTTAGGCTGGCCCCAGGTGTAGAGTGAGGACAGCAGACCAGGATGGGAAGAGGCAGTAGTGTTGTCCTCTTTTTCTTTGCCCACGGCTCTGGCAGTGTGTGGAAGCTGCTGTGCCAAGGAAGACCTCGGTTATTTGGGATACAGATGATTAATCTGGTTGGCACTGGCCATACCCAGAAGCAACCACTGTCCAATGCCTCCTTGTGCCAGGGCAGCAACAGGAATGAACTGTTCAGCTCACCAGAGGTTCTGTCCTAGTTACACATCCCTGTCTCCCACTGCAGGGATGGCAGGATCCTCTCTGCCTCTGGCCACACATTTGAGTTCCAAAACTTAGTTCCAAATATAACCTTGTGAAGCCCAAACCTGGCTGCAAGAGGGTTCATTCGTATCACTCTACTCACACGTCACTCCTTTATGCTGGTGGAGGGTCTGGCTACAGGTGTTGTCCCAGACCATTTACCACTTACTAGAATATGCTACATAACCAAGAGGAATGAGCACAAAATTTGTATATTCAAGCTTAGTTTCAGTTCACAGAATGATCTGCTCAGACACCAGATGTGTTTTAAGCTCCCCATGACTGGGAACGTGGGTGTGTCCTTGCCCCTCTCCCTGTGTAAAATCCCACCACTTCTATTTAGTGGCCTTGCTTATGTGCCCTGCCCACACAGATTCTGCCACTGGTGTGCATGAACACAGAAGTCACAGGGCACAGGGAATCCAGTTTTGCATTATTGGGACAGGCCAAAAATACCATTCCATGGGCCATCTTTTAGCCTTTGGGACAGCAGTGAATGAGAATCATTGACAGGTCATGAAGGTACCACAGCATGAAGGCACCACATCTTCATGGAAGCGGCAGCGGCCCATCTTCCATGGGAAAGGCCACATAAGATGAGCCCAGCATGCTCCTTGCCCTCTGTATTCAGGGCTCCCAGCAGGAATTAACACAGCCCTGTGCTGACCAGCCTTCTGATGGCAAACAGCTGCATCCAGATGATGGCCTTGATGGAGAAACACGGATTTGCCACCTGGAATTTTCTGTGTGGAACTAGTGATTTCAATTTAAACTACTTGCTTGTTCCAAAGCCGCCAGGCACTTAGCTCCCTGAACTGCAAGCCTGGGTGCCTTGGCTTTTCAGGCTCCAGGCTCTGAGAGGTCTGTGGATCACTGGGATCAGAAGCTTCCAGCCTTCCCTAAGTCTTCAAGTTGTCCAGCATCTCCGGAGGCTGATTTTCCCAGTCTGCTTCATACTCCCCAAACAGCTGACGCCCAAGCACAGCAGTCAGTGAGAAGGGCTACCCTGGGATTCTGCTTCGAGTTTCCCAGGGGAGCTAGGGAAATGCATCCTGTCCAAGAAAAACATGAGCTGCTACTGCTGCTGGAAAGTTTTTTATGTCTTTGAAAAATATTAGCTCTCCATGCATTGTCCTGAGCTGTAGCAACATGCTCGGCTTAACAGGTCTAGGCAAAATAGGCAAAGGACTGTTGAGGTGGAAAAAAGAATGTCGTTTCCAAAGTGCTGACAAGCATCTTCTTTTTTTTCCCCTGAAGTAAAAATTCAGCAGTAAAAGACTTGGAAAGAAAATATTTCTTTTTTTCCTTCTCTTTATGAACCATTTTAATATTTTTCCATGTGTTTCTGATCATCTCAGGGTGATGTATAGTTTTTCCCAATTCCAGAGAGGTGAAGCTCTTGGTGAGGTAGAAATCAGCTAGATCCCAAAGATTTTAATAATGCCAAGGGATGCATGCTGAGGCCAGTGATGCTGAAGGGCAGTCAGTGCTAATGTGTAAGGCCAGGCACAAACAAGTGGCAGCAATGCCATTCACTGAGAGCAGGACTGAGCTCTAGGCCATGCGAAAAGGCAAAATCACACCAGTGTTTTACTTTGGGCTCACCCTCAGCCTGGATCAGCCTCACACACGGATTCCTCTCACCTACAGACAGGGTGCTTTGAGGCAGGATGGACTTAGCTGGAGCCCAAGTGTTTGTTCAAGGCCTCTGAGCCCTGCCTGAGAGCACACACTCTGCCAAGGCACCAGTTCTCCTCCACAGCCCTCCTCACTGGAAGAAAGAGCCCCAAAACTCACGAGGAGAGTGTCAGGGAGCAGCTGATCCTGGCGTGACACACAAACCTGGGATGGAGGCATGTTATGCTGCAGCCCCCGGGCTGTTCCACGCTGTCTCAGGCAGGAGAGATCTACTTAAGTCCTTCTTCCTAGTGTTCCTTTTAGGGAGCAGAGGGATGGTAGACTTCCACTGTGCCTAATGCCCTCTTTTCCTCCCCACAAGATGGTCCTCACTCCCCTGAGGGACCCACCAGCCTCGCACCCTCAGTTTTGGGTGCTGAGCTGCTGGTGCCAACAACAGAAAAGAGGCATCGAATCTCTTGGTTTGGAGATGCAATTTGGACACCCCAATGATTTTTCCAAACATTTCTAGGCCCTATTGGGATGAAGCCCATTAACTTCAGTGGGCTTTGGATGGTTTCCTACATACACAAAGTTGAAAAATCATGCTTCAAAAGAAATGCCGAAGCTAAATTGGGAAATTTTAATGATTCTTTTTGTATTTTAATTTGGTGGCTGTATGCTGACAATATAATTAGAGCAATGCTATGTTAATTAATGCCAGATGACATTAGTGGGATGGCAAAAGCATCCAGTTTTGTAAAGAATAGTTCACAGTTGAACTGTTCCTTTCTCCTCACCCCATTTTTAGTAGAGAACTATATTCAAAAAGTCAGAGACATCTGAATTAAACCAAAAGTCAAACCTTTGACAAATACCATGTATCTTAGCATGTTATTTTCAAGCCAAATCTAACGTTATTGCAGAAAAATACATTAGCTGTGTTTCCTTTAGTGCCTATATGTTTAAAAAAAGAAGGAAGGTTTGCAGGACTGCATGCTACTCTTGTGCTTGAAGTGGGTAATGGCAAACCAAGTTGCCACTGAAGCCAAAGAAGCAGGACCTAGACTTGTGCTTCATATACCTGAGGGTTTGAAAAGTAATTTTTGGTTTAGGGTTTGTGGATTTTTTGGGGTCCATCAGACAATTTGAAAAAGATTTGCAATGATGGGGCAAACTACATTCACATTTAGCGTGAGCCCATACATGCTGTGTTCATATTCTGGGTGAGTTCAGCTTTGTTAAACTTCAACCTATACATGTAACATTACTGGGGTGCCCCAGACAGCTACAGGAAATTTGACAGGGCATGAAAGTCACCATCCCATGAGAACTATAGCCTTTATTTTAATATAAACTCACATATTCTGAATTGCACATGTAGAGATATTTATCTATGGATGCAAATATTTATATATGTAAGTTCACTGTATGCTGTCATATAAATGTCTTGTAGATCCTGTCTTTAGAGTAGAGTTAGTGAGTTAAAAGTCTTGGGGAATATAATTGTATCCTGCTGTGTCAGCAGACGAAAAATTGCAAGCACATTTGTACTGTTCTAAATAGAACTTAAAATGAAAAATCTTCTGTAGGTGATCTCAACGAGAGAGCAGCAGAAGGAAGTTGGCAGGACTTCCTTAAAAGTTTTAGTTTTCCTGGGGGGAGAAGAGGCAGAGGTAAAACCTGAAGGCTGGTAGATCCCAAATGACCTCCGGTTAAACCGAGGGAAGCATCACTGCATGGCCAGGACTGAATCCATACTGGTACATGTCTGGCAATGTGGGTATCACTACCACCCTTGGCCTATCTATAAAAAAACCAACCCTTTACTAATATTCCTAATTCTCAGCAGGCAAACCTGAAGTTGCACAAAACTTACCTTTCTGTGGTAACACTACACTGGCTTTGCATCTGCTTTGCATAGAGTTCAGTGCCAGGAAAAGCCACAGGAAAATTAACTCTTGTCCCAGCTTGTCTGATGCTCTCTGTTAACAGGGAAATCTTACTATTTACCCCCAGGCTGGAGCTGAATTTTACGTGTCCTGCTCACAACTCCTGACAGGTGAGGAATGCTCCTATATTCTCAAAGTGAAAATGTCACTGAATTCATTGTATCATGTTTTGGAATGGGCAAATCTGAGTACTGTAAATGTGGGATTATACTTGGCCTGGTGCTTGATATCATAAGGGAGGCATCTTGTTGGAGTAAGGAGCTGTGACTGGCGTTGCCCTCAATGTTCCATATCCGTGGAGGATCCAGAAGACAGGGACTGGACTATTTTAATGCCGTTGTGAAGAAACCTTTGAATTGAAAATGTGCTTTAACTTAACAGAAGTATTTAGCTCCAGCATGCTGAAGTGTTCTGGGATTTGAGGGTGTGCATCGTGTTGCACGTGTTCAGAATTCTCTGTGCAAATCACAGTGAAGCAACAATCACTAAAATGAAGTTGGTAACTCATAGAAAAAAACTTGCACAGAATCTAAGAGGTTTTGCATCACTTGTGCTGACTATCACCAGCTTTCATATCAATGCAGTGAATGGGCTGGCACTTAACGTTCTTGATCAGCTCATTTATTTGGTCTTGTTTTCAAACCACTCTGCACATGAGCACGAGAAGATATTTCTAAATTACATGCAAAGACAGCAAAAAGCAATTTCATAATAGATATTTATAAACAAAATCTGGGCACAAAAAAAGCAGCTTTGCGTTCTGCTTTTTCCAGAATCCTAACAAATCATTTTCCTTCCACACGACATGCAAAAGGATTGTTTGCACATTTCCTTGAGATCATATGGAGATAGGACAGCCCAAGCTGTCATCATGACCTGAAGTTTTCATGGAGAAGGTTCTGCCAACAACAGCTGCTTTCCGGATACTCTTCTGATCCCAGCTGTGGCTATGTGGGTTCAGGGTTTCCCACATCCCAAGCTTGTGGTTTTACCACCAGGCTACTTGTTCTTTGAAAGCAAGTCTGACTTTTGGGTTTTACATCTGCTCATGTGAGGCAGCTAATTAATAACCCTGATTTGCGAGATGATCTCATGTTGTTCTGTCACATGGATTTTTGTGAGGTTTTTCTTCTTAATTGAGGCTGTTGGGAAATAACCTAATAACCTTTAACACAAAAATTACTAGGTTACTGACACCTAAATTTGTGGGAGAGGTGAAATGGGGGTCATACCTGGAAGTGTTCAAGGCCAAGTTGGACGGGGCTCAGAGCAACTTGGGATAGTGGAAGGTGTCCCTGCTCATGGCAGGGGGTTGGAACTGGATAATCTTTAAGGGCCCTTCCAATTCAGGCCATGAGTCTGTATTTCAGTTACAGGGAATTGCCTTTTAATAAGAAATCATGGCTTACTATGCATCTGTTAACTTGTTTAAAAACCCAAAACACTGTGTTTATTAACTTTTATTCAGAGCTAATGATCAAGCCTTGCATTTTATTTTGAAAGCTGACCAACTTTATTTGGTTTATAAGTGTTGCAGCAGTTCCACAAAGCCTCTGCTGACATTTCCATGATGGATAAAATCGCTCTTTATGTGTAACCAGGCACTGCCTGGCTGGGCAGCCCACACGTTCCCTCAGGATGAGCCTGTCCCTTATGGAGGCTCTTGTGCCTCTTCCCCTCCAGGGTCCCCATGGGCAGTGAGGGAAGGGGGAAACGGTGAGGAAATGCTGGAATTGTACACATTTCCCTTCACCACCCTCGAGCGTGCACTTCCAGGACGGACTCTTCCCAAATGTCTCCTCCGAGCCTCTCCCCGGTCCCAAACCCACATCCTCTGGCCCCGTGGAATCCCAGGATGGGTCAGGCTGGACGGGACCTCAGTGGGGCAGCTGGTGCCACCTCCCTGCTCCAGCAGGGCCATCCCAGAGCACAGGGCACAGGATTGTGTCCAGACTGTTCTGGAATATCCCCAGTGAGGGAGACTTCACACCCTCTCCGGGCAATCTGTGGAAGACGTTTTTCCTCCTGTCCAGGGGGAACTTCCTGGGATCAGTCCCTGCCCGTTCCTCTGGTGCCATGGCTGGGCCCCCCAGAGCAGAGCCTGGGCCCTGCTCGGAGCCCTCCCTGCACACAGGGACACACAGGGCTGAGGGCCCCTCTCAGCTGGGGCTCCTCTCCAGGCTGAACAGCCCCAGCTCCCTCAGCCTTTCCAGTCCCTAAATCATCTCCGCAGCCTCCGCTGGACCCGCTCCAGGAGCTCCATGTCCCCCTTATCCTGAGGATGCCAGGACTGGACACGGGAGTGGCCGGATGCGGTCTCGAACCCGCGGTACCCCTCTTGGCAGCGGGAGGGAGGCGCCGGCGCTGCCGCAAGGGGCAGTGGAGCGCCGAGCGCATCGATCGCGGCCGTCCATCCGTGCATCGGTGCTCGGCTCCCTGGGCAGCGCCCGCCCAGCCCTGCCCGTCCCCCGCCATTTCGCACCGGGACGGGAAGGGAAGGGACGCGGAGCGGGAAGGGAAAGGAGAGGAAAGGAAGGGACGCGACGCGGCGCGGGCACGGCGGGTGCCGGGAGCTCCCGCGGCACCGCCAGCCAGGTACCGCCTATCCCCACCCTCCCGAGCCGGGGCGACCCTCTTCCTTCCTTCGTTCCCCGCTTTCCCTTCGAGGTGGGAAGCGCAGCCGGCGCCCCCTTCCTCCCCCGTCGCCGTTCCCCCTCCTGTCCCCCTTTCCCTCTCCTATCCCGTACCCCCGCTGCGCCCGCCGGCATCCCCCGGAGCCGCATTCCCGGTCCTTCCCGGCGGGAGGGGACAGGTGGCCAACGCCCTGCGGGACCCGGCTCTCGCCCGAGACATCCCCTACCCCTCCCTGAGCCCTCATGGATTTTTTTTTTTTTTCCCCTCACCCCTTCTCCCAGATCCTTAAACCCGGAAAGTTGGGGTGGCGCGGGCGCGGCGCTGGCGGGGGCAGAGGGAGCCGGGGCGGGGCGGGCGATGCCCCGGAGCCGCGGGGGTCCCGCAGGCACGGCTCGCCCGGCAACTAAAAATTAATAAAACCCACCCTAAACTGTGTAGGGGAAGCCACCGAGGGAAGCCGTGCTCGCCCTGTCTCCTGTCCGGCCACGGGAGGCGCGTTCTCGGCTGTGAGCTTCATCCCGAGGGGCGCTGGGACGCCCCGGGAAACCCGGGCGGGCTCCGGGAGGCGCCGGGAGGAAGCAGCGGGGAGCTAAATCCCTGCACGGATTAATTCCCTGCACGAAATACTCTTTTGGCCTTTCCCGGAATTCAGTGCCTTTTAAATTTATTTAGTGTATTTTTTTTTTTTTTTTACTCATTCGTGTTTTTTTAATCTCTGTGTGACCGCTGCCTGTCGGCCGAGTGCCCGCTCTGCATTCCCTGTGTGTGTAATATTTGAGGAACAGCATTCCCTCATCCCTTTTTGTCTTGTCTTGCAGGGAGGGAGCTGCTTCCCGGTAATAGTAGAGGATCCTGACGCTGAATGAGAAGGCACCGGCAGCATCCTCGTTAGTGGGAGCCCAGCTCTGCTTAATGTTGGTTTCTTTGTCATCAGGTCTGCTAAAAAATGACAGAGTATAAACTTGTGGTGGTTGGAGCTGGTGGTGTAGGCAAGAGCGCCTTGACAATACAGCTAATCCAGAACCACTTTGTGGATGAATATGACCCCACAATAGAGGTAAACACTTTCATCTCATACTTTTTGTGAGGGGAGATTATCAGTTAATAATGGTGCTTGTTTGCTTTTGGACACTTACCACAAGGACAAGGCTTTATAGTAAAAAGAGCTCAGAGATAATGGCCTGCATTGGAGGCAAAATTGCTGTGCTTCTTGATCTGGCTGTGGAACAACAGCTGCAGTAAAAAATTACTAGTTTTGAGCAATTAAAAGCGTGGTGTTAATTGCCATCAATCCTTGGGCAGTCTGGATGCGTGTGTTTAGGATCTCCATGACGAAGTATTTGCAAACTCACTTGAAAATGCATGGTGAAACTCTTCATAGCTTTGTGCAACCTCTTAAATTTGAGGTTTGTGACATTTTATTGAAAAATGTGACATTTTTCTTTTGAGTAGAAGGAAATCAGTGGTTGTGAAATGCCAGTCTTTCTTAGCTCCTATTGCAGGGATCTGTTTTACACAGTGAGAAATGTGACCTAGAATGTGAATGTGAATGAAGCAAAAATTGGGGCCTGTTTTGTTTTATTTTTTCTCTGTTTAAACACACCAGTGCATGCTTCCCTATCTAGAGAAAATGTTAGGAGATAGCTTCTGGAATGGATTCTTTGAAATACATGGCTCAGTACCTTAAAGTTTGAAATTGTATCTAAGCTTTAAAAGTTGTGCTGTTTTAAAGGTTTATAATGAGCAGGCAAGCTCTGCCTTCTAAATATAAGAAAAATACCGGTGTTGTCTGAAATCTCCTGTGGATCGTTGCATTTAATAACCTCAGACTCTATAAAAGGAGAAATGACACCATAACTTACCCCAGGTTTTTATGTTCCCAGCGTTGAAGCTCTGCATCTCATGACTTCATTTATATGTTTATCCAGCGAGGCACTTCCAGGCTCACTTGAAGGAATCACAGGGGTTTAAATCTGGGCTTAAAATGGAGACTTGGGAAGTGTGTAGGTAGTGATTTTCAGGGAGACACAAGCAAAAGGAGCCAGTGCCCTGAGGTGACAGAAATTTAGTGAGGGCCTGAGCCCAAACAGAGATGTGTTGAGGTTGTTTCACGTGCCTGTGTGTCGTCTTGTCTGTCTCTTGCATGGCCAAATAACATCTTGCTTGCAGAAGGTCTTGCAGACTAAACCTGTGCAGAAAACTGTGTTTGACTTCCACCAGCAGAGCAGCACTTTCAGTTACTAAGATAGGAAGTCTTACAACAGCAACCCCCAACACTCTTTAAAATCACACAAAACTTCCTAAGAGGAACAAGCCACTTGGGATTTTAGTTTTTCCTGCAAAAGGACCTTTGGAGGCTGTTGGTCTTTCATGTTTGTTCATAATTACCTGGGCTTCTCTTAGGTTGGAGGTGTGTTTAGGTGCTGTAGAAAGTGCTGTGCAGGTCCATCTTATAAGTTGTCACTGTGTAAACAGTTTAGGAACACAGAAACTTAAATGCCAGTATTCCTGGAGCACTCGAAGGATTTTACTGTTCAGCCAGCTGACTGATTTGAAGGACAACAAATACATTTTTAATGTAAAACAATAAAATGGAAATTCAGTTCCTTATAGAATGAACCTAAAAATCCCAGAACTGTGTCTTTTATTCATGGAATCATAGACTGGTTTGGGTTGGAGGGGACCTTAAAGATCATCATGTTCCATGAGCAGGGACATCTTCCACTAAACCAGAGTGCTCCAAGCCCTGTCCAACCTGGCCTTGGACACTTCCAGGGATGGGGTAGCCACAAATTCAGTGGTCCAGAATCCATGTGTTCTTCTAAAAGAAAGACACCAAATTAATTCGTTGTGAAGCAACTTAATAGGTTTTGCCAGGGTTCACAGCTGTCACATGCAGCAGCAATAATTTCTGCTACTCTTAGAAGTTCTTGTCTACTAGGTCCCCTTATCTTGCAAATTCTGAGACCTTGAGGATGGAAACTGTATCTTCATCCTCCTGGTCACTGGCCTTGTGTGTGCTCATATGTGGGTAAGCAATAATTCAGTTCAAACAAGGGCAGGCCGTGATTTGGGGTGGCAAAAAAAAAAAAAAAAAAAATTGGATTAAATGCTCCGGTTCATGCTTGGACAGAATCCCACTTGGTTGAGAAGGGTTGTGTGATGGTGCTTCCTGTGTAGGTGCAATTGTGATGCTGATCAGAGAACAATAGCTGTGGAGTGGGTTTTAGACAGTATGAGGAGATAAGGCTAAAATTGCCTTGACTGGTAAACAATTAGGATAATTCAGTAGTGTCACTACTGTTGTTTGTCTCTTACTACTGTTTCTTTCATTGCCATACTCCTTTTCCCTGAAGATAATCAAGCTAAATATGTTGGGGTAGACAGAGAAGAAGATAGTTTAGTGTTTCTTGTCCATGGTATATTTCATAACTACACAGTTACTGAATAATTCTAAATATTTCCTGTGATTAACAGAATGAAACTCCACACTTGTAAAATTCTCATGTTGTGAAGACGTGATATGGAAAAAACACACTAATTACCTAATCACAGGTGCCTTTATGGTGTTAATTTTGCTGCTGGTTTTTTGGTGGAATAAACCTGGTGATTCAACAAATAACCTGGTTGGAAAATGTCAAGTTTCAGGGCCTGCTTGAGTGTTTTATTACTTAAATCCAAGCATAGCAGATGGCAGGGCTGGGAGAGGACTGAAAATGAATGTTTGGGTGGCTGCAGTTGTTCAGATCTCTATGCTTTATGTGTGTTTCACAGTCCAGTACTTTATTTGAAGTAGATGTCCGAGCAAGGATTTATAGCCAAGTAATTTTAAGTGTTTTATTTTAAATTAAATGTGCAGTAACCATTGTAAATCTGGCCTGAGCAGTTGGGGCAGTGCCCTCTACCGGCCGAGGCTGGGTAAATCTTATTTGTGATCACTTGGATTTCTGTCCTTTTTAGCTCTTTTACACTTTCAGGACATTTCAGCCCTAAATATGTGTCGTCTTTTAAACGTCCCGGAGAAGGAGCAGCTTTCCTAGCTGCTTGTCAGAGGTTTTGAAATTGGATTAGCCAAATCCCTCAGCTGATTTAGGAATACTGATATTTAAGTCTGTGTTCTTAAATGACCGGTGCCCTTGTGAAACACGCACCAATATTTAGTAATAGCTTAGTTTCAGGAGCTGTGATGTTTTAACATTAAATCTCTGGTATAATAGACTTTTGTGGAGTAATAATTACTTGCCTAGATGGGATTTATTAAGCACTGGGTTGTTTGTTTTTTTTTTTTTTAGCTAAATTCCATATGTAGTGTAGAGCTGAGATTTCATATCACATTTTCTTATCAGTGCTTGTGAGCAAATGGAATTATTCCTCTGCTAACATAATTCTTGCTGTTTTCTCTGGCTTGCGAAGGGCCAATAAAAGCATATTAAGTGATCAGTGAAATTTTTAAAAATTACATAGATATGCTGAGCCTGTATGCTGGGGAAAAACTGGAATTTCACATTTGAAGCTGGGTAGGAATTAGGAATTAATCTTCTAGTTTGCATTATTTCTAGTTTGCATTTTGTTTTTACTTATTAGTGACAAATGTGATTTCAGGTTTGATGTTTTGCAAGGGGGAGAGGAAAAAAGGCCGAAAATAAAAATATTTATTATTTCACTTGTCTGGAAATCATAAGCTTCAGTTTTCTCTCCCACATCTTTCTTTTCCTTCTGCCTCAAATCTCCTCACTAGGTAGTCACAAAGTTTTTCTCCCCAGAAGTGGCAAAGCAACTTAGCACCTCAGAATAGTAATTCTTGTATCTGTGCTGTGCTTTTTGCTGGTGCATCTTTGCTGCTGCTGCTAACATGGTAGGCAGTTCTTTTCTCTTAAAAATGATCTTCTTTGATGAAAATTACTTAAAGCTTTTTAGAGCTCGGTTGAGGGGAATTTCTTTCCCTTTGAAGTCCTTAGGATGGAAAGGAGTAGTACAGGCTTTTCAAGAACTGCTTTTCATATTTTTGAACCGGCAGTCAAATTGCAAGAAGAGAAAATGAAATGTTTGTAAATATGTCTGGTATAATGATAGAACTTCTGCTAAGTACTGTGATAAAGGTATCTTGGACATGGAGGATCTGCTCTTGAGTAGAAGTGTTGGAATGAAGATACATCCTTAGGTTTTGGGGGTTTTTTGTAATTTTTTTTCCACTTTAAGCAGCAAGATAGAATATTAATTTTATTTTAAAACACATTGGAGCTTGTGTATTTCTCAGCTGTATCAGTATTTAAACATGCCTTATAAGTTTCTAAAGTAACTTACCCACTTCTTACCTGAACACTGAATTTCCACTTCTGTGAAATAAATAGTTCCAAAATCATATTGGATGCAAACTTTTATCTTTAAGATAAACAGTCAGTATTGTTTTATCTGATACTGTGAGCCTGGATTTAAGAGTAAATGTGAGATTCCAGAGTTGGTTTAGTTTAAGATACTGATTCTATACAATTACCTCCTGCTTGTTTCTTAGCATAAGCAGCAGGAAAGAAGAGAGCCTTTTGTAAAATTACAAATTGATAGGAAGTGCCTAATAGTAGGTATACTGTGCCCTAAAATGGGTGCAAGGGAAGGAAGGTTGTTCTGAATTCACCTTGCAGCTGGCTAAAATTGCAATTTTAATTCTTTAATTCCCTTCCCAGTAGCTTAGGTTCACTCCTGTATAGTGTCAGATAGAACAGAGCAGCAATGTTGAGTTAATCTCTAGCTAAGGAAGATGAAAGGTGATAGTAGGAGCTTGTGTTCATATCTGTTATCTGTTACAAGAGCTGCTTACTGGGAATAATTCATGGTGCTGGTTGATGACACCTTTCCCAAGCTCATTGCCATGGCTTTATTTCAAACACAGAGGTGTTCACAAAAGTTACTGGGCATGTAATGCTCACCTTCTTACTGCTAAAGCTGTGTACTCATAGAGGCCTAGCACCAAAATAGAGATGTAATACAGTCTGGCTGGTGGGACTCTGTACAGATTTTAGCCACTTGAGTCAGTGACCTGAAAGCTTTGATTCGATAGCATTGAAATAATTTGTTCTGACATCTCCATGAACCAACCCATCAGGGTTTTAATATGGCTCTGTTGGTCTGTCCTGGCTAAAAAGCTTGAATTTCAAATGTATCAGCTCAACTTTGATAACATAACAGATAGCATTATAAACACCTGCTCAGGCATACAACACAGATTTCCTGTCCCAAATACTGAAGGCTTTTTATTCTTCTCTTCCTTCTCAGTGGCATAGATTTTTGGAGTTGTCTTACTTGTGTGTTCTTTCTGGCTTATTATTTTGTGTGTTCTTGTGGCATAGAATGAGGGTAAATTGTAATTTTAAAAAAAGTTAGTAGATTGAGTAAGGTTAAGCACAGTCAAACCTTTTTAGTCATTCTTATTGCTAGTAAATAATTTGATTATCTCCATATTTACTGATGTTCAAAACCTTACCTGTTTGTGGTTAACCAAGGTGTATTTTTTCCTAGGATTCCTACAGGAAGCAAGTAGTAATTGATGGAGAAACCTGTCTCTTGGATATTCTTGATACAGCAGGTCAAGAAGAATACAGTGCAATGAGGGACCAATATATGAGAACAGGGGAAGGCTTCCTGTGTGTGTTTGCCATAAACAATACAAAGTCTTTTGAAGATATTCACCATTATAGGTGTGTATATGAAGAGATAATCAACCAGCTCTTGTGTTAGGTGTGCAGGGGGCTTGTTCTTCCTCGGGATAATTTAGTGATCTCTCATGAAATAGGGAAAATCTGAAAATTAACAATACTGCAACTTATTTGTGCATCTGTTACCTGGAATTTTGGGTAATCTGAAAATGTCTCGCTCATAAATGAGGTGTAAACTAATGTGACTTAGTATTCCAAGTCAAGACTTACGCAAAGATAAATTCTGTCCATTCCATTGACAAAATTGTTTGCTAAGATGGAAAAACTGAAACTGTTGAGATTATACAGACAGTAATGTCAATTGCTGGTTTTGTTAGGGACTGGAGGGGGAAGTGCCTGGGGAATGTTGTGAGAAGAGTAACCTGTGTGAGCCCTGAGGCCTGAGAAGGACAGACACACAACACCAGAGCTCCTAAATGACACTAGAAAGCAACCTCTTACTATTTTCTTCATAGTATCTTTTTAAAAATAATTATTTAAGAATTCCAACTCATGCTTTCTTTGTCAAGTACACTAATCTAGAAATAGAAGCAGTTTCTGGTGATGACTATAGCAGATCATTTATAACTTGGTACCTTACTGTTATCCTGAATTCTCCCTGGGTATTCTATTAGAAGCCAATGCAATTCCCACCAAAGATCACTGAGTTAATCAGCATCAGCCTAAGGTTAGTCCCAAACACAAGTTAATCTATCCACAGTTAGGCATTTCTAATAATTAATAATATCACAGATGGGTTTCTTGTGGTTTTAGAGGAAGAAGGGAAAAAGGCAAGAAAGATGTTGGTGTAAGGGGAAGGAGGAGCACAGAGGTTTTTCTGAGGAATTTTTTTTAAAGAGTGTTGCAGGTTTGCATAAGAAGACCTTCACAGTTTATTTCAAAGAGTGTTGGGAGTTGAGTGCTGGAATTCCTTCTGTGCATTGGCAGACCTGTGGGTGACCTTCCAGGCTTGAAGCTGAACAATCATAAAGAGCTGGAAACAGTGTCTATATTAAGGAACACACTGCTAGATTATTTGGGAAGGCAAAAGTAATGAAATTAATGATTTTTATTCAAGATTCTTCACAAGTACATGTAACATCTTCCAAGATGCTTTCTAACTAGTGCTTGGAAGGATTTTCTTACCAAATTTCTCTCTGTAGAGAGCCAGACCAGTTGTCTTCAAAGTTGCAAACCCCCTGTCTAAATGCAGAATTTTTAGTGCTGTCTTTAGTTAAAGAACAAAATAAAATCACAGCCTCCCCCACAAAACCAAACCAAAATCAAGACAGCAGACAAAGAGCTTTTGGCAGTGTTTTGGCAAATTAATTTAATATTATGAGTGTTGAATATGAGAGGTAAGTAGTAAGATTCATACCAGAGCTTGTTAAGCTTATTCTGGTATTAGCTGCTAAAAAGTAAAAAAAAAAAATTTAAAAACCCCAGTGTAATGTCATTAACACCTGTAGTAGTTTGCAAAGTACCAGGCTGTTGGTTGGTTGGTTTGTTTTTGTTTAGTAAGATGCTAAATTTGATGGTGACAGGATTGGTCAGTTTATTTTTTAGTGGCTTCCAACAGTGCATGTGCAGTAAATTAACATAAGGAATGATGTTGGACTCTGTCAATTGAATGTTTCAGCTGTTTTAAAGTCTACCATATAGACTATTAATACTTGTTAAATGCAATCTTTTCTTTTTCTTTGTTTTTAGGGAACAAATAAAGAGAGTTAAAGACTCAGAAGATGTCCCAATGGTGCTAGTAGGAAACAAATGTGATTTGCCTTCCAGAACAGTAGACACAAAACAAGCTCAGGATTTAGCAAGAAGTTACGGAATTCCTTTCATTGAAACATCAGCAAAGACAA
Organism: Corvus hawaiiensis; assembly: GCF_020740725.1. Taxonomy (NCBI): domain Eukaryota; kingdom Metazoa; phylum Chordata; class Aves; order Passeriformes; family Corvidae; genus Corvus; species Corvus hawaiiensis. The sequence continues at coordinate 19,187,925 of NC_063216.1, forward strand.
GACAGGTAAAGCTCAAAACCTCCCAGATGCAAAGGCAGAGCTCTCGCCTGAATTACCATAGTGTTAATTATTCCAGGCATTGACATTTGCTTGGTCATCTCAATGGATGCATTTCTGCAGATTGGAAATCTTTGGGGTGTCTCTTCTTTCTGTCAACTTGCTCGTAATTGGTAATTGTTTATTGATGAGTGATTGATTGGCTTCAACTGGGCAGACTCAGTGAGACCTGGCCTACTGTTGCTCTCCTCTGTCAGGTGGTTGCAGCATTCTCAACCTTGTGAGAGGTTTTAGTAGAATAAAAGCACTTCTGCTTAGAGGTGGAACGCTTTTTTTTCCCTCAGCAAGAGGATTAAACAGACAAGCAGCTAATTAGTTTCTTCTGGTTCAGGTGTTTTCATTAATAACAAAGCAATTTTTCCTTGAGGCATTGATTCTCTAATTAGGGGGGCATGCTTGATACGCCTAAGCAATTGGCCGTAAGGCTCTTTCTGAAATTCCTGAATTAGTTGTTTGTGTAAAATGATACTTTCCTTAAGACTTTAGAGCTCACTGTTGGTTTATTGTAGCCCACTGGTCTTTCAGTGCTTCTCTGGGGGTGTGTGAGGACTCAGGTGACAGAGTGGCACATCTGAGCTTTCAGGAGAACAGCAACTCTACAGATAGAGGTGGAACTGGTTCAGTACTTCTGGAAGAAAGCAATCTTTTAAAAAATGCTGGTTGGTGGTTTCTCTTTAAAGAGCAAAGATTTTACTGTCATTACAAATTGGATCAGGCCTGAGTGGCTTCTACTCTGCATAATCAGAAGTGTTACGTGCAGGTCGTGAATCAGGAGTTCAGGGGGTAAATAAGGGCAGAATGCTGCAGTTTGAGTAACTGCTCAGAATTTTGAAAGAGATCCAGCTACATCACTTGGCAGAATTTCCTCATAGCTTTGTAAGGCATTTTTGGATCTGAGAAATGAATATTTTGTTAGTGCAAATTTGCTCCACCCACCCAAATTTTTGACAAGTTGAAATGTGGGCTAATTAGTAAAACTTCACACAGCAATGCTAACTTCTGGCAACAAAGAAAGTCTCTGTTAGGTAGGATTAAAAAAACCAAAGCAGAATTACCAAACTTGAATGACTGAGAATAAATTAGGCCACACGAGTGCCCTGAAGAAGGGGGCATATAAGTGGACTGAATAGTGGCAGCAGCTTTGTTTGGAAGGTGCTGTATTAGTGGCTGTCATGAAGATGGGAGAGTGAAAAAATAACTGAAATTACATTTACGGTTTGAAATAATAGAAGTGTTGTACTAACATCTAGATTTTACTTTGTTCAGTCTGTCTTACAGAGCATCAGGCTTTGTTGGGGAAATACTCCTTTTGCATAGCTATTTCAATTAAAAGGGATATTTTAAAATAAAGATGCCCAATAGACTGTTTAGAATCTGTTTCTAAACCTGGATTCTAAAAGTTGGCACCACTAGGGATGGCTGCTGATTCTTTCCCAGTGCTGTTCAGAGCATGTTGTGCTATGAATTTCCTTCCTATGATGCCGTATAAATAAAGTATTTTTGAGAGGCAAAAAGGGGCATTGGAGAAAGTTCCTCTTGCTATAGTTAAATTCCAGTTCTAAATATTAGTGTATGTGATTGTACTTACATGAGCGTGTATGTGCATAGAATGATTTTTCAGCCACACTGTCATATATATAAATATATATATACACACACACTTTCTTTAAAAGTAATTTTAAGTTAGGGGATTCAAACCATTTTGTGAGCTGCATATGGCCCATGGGCTATAGTTTTATTCACTCTTTGTCTAAAAGTCAATATAGGAATAAAACTCCGGTCCTCTCTGTCCTCATGGAGAACTTCCAAGTATGAACAGATGCAGCTAGTGGTCTTCTGGAGTCTGTGGGAAGTCTGCCATGAATGTTTAGAAGAACCTTCTTTTCCATTCCTGTCCTCACCTTCCACCACATGGAAACATCATCACTAACGCCCTGCTGAAAAGCACCATTTTCTTGCCTCTGCCCTTTCCTGTGCCCAGTTCTGCTGGAGCTCAGAGGGAATCAGGAATGTTTCTGTAGAAGGAAACAGGGAAGGTGGAAATGGGAAGTAGTTGTCAGAGTAGACTTTTTTGATTTCCAAGACACTTTTTTAAGACGATGGCATTGCATGCTCATGCAGGATGATGTCTTAGTTCAACTAAGTTTTTAAGATTTCCAAAAATTCAAAGGCAAGGACAGAAAAGAGAAGAATATTGAAATGGAGTACAGAAATAGGTTGTTCTAAAGGTTAGTGTGTTTGGGTTTTGACTGAGAATAAAGATGCAAACTTTAACTTGCTGCAGGAAGATTGTGTTTTAAGCCAAATCCTTCTGTGAATTTTCATACAAATCATTGAATTCTTCAGTGAAACCTTGCCTTAGTGGACCCTACAACTTCGGTATAAGGCTACAGATTACTACTATTTTTAATTAGACCACTGACTGAAATTAATATCATGTAATTTATGAAAAACAGTGATAATCCTGTTTCTGAATGTAAACAAGTGGCAGTGCTGGTGGTTTCGTAAGGCCATGCAGTTACTCATCCTTTCACAATCCCTGTGGAGAAGGGAATGAATGGCTTGGGTTTATTTTGATTGCTGCTTTTGCTTTTCTCTGTTTGACATAAGCTTTATATTCAAGTTCTTCCCTGTCTATGAGCATGTAGCTCCCAATATTATCAATAATATCAATGAGAGATGAGGGACAAACTTGATTTATCCCCACCAAGGCTGCATCCCCCATTCTTTACTGGGCTTCCCTTTGCCTGGAAGTTACACAGGGTAAGGCCAAACCACCCCAGTGTGGTATGACTGTATGGCTTTGTTTCCCTTGGAACATTGCAGCTTTCCTTCTGGTATTGGATTCACAGGAAAAGCAGATAAAGGGGCATTATTGCAAGCACAGTAAAGGATTTCCCAAAGTTTGAGGTCTCATTATTGAGAATATATGCTTAAACACACTTTTAAAGTGTGGAATGAAGAAGTTGACCTAAATCACCAGGATGCTGTTAAAAAAGCATTTTGGTTATTTCAGCTGTCTGATGTGCAGTGGGTTAGGCCCCAACCTTGTGATGAAAGTAAGTTGAGAACCTGTGCCTGGTCTGGTGAAGTAACTGGGGCAGTATTTACAGAAATTCATTGCTAGATCTCAGTTAAAATTCATGGCTAACTGATAACTTAGTTTGCTTTTTTAGGGGTTTGTCATATCTGTTTAATGATACTGTATCACTCCAAGCCATTTTTAATCCAGTTCTTGCATACAGGTTTCATGTTAAAGCCTTGTTTTCAATTAGTTGGTCAGACTTTACACTGGGGGTTTTTTCATGTCACTTGTCTGTTGTAAGGTAGAAGTTTTCTGGAACAGCTTAGTCCTCCCCCAAGGACAAAACTCCAAGAAAAGAAAGTTTTGGTTGCTTTTAGGAGATTGGCTGTGATAAAGTGTTTAAGGATGGACACAGAACAATTTTGAGTTGTCAAGGCTAACGTTCATAAGGTTCCTTTAATGCTCCAGAAGTGGAACTTGTGAAAATTCCTGTTTGGGATACTTCGTGTTTGAAACAGCCTTTCTTTGCACATAGTCATATTTTAAATGGAGTGTTTGGCTGTCATTCAGGAGGCAAAGGCACCTCAAAAACATTGCCTCAATGTCCTGAGTTCCTTGGGCTGTTTAGATTTTGAAGTTTGTAATAACTGCCAAAGGTATTTTTGCTTCCAGCTCTGACAGCTAAAAGAACTGGTTAATCCCATGTTACATATATGGTCATTGCTTATTGAAGGAAAAAATACTAGAGAGTCTTAAATTGGTATTAAAAAGACTTAAGTTTATAGGATTGGCATCTGGCTCTTCAAAATGTCACTTTGTGCTAATGATATAAGCAAATATGTGTCTGTACAGATTTTCTTTCAGAATAATCTCTTTCAGCAGGGTTCATAAGACTATTCTTGGTGGTGGCAGTAACAGCAATTTCTTTTCTCGTTCTGTTTCTCTCCATCTCTCTGCATTGCTAAAACAAATTACAGCTCCTGCTGGTGATGGGAAAGTTGGCAATAAATGTTGACTCAAGAATTGTTACCTATTTTTCACGTGAAAGCTCCATAATCAAATTACATCTTTCTACTGCAAAACAGTAGATGTGCAAAAATGTTGATTCTTGTACAGCCTGTACTTTGGCACATAGCAGCTGATCAATGTTTGCTGTTTCCACTTAAGAAAGAAACTTCCATTCCTTCCAGAAAAACATGGAAGTATGAGCTTTACTTGGATTTTGCCTGTTTTTAGTGGCTTTCTTTACATTTTGCAACCTGTCAGACCTGGAATGTAAGACTTGGCCGTACTTTCCTACATCCTAGGAGGGCACATTATGTATATACAGGGAAATACAATCCAAGAAATAAATCTAATTAATTTAATCTTCAAATTGAAGAGGCTGTAGTTCAGAAGAACCCTCAGATAAGCAGCAGTGTGTTAAAAATGAGTGTTTAATGTGATAAGCTGTGGCACAGGTAATTCAAAATGGCTCAGTAACTGTGGCAGTAAATGGTGGCTGGTTTTTGTTATTCAGTGCATAATATGAAGATGAATTGGAGAGAAAATTTATGGAAAATCTGCCAAATAAAAGCCCAGACTGTCCACTGGTAGTAATAAGTTTTGGCGGTTAAGTGGTTGTGCTGCTTACCACAATCATCAGTCAGTTCTGGTTTTATTTTCAAATGATGAGTTGGTATTAAATTCACAACCCTGTTGATGTGATTGAGGAGACAAGTACTGAGATTGATAGTAAGGCAGAGGAGAGATTTGCTCTCCCCTTAAAAAGCTGCAGTAGAACATTTTTCATCTTGTTCTAGTAAGAACATCCTCATAGATTGATTTAAATTCTTAAATTTATGCAGAGATACACTAATTTTGAAATATTATAACTTAGAGCTGGTGCTGTGTCTCTTTATATTGTATTTCGTTAAAGATGTCTTCAGTCTCCATATATTTATTTTTTTTAATGCTTGTGGTGTCATATCCAAGTGGCCTAAATGCAGATCTGCAGAAAAAAAAGGTGTGAGACCAGAGAAGTAAAACATGTAGCTCTGTGTCATCCCTGGAACACCTGAGGAGCGTTTCTGCAGCAGATTAAAATTGGAGCAGCAGAACTTCACATACAGTTTGCATTTAATTATTATTATGGGACCCTCGAGGTTGCTGAGTGTGGCCCAGAGGAACAGATCAGGTGTGTCTTGTTGATGTAACCAAGCTCTTAAAGATGATAATAATGAACATTTGCTGACATGGCTCACCTATCACTTTGACTAAATTTAATAGCATAGTGCTTGCTTTTTAAAGTAAGTAGCTTTAAAAACAACACTGCCCCAAATTTAGTACTTTTGAAAATTTTATTTCTTTATGACCACTTACAAAATCACCTGGAGGGACTTTTAAATACTTTGTTAGCTTGATCCACGGATTTTTGCAAAGTTCCCCTTCTTATCTAAAGAACAGAACATAAAGGAGCTTGCTTTTCTTTGCCCAGACAGTAACATGTTCTCACTTTGGCTCAAAACTGCAAGTGGGTGGTTTAACTATGTGTGTTTATAAGCACCCCCCAGTTCACAATCTAATAAGGTTTTGTGCCTCCTGAATACATCCATGCCCACAGAAATGTGGGAATAGATTAAGTAACACAAGCAGTATCGTTTTCAGCAATGGAAGAAAAGAAGTCTTACTCTTTTTTTGGCCCAGTGTTACCATGCAAAGAAGAAAAGCAGGGCTTGAAGCGTAGATATTCACAATAATTGGTAATCAATAAATGTTGAATTAAGCTTGAATTAAGAAGTATTTATCAAGCAGCAGATGAGCAAGCTCAGCATTTTAAATACATAAATGAAGCTCCATATACTTCTCTCAAGTAAAGCTCATAATTTCAGTGGTTTTGTTGTGGTTTTTTCCCCTTCCATGGGTGTCCCAGTTTGTCTCAATCATTAACAAGGTGATTTTTAAGGAGTTGTGTTTTACAATGCAGAGAGTGGAGGATGCTTTTTATACATTGGTGCGAGAGATCCGACAGTACAGAGTGAAAAAAATCAGCAAAGAAGAAAAGACTCCAGGGTGCGTGAAAATTAAAAAATGCCTTGTAATGTGACAGGGTAAGTTTGTAATGTAACAGGGTAAGTGTTGCAAATCACTTGCCAAATAAAACTGATTGAGGGTGTCTTGCCAATCAGACTTTTTGTGTCTAATCAATGACATAATTGCAGATATAAAACTAATCACATTTCAGTGTCCTGAATATGGATTTGCTTTGTTTCTTGGGGTTTTGATAAATGGATCAACAAGAAGTCATTACTGCATATTGAATTCTCCAGTTGGGAAATGGAGGCACCGTTCTGAGTGGGAAGAAGTTAGGAGGAAGGAGTTTTATTAGGAATATATTGCAGATGCTGTTGAAGTGAATATTGGCTGAATCTTCAGGCTGATGAACTGAGGGGAGAAGTTTATGACATTTGTAGTCCTCCTCAGATGCAAAAATAGGAGGTTCCTAATCCAGCAAAACAGTGTTTGGCTGGTGTACAGGATTTTTTAATTCTCAGGTCCTTCCTTATGCCATGCTGGTTTTTTGTTCTTCCCCAGCTTAAAAACTTTACCCTTACCATTTCTAGAAAGCCATTAGGGTTTTTTTTTGTCAACCGTAATGCTACGAGTGATCCAGATTTGGACAAAGTAAGGTTTCACCTTTTTTTGAGAGCCTTTACAAGAGGTGGGGGTTAAGCAACAGTGAAGGAACACTGGAGGAGAGAGGGGACTAAACCAAAACCAACAAGAAAGCACCAGAAAAGCCCAATACTCAAATTCTCATAAAATGATTTTTTTATCTATATATTTCACTGTAAGAAAAAAGGAAGGAGGTGAGGACAGAAGAAACTGATACGGAAGAAGTGCTTGTCTAAATTACTTCCAGGGCTTTTTGAACAAACCATTGGAGCAGCTCCTTGCAGTTATTCCTATCCCATTAATTCTTCACCTCTTACTGCACCAGTGCAGACAGTGGGTTGTTACTCATTACATACTTGTCCAACTGGAGGATGACCTGAAATATCCATTGTGTAAAAGAAAAACTGTTCATTTTTCAAGGTGTGCGTTTGTACTTTAGAGTATGTGGCAGAGAAATAGTAGAATTTGGGTGGTATCCTCCAGAGATTGTCACATTTTGGGAATGTTCCTTTCAGTGAGGGAGTTTTATTTTTCTTTCTGGGGGAGAAATTTTGATTCATAGCAGTTTTTACTAGATCTGCTCAGGCTTATTAGTCTCAGCTTTTAAGTGATGAATGACTGCTCAGAGGTAATTATTTAGTTTGGATTTTTTTCTAAAGAAACTGGTGGAGTTCCCATCCCTGGAGATGTTCAGGAAATGACTGGATGTGGCACTTAATGCCGTGACTTAGTTGACACGGTGGTGATCAGTCAGAGGTTGGACTTGATGCTCTTGGAAGTCTTTTCCAACCTTAATTATATGATTCAGTCACTTTGTGATGCTCTTTGCATCACAGGTTTCCTGCAGGAAACTGGAAACTTCAGTCACGAAGCTCCCCAGTCTTGCATCCAAGTATCACTAAAATTGATGCCATCAAAACACCTTCTTTTATCATTCCCCTTGCTATCAAAAACAACAAAGAGAAGCTGGGCAAGATGACTTTTGATGAGAGCAATAGGAATTAAATTGCTTAAGCCCTGTAGCCTTCTGGAAACCAACTTTGCAGTTACTTGGTGTGTTACTGATGTAACCATACCACAAAGTAGAATTTATTCTTTTTATACTGGGACTTGAAAGATCCTAAGTTCTGTCTGCTTTCCCTTCCTGTCGGGAGAATGAGAATAGGATGGTGGGAATTGTGGTTTTCAGTGGAAGGATTTTTTTTTTGCAGATTGTAAGGTTCTTTTTTATGTCTCAGTGAACACATGCTTGCTTTCTACCAGCTTCCTGCTTTCTTTCTGGTGATGTCCAAGAAAAGTATTTTTTGGGAGTTTTGCACCTTGTTTTTTTTTTCTTCCCGTGAGGGAAATCTGTTGTCAGCAGTGGATATTATTGAGTTTTGGATGTTTGTTGTTTTCTTTTTTTCCCTGCACCCTATTTGCAACGTAGTCTTGGATCAAAGGCTCTAGAACTTCAGGAGTCCACTTAGGGAAGGAATCATTTGTCTTTATCCCCTAGTGAATTCTACATGGTATTGATAGGCATTTCAGCAACTTTGTATTTAGGGAGTTAAGCTGGAGGAAGCATATTCCAAAATTAGTATGGCACAGCTGTAGTTCAGTAGTGATTTGAGTGGAATGAGACGTCTGACATTTAAACCAGCCTGGCTTGTATTACTTTCCAGTCAGTAAAAAAATGTATTATTTCAGTCTGATGTGTAGTAGGTGGCTAAGGAGAGCAGCACCTGATGGTGGGAGCCTTACAGCTGGGATTTTAGACTTCAAAAATATTCATTGTAACACAGATTGCAATGATAGTATTCTGTGAATAATCAAGTTGGATGGTTCAGAGTATTTTTCTCCCTCTTGGAATATTGTTTATCTTCTTGTTGCCAGTGGATGCCTTCTTAAGTTATATTAATCTTGCACAAGGAAACTGAAAACTTCAACTACCCAGACTGCCATGAACTGCTGATGCTTTCCGAGAGTTTAATTCCTTTGGCTGTTACACAGTAAAGCAGAAGGAACAGAACATCTTTTGCTCCATTTGTAATTTCCAGCTAGCAGGGAGAAATTTCCAAAACTCCACGTGAAATCCTCAGAAGAACTCTTTTTGTGAAAGCACCAGATTTTTTAACTAAAAAGCACACCACAAGCAGACATCTAGGTAATGTAATTCAGGTTGAGCTGGGTTAATAGGGAAAAGTTTGAATTAGAAAAGTTCTGTATTTGAATTTAAAAATGCCTAAATTCTTGAGTCAAAGTGCAGTTTGACAGTTTCCCTCCATAGTCCTACAGAGGTGTAAAGATAACTTCTGTTCCTCCTGACTGATACATGTGTGTATGTATATATGCATTCTACATTAAAAAAATATTAAAAAGAACTCCTACAATTTAGAACCTGTTTAATGGTTATTTTTCGGGCTGGGATTTTAAGGAATTCCAAATTCCTTATGAATTTGGTGTTTGTTATTGCCAGCCAGGTTTGTTGCCCAGTCTCATGCATGCTTTTGTGGTCATGCAGGGACATCTCCAGACTTCTGTAAAGCCGTGGGACCACGTGGGGCTCCAAAAGCAAACTTGTAGCCAGGAGCAGGCTGTTTCTGTGGGATCAGTTCTGCTGTTTCTGTTCCCTCCGCCCTTTGGAAGAACAAGGCCCAGGAGCAAGGCCTGCCAGTGCACCTTTAGTGAGGCTCTGGGGTTTAGTTCTGAGCCTGCACAGGGAATTGTGAGTTTCTAATCTGAGCCTGGATTTAAAGCTCTCGTTCAGTGCATTTTAACTTCCCCCAAAGGCTTGCACACAATAAGTGCATTGTCAGAGGGAGGAAGGTCAGCTGCCTGCAGTCCCTTCCTACTGAAAGCTGACTGGAAAGGTTGGCAGCCTTTGATCTCACAGTATTGATGCCTTCAGGGACCTTCTGGAGGCAGAGTATCCACTACTCACATTTAAAATTTAATGGGCAGGCTGAAAAGTGAAAGACCTCCCCTTTACCTTGTGTTCTCCACTTGTAACTCACAAATGGTCTAAGCACAGTTTTGTATGTCATGTTCTATTAATGACCTGAATTGAAGACAAATTGTGGCAGGACCAAACATAATCAATAATTAGTGAGGCTTGGTCTACAGAGGTGTCAATGCAAGGATGAAAGCCAAGTCAGTTCTGTAACCTGGTCTAGCAAGAAGTGTCCCTGCCCACAGCAGGGGATTGGAAGGAGATGATCTTTAACATCCCTTCCTACCCAAACCATTCTATGATTCTATGTTGCAATGTGCTGCATTTAAAAGATCATCCTCTTACTAGGTAGACTAAAAATGTCAGCCTTGATTGGGACATCATGTGTTTAAAGTTTCATTATAGTATCTGGGTATTACTTTGTTCAAGTTATTTTCTCTGCATTTATTTTAAAACAAGTTTAATGAGGGAGGGTTGCTCGTTTGAAGACTTAAATTGCAGCTTTTAAGTGTGTCTCATTTGAAGGCACCAACTGAAAGCCAGTTCTGAAAGGTGGTTCTATAAGGCAGTGTGAACAGTATTGTAGAAGAACATTGGGCAGGGGTTGTTCTTATATGGTTCTTGTGTTTTAGGAATGAAACTGTTGTTTTGTCTGTTCTGATAGATTCTTAGTGCTGTCCTCCTCCTTCTTAATACTGAAACCTGCAGTGGAATCATGAAATGTTGCTACTTCTATACCATTTCCCTACTTGAACATTGCTAAATATTCGCTTTGTGCATTAATGCTGAAGCTGTTAGCAAAATACACTAGTTCTCTCTAAAGTAATACCAAGTACTTTTAATTTTCCATAAACTAATGAGTGACATGACCTTTTTGCAGAAATAAGGCTATTCTCCCACTAGGCATGCTGCATCAATTTTATATTGGTCAATAATGCCTCCAAATGTAGAACAAGTTGTTTGCAAGGTCTTGGAATATGCAAAAATGTGCTATTTATATTGGGAGATACACTGCCAAGGGCTTTGAACATCAGTTGTGTGTAAATGTTTTATGAACTTGAAGGTTTTAAGTACATTTAACTGTACTGAGTGCTGCTTTTTAAGTGACGCTATTTCACACCTCCCTGTTGTTTGGACTTTGCATATTAAGTTTCATCACCACTTGGAGTTTGGCTGAAACAGTAATGAATTCGATTATTTTTGGCTTTTTGTTTTTTTCAGAGTTCACTTTCAGTTCTTTACTGAAATAGGCACAGAGGAGGAAATGCAGAGTCTCATTTTTTTTTTGGCAACTTGAAGGAAAACTTGTGTGGCTGAATTTCTAGTGATGCATTTGGCTGCTTTGATACAGTAACATTTCTCATCTATCTAAAAGATATAAGGAGTAAGGCAGCAAAGAATCAAGAAAATTTTCATCTTAATGATTTTATAAGTGCCTGTACTCAAATTATTAAATGTAAAGGTATACTGACAACATGGGCACTTTAGTGGGATTTGAAGCAACCTGAGAGCAAGGCCATAAATTGTTTCACATAAGTAAGTTGTAACAAAGTACATTGTACAGCATTGTACTTGGTAGTGGTCCATATCAGGCTTGTGGATATGCTGGTCTCTTTTGATCAGAGTTAATTTTGGTCAGCTGTAATTACCCCTGAAAATAATGAAACGCTACTCAGTGTGAACAAACTTCAGCTTTTGTGTCTGTAGCTTAAGTCTTGGAGCCATGGAGATTTTAAGTGACTATGTAGCACCAGAGAGAATGTGTTCCAAGTGTCCTTATCTTTCAAAGTTGACTAGAATGATTTATCAAATAACTTATCATTGGGACATGGGATTGATTTGATTGATTTGCATGTGTAAAGATTATAAAACTGTGGTGCGATTAATACACCAGTGTGCCTGAGAAATGATCTGAATATGTGGATTAGCCATATTATGTCTTTGGTATTGAATTATTGGTACAAATATTAGAATTCACATTCCAGAGCTGCATATAGATAGTTAAAGCATAAATAAAGATAGTTATTAATGCCTCACAACTTCTTTGAGAGGGTAGTGAGCCCTGGCACAGGTTGCCCAGAGAAGCTGTGGCTGCCCCATCCCTGCCAGTGCCCAAGGCCAGGCTGGATGGGGCTCTGATCAAGCTGGAGCAGTGGAAAGCATTGGGATTGGAACTGGAGGACCTCTAAGGTTCCTTCCACCCCAGGCCATTCTATGATTCTATGATAATATATACTTACAACCTAATTGTGAGGTATTATTGCCTAAATACACACTCTGTATGTGATACTTTACTAGCTTGAGGTGGGGCAAGGTGTGCTCTTGGAGACAGAGAAGAGGGCAGCACACACTTTCTTACCTTCCTTCCCACATCAGCAATGGCATTTCACCTGTGAGGCACCTGTGTGTAACCTGCAGGATGCCCTAAGCCCAGTTTAGGAACAGCTGAGGAATAGGGCAGTGGGTGTCAGCTCCTGCTGGCACCAAAGCAGTTCCCTCAGGTGGTTGTGTCAGTGCTGCTCAGAATTCCAGAGAGGAACAGGATTAATCCTGCAGCCAGTATTCATTGTTCAAAGGATGGCAGGTAGGCAGCAAAATGTGCTGATGGAGCCCCCCTCACGTGGCCAGGGAAGGACACAGGCAGTACCTCAGCAAGCCTCTGAGTCTGAACCTGATCCTAATTTGTATCTTTCTGTATCTTTTCAGGGTGTTGATGATGCCTTCTACACATTAGTTCGAGAAATCAGAAAACACAAAGAGAAGATGAGCAAAGATGGTAAAAAGAAGAAAAAGAAGACAAAGACAAAGTGTATAATTATGTAAATACAATTTATCCTTATTCTTAAGAAGTACTGAAGTAATTTTGTACATTACACTAAATTATTAGCATTTGTTTTAGCATTACTTTACTTTCTGCTTCATGATCCTGTTAGCTTTACCTGAATGCTTGTTTTAAATGACAGTGGAAACTTCATTCCTCTTAAAGTGCCAGTATTCTTCGACTGTTGGTTCTTGAACTAGCAATGCCTGTGAAAATTTAAAAAAAAAAAAAAAAAGGAACAAAAAACCAAAACAAACAAAAAAAACCCCACACAAAAAACCTGAGAACTGTCTTAGGACTCTTTGGTGCATGCACAGTTGCTAACTTCCTATTTTTCTTACTGATTGTGAACTTCTGTTCTGTGTGCAAAGCAAACAAATGATTCTCTACACATTTTAACATCCCCTCTAAATTTTTGGGTTTATAAATTTGGTTGGGAAAAAGGACTAGTTAGCAAAAGAAACTTTCATTTCAGCCTTTCCTTAATTTTAGACTGATTGCAATAGAGAGAGACCAGAAGCCTTTATAGTCTTCCTGTAGATTTTGCTTCTAGGCATCTAGTCTTGTAGCATTTCAGATCAACTTTAATGAATGTAAAGAGAAAACTTTCAAAAAAAAAATTCACTGCAATTTGTCATGGTTGCTCCTTAAATACTCTATTTTTTCTATAAAAAATTAAAAAAAAAAAAAAAGAAAAAAATTTAAAGTACAACAATGCACACCTGGCAATGGAAAAAGTAAAAGTTCTAATTAGGTTGATTTGCTATTGTTAATGCATTGCTTTAAGAGCTTCACTGACTTTTTGTGTCTGAAGAGCAAGGTGAAATCCCTCTGTGTCAAAGCTTTGAGTAGATTTGTGCAGGGTCAGGATTTCACCCTGAGTGTCCCTAGGAAATACTAGAATGCCTTAACAGAGAAGTTGATTCAAATTCTTAGGTTAATTCATACATGGACCCAGAATTTACCGTAAGAATTAAATCAGAATCAATCCTACAATACATAGTGGGGTAAAACCATCCTTTTTCTTTTTTTACCCCAAAGAGTGGCATAAAATATTTCCAGATGCCCATTTTTCAAAATAGGGGAGAAATTTTAAATTCTAGCAACATCAAATGAGTGAATGAACAAGTTGAATTTAGCTGCTTCATGCAAATAATTTGGAAATCCACTATGCCATGGAAATGGTGTGGAATTTGCACAATCTGTCAGCATAGAACATGGTTTCCAGAGTCAGTGTTGTTTGTGTGATGTCTGTGAAGTACTGATTCAATGGTTGGTGAGTGGCATTCCAGTGTCTAGACTGTCATGAAGCTACACCAAGAGTTTAATGTTGTCTTTCTCTGTGATTAAGTTCTCTTGTGATTTTTGTTCTTCCCTTCCCACTCCCCCCTACCTTTTTTTTTTTTCTGATTGGAATTAATGCAGGATTTTTGCAGGAGCTTTTCCTTTTTGGTACTGCAGTAGCCTAGATATCCACTAAAGTATGAGCCAGTAGTTGCAGTGTTTCCAAAAGTTCCTGGTGTTTCCCTGTAAATGTGGAGTTGTTTGTTTCAGGAGAACTTTGGTCCCTGAAGGTGCACTTCTTCACAGGAGCTGACTCAGCTGCAGAGTGACACTGGAAGGTGTGACTCTGGTGTCCCCAAAAAATAGAGCACAAGACATTGAAGTAGGATAGTTCAGGACACTGGGAAAACTTGGAACAGGGAATAGCAGCATTGCCCTAACCTGAGGTATTCCATGGAAATTTTACACAGGTATGTAAAAATTGCACTGTGTAACTTGGACCATTTCTGTAAAACGTATTACTTTGCTTCTACAAAAAAAATATCAGAGTGACTGTTGTAGGTGGAGAGCTGCAAAGCTGGCAGGGAACACGGAGTGTCTGGATTGCTCCATGTTCTTTAATTTCATTGTGTCTGGGAGAAATCAGGCCTTTCCCTGCCTGTGCCTCCCCATTCCCATCCTTCACCAAAATCCAGTCCCCTCCACTCCTCTCAGCTTCAACATGAAATGTAGTTATGAAATACTCTGAAAAACAGTAACAGGAGAACTGAATTTATACTGTCAGGACCAATAAGGAGTAAGAACAGATTCTTAATGTCACAAAATATTTCAGAGCTTCCAAGGTTAAAAGGTGTTGGAGACAGATATTTGCACATTTTATACACTCTTGATTATACATGAAGAACGTAGCAAAAGTGGGCTGTAAGCCTTGAGCAAATGGAAGTAATTTTAAGGTTACTTTAATTTTGGTAACTGAGTCACACTGCATGTCAAATTAGGGCTGGTCTAAAATGCTGATGTTAATTTAACTAAAAGCTGTTCAGGAGAATTTGTAGCTGAAATGTCTCATTCATCAAAGTGGATTTATATAGCTCTACTATAAAGCTATATATGAACCAGTGTTGGGTCTTTTCAGCGGAAGTGAGCTGTAGCTGCCAGTCTAATTTAGTACAAAATCCATTTAGATTAGCCCTTATTTACTTGAAAAAAACCCCAACCCAACCCCATCCTTGCCACTGTTGTGCAGTTTTGTCTTCCTGTTTTTTGAGATTGGTGAAGCATGTTGGATTGCAGCTTGCACAAGTTGCTCCATCATCACTGCCCTGCCCTGTTTGAGATGCTTCCACAGAACATCCCTGGGTGCTGTGTGTCCTGAGAGCAGCTCCTGAGCGAGCTTCGGAGTCACTGCCCATGTCACCACGTCAGACTGCCATGTGTCAGGGAGTAACACCTTCTTGCAGTAGCTTTATGTAACTCTGCTAAAAACCTGGATCGTTGGTTTGCTCCAGAAGGAATTATTCTGACCAGCTTCATTGCCCTGAAAAGTTTTTGCTAATTTTTTGCTGTGTGGGCTTTGTTACAGTAACAGGATAATGGGTAAATACTGACACACACAATCTTCTGCTCTTGTCTAGACTGAAGCAATACAATTATTACCTTCGAAGACCATCAAACTGTAAAACAAATCATTGTGTCTCAAGTTTACATAAAGCTACATAGATGGTAAATCTTTCCTAACATTTCTTTATTCCACTGTCTTGTGTTTTCATGTTGAAAATACTTCTGCTTTTTCCTCTTGAGTGCCAACTTCTTACTAGAATGACTTCTTAATGTAATATGTTTACCTGGAATGTATTTTAACTATTTTTGTATAGTGTAAACTGAAACATGCACATTTTGTACATTGTGCTTTATTTGATGTGGAACATATGCAGTGTGATCCAGTTTTTCCATGATTTGGTTGTGTGACCTAGGAATGTTGGTCATGCCAGACATTAAGTTAAAAAACGGGGAAAAAAAAAAAAAGACCACTGTTTGTTTTAAAATTTTTAATGTTTTTAGGAGTATGTGCTGTGAGGTGATCTGGAATTTGTCATTTTTTTGTCAAACTGTACTGCTCCTATTTATTGTAATGTAATAAAAAATAGTTATTGTGAGCGTCTGTCCCAGTGTCCTTCTCCTCCGCAAGAATTTCAGGTAACAGAGCATCCCACGAATTCTGTGTGCTTGGCAGTTGCTCTCCATTCTTTCCTGTACTTCTGCTGGTGCTGCCTGTCACAGAGCTGCTGTCCTTGCCCCCCTTGGTGTCCCTGTCTCTGAGAGGGGCAGCTGCTCAGAGTAGGTGGAAGTGCACAGGAGCTCAGTTGATGAGGAAGGAATTTTTCTTATCAGTGTGGTGGTAGAAACTGGAGCGCGTGCATTTCATCACAAGGTACTGTACTCTGCCATCACTTCTTAAATTCTGTCCTAGAATTCTGTGAGGGTGGTGCTGCATCCCCCCCTCCCTCCTCCTCAGGCCTCTGTGATCTCAGAAATGCTCATCAGGCCTCAGCCTTAACAAGCAGCACTTGGGCTGAGCTCCTCTGGAGCTCATCAGGAACAGTTCCCAGGAATTGGTGCTGTCTGAGGAGCTCCTGCTTTGTAACCAACAGCCTTAGAAACTTATTTTGCCTGCCTGAAGAACACCCCCAGTGGAACAGCATTTTTGCTTTCGAAATTTCAAAGGAAGTTACCGACCTGGATTGTGGTCAGGATGGAAAATGGCTGTGCCTAAACCCACCTCTCTTGTGACCCTATAAAGAGTGCCTGAGTGAGGGCCTCAGAGCTCTCCTGGACTGCAGTGGGCAGTGATCAGAAGTCTCCCTCTGTGTGGGGCCTCTCAGAGCCAGTGAACTCTTGTTTGCTATATTTGGAGGACCAGCAGAGACAACAGAGCATGGAATGATGCTCCCTTTGCTTGAGGCTCAACCTTTCAGCCACTGAGGATGCAAAGGTATCCAAGGTAAGTGCTTCAGTGAATTCTAGGTGAATTTTATACCTTGTACATACTCCTTTAGGACTGTGTGTGTGGATATGCTACAGAAAATGTGCAATGGATAGTGCTCTCAGAGATTCTAAGTACTGTAGATTTGCAAGTAACTCAGGCCTATGAGAGAGTTATAGGAAGTTCTGTTGTGCTTACAGGAAATTCTACATGTCTTTAGTTAAATTGTTTTAAATTAAGGATTAAGTGCTGTTAAGTGCTGTTCAACCTTCACACACAAACCACTGGTCAGATGTGGGGCTCAGTTTAGCAAGGGGTTCCACTCTGAACTTTGTGACTCAATGGGAGCATCTCCTTTATTCCTTTTATCCTTTTCCATCCTTACCCCTTCTGTATCCCCATCCTCCAGAGAGGTAAGTTTTGGTTGATTTTGGTTTTTGATTGATTGATTGTAGATTTTAGTTTGCTTTTTCTCTGTGTGCTTTGACTACTAGTAAACAGTGGAGTGAACTTTGTGAATGGACTTTGTCACACTTCCACTTTATTATAAACCCGGGATTGCTGATGCCTTTGCTGGCAATTGAGTGACCTTAAAACGCTCCTTAGTGACAGTGTGAAGACTTGCCACTGCCAACAGCACTACTGCAGTGATTCCTTACCTATATTTCAAAGATTATTTCTCTCTCCAGTGTCATTTAGTTGGTGGAACACCAACCAACCCTACAGAGTATCAGCTCTGACACAAGTGTGAGTCGAGCCAAGGCCTACAGAGACAGTGTGGAGCAAACAGCCATGTCCAAACTTCTCTTCCAGGGGCAAAGATCAAGTTTTCTCTTCCTGCTGCAGCAGTTACACAACAGCAGAAATCAGCAGTAGCAGGAATTGTCTTCAGGGCCCAAATGCTTAAAGCACTATTGTTCAAACTCGCCCCCTTTCCAGTTGTCTCCCTGACACAGTAAGGTGGTACCTCTGCAATTTGAGCACATGAGGTTAAAAGCTTTAAAAATTTACTTTCACAGAATCACAGAATAGTTGAGGTTGGAAGGGACCTCTGGAGACCATTTAATCCCACCCCCGTGCCAAGGCAGGGTCACCTGGTGCACGTGACACAGGAGTGTGTCCAGGTGGGTTTGGAATGTCCCCAGAGAGGGAGACTCCAGGCCCTCCCTGGGCAGCTGTTCCAGGGCTCTGCCACCCTCAGTGTACAGAAGTTCTTCCTCATGTTGAGGTGGAACTTCCTGTGTTTAGTTTATGGCCATTGCTCCTTGTCCTGCTGCTGGGCACACCTGAAAAGTGTCTGGCACCATCCTCTTGGCACCTTTTGAGATACTTATATGCATTGACAAGATGCCCTCTCAGTCTTGTCTTCTCTGGATTATACAGGCCCAGCTCCTGCAGTCTTTCCTCATAAGAGATGCTCCAGACCCCTGATGTTTATGGCTTCTGCTTGATCCTCTCCAGTAGCTTTTTGTCTTTCTTGAACTGTGGGAACCAGAACTGAACATAGCACTCCCTCTCCAGGGCTGGGAACTTTGCTTTTGAGAGGGTGTTCATTTCCAGCAGAAATTGATTGTTCAGTGTGGAGGATTTTTAAAACCAGGTTCATCTTTCAAGCAACAAGCACAGCACTTTGAACTGACACTCAGACACACAGCAACGAGGTAAGAGTTTCTGTTCAACACATACATTGAAGTGAGACAGAACAGGGCTGTGCAACCACTGCTTTGTGCAAAATCATTTCATACCTGAAGGTTTAGTTTGAGGCAGTCAAAAGCGGAGGAAGACCTATTACCCATAAACTGCACGTCCCAAACCCTTCAATCGACTCCTGGCAGGGAAGCAGCTCCCTGATTTGTGCTCTAGAGGGGTTGGAAGGATTTACATTTCACTTCTTTTGCAGTTAGAGCTCTTTTATTGTTACCTTTCCAGGGTGTGTGTGGTTACAGGCACAGTCAAGGCTTGTCATCGCTGTAGTAGCGCTGCTTCATGGCTCGGTATTTCCTCAGGAAGTACAAAGCCTCCAGCTCCTTTACAACAAATTCTCCCCGGGCAATCAGTTGCTTAATTTTTTCAGGGTCTGTCTCATCTTTGTTTTTTAGAAAAGCTGCTTTCAAACGGCATCTGAAGTAGTCTGCTCCTTTGGGATACTCCCTTCCAAGGTACAGCAGCTTGGAGAGAAAAGAATAATGTGTTTGTAATTAACTGAGTGCACGGTGAAAGGGGCTTCATTTTCTGGTTAAGGAAAGTGCTGGTGGCATTTAAGAAACTTACATTTTTGTACAGTTTCACCACTTCACCTCTTAAAGAATTGGCCATTCTCACATTTCGGTGAACTCTGTCCTTGTGGTATTCTTTTTTTTTGTTACCTGAAGGGATAATCAGTTTGACATTAGCCTTCTGTGGAGTCAGTAAATCACCACCTCAGCCTTCCTAAAACTTCTGTATCCTACTGAGCCCCATTTGCTCTAATTCTGGTTCTACTCTGTCTCCTCTGTTTTTTTCTTCCTTTTTATTCCATTTCGCTTCTCATTGTCTTCTTCCCTCCCCCCTCAAACAGAAAACAAGAAATTTCTAAAAACTTTCAGCTACTGGGACACTTTGTGCTGTTCATTGGCTGCTTTCTCACACCCTTGCAGTTCTATACCCACTGCCCTGGCTGCTTCTATGGTCTGCTAAAAGACTGTATCTTTATAAAGTGGTAAAGATAGATAAACAGAACACATATTTATATATTTTATATATTTATATAGCAGTGTTTATAAGAACATATTTTGATAGCATTATATCTCCATATATATTTATGTATTACGTATTTCTATATTTTATAGATCGATATATCCATTTTATACACATACATGTATATTCCTGCAACTGTCGCGTTCATAAATTCTGTTTTTTTAAGGACTGTTTAAGTGCACTACAAATTTGAGTCCAGTGTGCACTAGCAAAAGGTAAGGATAAGTGATAAAGTGACTGATTTTTATTTCTGTAAACACAAAATCACAGAATGGTCTGGCTTGGAAGGGACCTTAAAGATCCTCTGGTTCCAGCCCCCTGCCAGGGGCAGGGACACCTTCCACTATCCCAGCTTGCTCCGAGTCCCGTCCAACCTGGCCTCGGACACTTCAGGGACGGGGCAGCCAAAACCGAATCACAAGCGACTGGAATCCAATCCAGCTCCCGCTGAGCGACCCCCCGGCCTCCTCGGGCCGCCAGCTCCCCCTGGCTCTGCCTCCCGCCCCGCTCCCGCCGGAACCATCCCTGCTTCCCCGCGGATCCCGGGAAGGCCGGACCGGGATCTCACCCGCTCCCTCCCGGCTCCGCCGCGGCGCCGCTTTACGGCAGCGCCGGGAGCGCGCTTCCGGCCGGAGCTGCGCGTGCGCGCCGGCGGGCGGGGCCTGGGGGCGCCGCGGGTTCGGGAGCCGGAGGGACGCGGGGACGGCAGCGCCGCCCGCCTGGGACATGGTGGGGCGGGCAGGGGGCGGGGGTGGGCTGGGGGACGGGCTAGTGCTGGAGAGGGGCAGGATGAGGTGGGGGAGCAAAGCGGGGTGTTCCTTGGTAGCTACTAAAGTAGCAGCAGGTGGCGAAAAGGCTTTAAGGCTGAAAGGAGCGGCTGAAGGACGCGTTATCTTTTGTGTGGGCCTCGGTGTAAGTCCTTGTGCCGTGGTTTGCTGCTGTGGTTGCTCCGTGTGGAACCAGCCGGCAGGTGGCTCAGACTTTGTTGCCAGAATGGCTCTGTGGTAACAAACTTCATTCTCAGCCTCCCTTCTCCTTCTTCCCCCTTTTCCGCCCCGCAGGGAATATTCCCGTGGGGGTCATGAATCCCTGTGCATTTTTGCAAATTCACGTGGCAGTATTGAGACGTTGTGCGGAAAAAGTCATTGGTAAAGAAAGGATTTTCTGTTGGATGTTCGGCTTTGTGGAATCGGTTCTTATTTCCTGTAGTCGTTTGGAGAATTCCTTCAATTCCTGTTTCTCCAAGCGAAGTTTCCTCATGAATGACAAAAAGCTTGGTGGTGTTTCTCTTGTGTTCTAGGCAATTGCATGATGTAATTTAGTGTTATTTGGAATAGCACGCATTAGTTTTCTGATGAGTTCAGAAAACACTGGAAAAAAATATTTTACTGAATTTCCCACACTGAATTACATATGTCATGTATATTAGTTTTTTTAACATTGAGAAGAAGTACATGTTCTTCTATAATCATAAGTGTGGTCTAGCCTGATAAATTATGATGGTCCACAGTCATGTGTTAGTGGCTAATTTTCTACAATATTGAAATTATTGTCATTATAGCTTTTCAATAGATGGTCACATCTGATTTTAACAGAATAGTAGTATTTTTCTAATTATTCCTTTTTGGCTGATACCCTGTTGTCTGATGTTCCCTTTCCTGTTTTTTTTTCCCCCTCTGATCTTTTAGGGTCCAAAACCGAAAAAAAAGGTAGGTAGGCAGAAACACGCTGTAGTTCACTGTTGTGTTTATTTTTTTATCTGTTTTTTTGTTTTTTTCCTGAGGCAGCTGGCCAGGGCTAATTGAATTTGAAGGAGGAAGAGGCGTCTCCAAGACACCGAGCTTTTGTGCCTTTTGCAAGGAGGCCAAGTGTTCCTGCAGCACTGCGGGAGAGAGCGTGGCCAGTGCAGCCACTGCTTGTTTGGCTTGGCAACGGGTGTCCAGGCAGAGAGGCGGTGTCCTGGCACTGTCCAGCCATGGAGTGGCAGCAGGACCAGGGCAGTGACTGTGGCCCTGTGCTGGGCACTAGTGGGGCCACACCTCGAGTCCTGTGTCCAGTTCTGGGCCCCTCACTGCAAGATGGACATTGAGGGGCTTGGGCGTGTCCAGAGAAGGGAATGGAGCTGGGGAAGGGGCTGGAGCACCAGGAGCAGCTGGGGGGGGGCTCAGCCTGGAGAAAAGGAGGCTCAGGGGGGGCCTTCTGGCTCTGCACAACTCCCTGACAGGAGGGGGCAGCTGGGGGTGGGGGTCGGGCTCTGCTCCCAGGGAACAAGGGACAGGACAAGAGGAATGGCCTCAAGCTGTGCCAGGGGAGGCTCAGGTTGGATATCAGGAAGAATTCCATCATGAAAGTTTGTCAAGCACTGGAAGGGGCTGCCCAGGGAGGTTTGGAGTCCCCATCCCTGGAGGTGTCCAGAGAGTGACTGGATGTGGCACTCAGTGCTCTGGGCTGGGTGACAAGGTGGGCATCAGGCACAGCTTGGACTCAGTGAGCTTGGAGGCCTTTTCCAACCTGAATGATTCTGGGATTCTGTTATTTGAGTCATAGGCTGGACACAGAATGAGGAGGTGAAGGGACAACAGGCAGAAGTCCATGGGAAACTGGGTTGCATAAATTTATCCAGTGGGTTATTCTTAATTCAGTGATAATGAATTTATCTACCCCTCCCCAGCTGTGCATCTCGCTCTTCTCAGTGCTCTGTTAAGTCATAGGAATGTGAAAAGAAGTTGACTAAAACGTGATTTCAAGTAATTGAAACAAGCAGATTTTCCACTTTCAGTTTACTCATTTATTTATTTATCAAAGTGAAAAGAACAAATTCTTCCCTGAAATCCTAATGGGTATAAGTGTGGGTTTTACTGACTATTTTGGCAAATTAATACTTTGGTAACAAATGTGATAAGATGCACTCAGACTCTGGTGGCACTTAATTGTCACCATTTTGTTACCCAGCTTCATGGTAATCTCTGCACTCAGAGTTGCATTAGGTATATATTTATTGCCATGCCAAGTAGTGTGAAGTGAACAAGTAGTTATTTATATCTGAATAGATGATAATCAGAATCAAAATGTGAGATAAGAGTATTTGTAACACAGTTGGTGTGTGAAGAAGGACCAGTGGTCAGATAATTTCTGAGAACCCCAAATTTAAAATTTAGTCATTCTAGGATTAGGCTGGAGGTGAACAGTGAACTGTCTGGAGTTGCAGTAAGGATTTTATAACAGAAAGGAGAACTCTTTGCTATTTTGTCTTGTGAATTAGATGCTTCTAAATGCCAGGCTTGTCCCAAAATACATTGTCCAGTATTTCCTAAAATGTTTGAAGTTGTAGCATCTACTTTCCTAGCAGATCTGCCTCTTATTCAATTTCTACATTAAACCAGAAGATTTTAATACTCTCCTGCTGTGGCTGTGTTTGGGAATGTCTACCATAGAATAAAATACTGATTGTAAGAGCTTATCATAAAAATGAGAAGAAAATTGAGTCAAGGATGTGCATTACTATTCTGGGGGCTTCATTGGCTGTGTAGGGAGTCTAAAATCTTAATTCAGGGATCACATGAGAAGGGCAAAGTTACAGAGTTATGGAACTGCCAAAATTAAAATACTACTGACATTTGTTTTTTTCTCCCTTATTGCAAACGTGAAGTCCAATGGCAAAACTAAAGATGAAAAACCGAAGAAAGGAAGGGACAGGAAGCAAAAAGACAAAGGTACTGTGCACTTCATTTAGAGGGAATATGATGGACAAATCATTTATTTTAATTAAGTGGACAGAAAGTGACATCTTGAACTAGATGTGAATTGCTATCTGTGTTCCTCAAACACAATTGATTCCTCCCTCTTTTCTGGTGTGGACCAAATTCCCTGTTCCTTGATGCTGTGTCTTACTTCCCTATCAGAGCAATACTCTCTTCTCTAGTTATTCCTACTGCAATTAGGAAGTTGGGAAGAATTAACTTGCCATTAATCCATCCTGGTGGGGGCTTGGGCATGCTGTGACTGCCAGTAAGTGGCTGCTAATCACTGGTAAGGTTGTGCTGTGGGAGTGACAGCTCAAGTGAGCACAGGCAGATTTGGAAACTGCTGCTGCTCTTGCCTCAGTGCAACACACATGCTTGACATGATTTACTTGTAGGTAGTGACATCAAGTCACTGTTTGGGAACATCTGGATTGAGGCACAGGCTGTACCATCTTAGACTGAAGGCTTAGAGGCTGAATCAGTTTTAGTTTTCACATCCTCTCTGATTTTCTAGTCCCTATGGCAGCAAAGACAAGCCAGAACTGTGGAGTAGCAAATCTTGAAGAGGATTTCAATGAAAAAACAGCTGTAAAATTGAAATTATAGGAAACCACTGGTTGTAGGAGAGGAGAAGAGGAACTTGGGGTTAAAGCACTGAGTTTCACCCAAGACTTTGGATTGAGAACCTCTGTCCTTTGAAGCTATAGATGGAGAGAGCAGCACTTGCTGGTCCTTGTATCCACTTTTATCCTCACAGACTGATAGGGGTAGTGCCATAGACAGTGTGTTTTAGTACTATTCAAATTCATTCAAATCAGTCTTCATGGGGGAAATTTCTGTGCAGTGGAAGATAAACATTTATGTTGCTTATTTTATGGTGGTTTTATCATTACAGCCAAGAACCAGATCATTTTTTAGATTTTATTTAGGAAGGCATAGTTATGCCCTTGATCTCTTTCCCAATCTTCAGGTGAAGCCCAATTACAAGCTGAACAAGAAGAAGCAGAAAGGCTTGAAAAGGAGAGACTTGAACGAGAGCACTTGAAAAAGCTTGAGGAAAAGGTTAGTTTTTTACTCAATGAAAAAATGTAATCCTATTTCTAAACTTGAGACAAGGCCTGTAAAACATGAGTAATTTAGTGGGAGAATAGGAATGAATTTCCTTATGTACTTACTGTTGGGAACAAGATTGAAGAAATTTTCCAGTTTGTATAAGCTTAAATACATGAACTTTTGTGATATGTAATTCTTCAGTTCAATTAAATGCCTTTTTTTTTTTTTTTCCATTTCCACTGTGCTTTCAATTGAATGTGTTTTTTGTGTTCTCCATGAGGCTATTTGGTACAAATTCCTTAATTGGTTACCTCTTGGGGCAGATACAGTGATTTGTATTTGTACATAGATGTGTGTGTATTGGTCTAGGTATATTTATTTTTCTGATAAGACTGGCGTTCAGAACAAAAACTGATTGGTAATAGATAAATATTTTTGTGTTTAAAAAGGAAAAAAAAGAGATTTACAACAAACTAATTTTTTTTGAAAGAGGCACTCTTGTCTACTCCTCTTGTACTTCACAGAATATTTTTTCCTCCTAGGGAGAAGATGAACTTAAAATAATAGAAATTAAAAGGGAAAAAATAAAATAATCTTGCACACTTTTTCCAAAATTATGCTTACAGTTTTTAGCAGCTCCCATGAGAGCTGGCTCCAGGATGCTGATATGGAAACTGTTCAAGTGAGAGGTTACAATCATATGTCACATTATGTTTATCATAGGGCTCAGCAGCTAATGTGATGACAATAACATACTGCAAACCACTACAGTCTTCTCAATTGGACGTTTCATAAAAAAACCAAGTTTTCAGTGTTTGGATTTGTTTAAATAGTAATTCATTCAAATATCCCAGATTTGTTTCTTGTATATAAAATAATAGTAAGAAATAAGCCAAAATATTTAACTGCTCTGTTTAATTTTTTTTTTTTTTTAACAGTATCAAGGAGCAAGGGAGTCTGAACTAGCAGAACTTAATTCACTGGAACAGAAGTTTCTTTCTGCACAGCAGTGGAAAATGGATTACAGAGAACAAGCCAAGGTAAGCTTTCTTGCCAAAATCTGCCCAAAGGTTTGGCAAGGAAGAGACTTCAGGAGTTTCCAGTTCTTGAATGTAGGTATGTGCTATGACAGCATTTGAAATTCCATCTCAAAGCAATGACATGCCATGCTTGCTCTCTTACCTTCACTTTGGAGCACACAGAGAAGAAATGTGGGCAAAGAGAAGCCTGTTTGGTGATCAAAATATCAATCCCCTACACCTTACCCCAAGAGTCACGAGGAATTGTAATTTCAGATGTTCAGGTATCTGTTTTTCCTCTTCTATTTCTTTAATTCATTCTGCTTTTAACCATTTGACCAAAAAAAAGTTCTGCCAGGGCTTAAAAAGAAATTCTGAAGAACATTTGTTTCAGTGGTTCCTGGATATCACAGGTCATCATTCAGAGAGAGAGGTTTGCCAGATTTTTGAAGGATGTGGCACAAATCCAGGTCAGGGCTGGAAACATATGAAAATTCAGCTAAAAGTTGATGTCTGCAGTTCAGGGTGACATCCATGGAGGTTGAATCATCACCCAATGGCATTATGTACCTGTCCAGTTAGATTTTAAGTGGTAAGGTGTGGAAATACAGTAGTAGATTTCACTCTTGTGAATCTTGCAGACACATCACTCAGTAATAGTCTGATAATGGGATTTGGTCAGGTAAGGAACCAAAGGTTTAATATCCTACAGGGTGGTCGACACAAGGATTTTCTCTTTGTCGTGTGTATTGCTTAATCCTTTTTAAAGCTTCTGCAGAACAACTTGAGAATCATAGGCTAAATCATGTTAGAGAGGACTTCTGAAATTCATGTAGTTCAACCTCCTGCACCAGGCAGGGCAAAGTCTGAAGTTAAATCAAGGTGCTCAGTTGGGTTTTGAGATATTTAAAAGTTGGAGGTACCACAGCATCTTTGACAGCTTTACCACTCTCACTATAACAACTTTTCTCTAAATGCAATTGGCATTTCCCTGTTACAGCTTGCGGTCATTGCTAGCTGCTGTTTATTGATGTTTTTGACAAAACAGAACTGTTGATTTTAAAATAAGTCTGATTAAACACTGGTAGATTATGGGAAATACCAGAGTTTCTGTTAGTCTGTTGTTAAGATTATTTATGGCAAAAGAAATACATAATACCAAATGCTGAGTTTCCACATCTATTTCTGAACAATTCCAGTTTAGATGAAGAGATGCACTTACAATTTACCATGAAATTTATCCTTTTTCTCAAAAAAAGTGCTGTTACTTCTAAGGACATGATGATAAAAGTGAAGCTCTCTTTTAAGTGCAAAGATGTAAAAAAAAGAAATCAGGTGTCTTATTACTGAAAATTGATCACTTTTTATACAGGAGTTTGTTTGCACTCAGCACTCCCCTATTGTTGCTTTGTTTGAAGTCAGTGGGAATGCTGATGGAAGTGGTTGGGAATGCAATCCTGTAAGTGCTTTTGCTTTAAAAGATCCATTTTCCTTTGTAATGCAGTCTTCAGTAACAGGGGGTTATTAATCTTCACAGCAAACAGGAGGGTAATGTTTCCTTAATATCCTATTATACGGATGAAAAAAATTCCATTATGGGTGATAAATTGATCCCGTGAGCCAATGTTAGGCTTACGTTTGGCATTAAGTGGGTTTAATCTGCCACTGATTTTTTCTTTCCACCACTTACAGGAATGACCAAGAATTGATTTGAAAATAAAATTCTTTTAAAAAAAACCCTAATCTAGGATTTCACATTCCTACCAGAGTTTCTGTAACAGGAGAATTGATGGTGGTAAGGGACAGGAAATCTCCTTCAGAGGCAGAGAAAGGAGGAGTTTAACATGTTGTAGTAGAGGCTCTTAATCAACTTTATTGCCAGGGTAGGAATTTTCAGTTTTCTTGGCAGAATCTGATCTGAGACCCACCTGCCTCTTCCACCTGCACCTTCCTCGTTTCTCTTCTCAGTCATTTTATTATTCCAGCCCCTCCATTGTGGCAGGTACTGAATTCATTGCTTTTGTGGAGCAGAGCAGAACCCACTGATAAATAAGTATAAACAGCAAGTGTGAGGTGGGCAGAAGCATCTTAACACATTAATATCAAAGTAAACCTTTTTTTCCTGGCATGGGGGATAATAAACCAGGTGGTGTTAGAATCCTGTTTAGATGCAGGTGTGAATTTGTCACTACAATTTATTTGTCTTTTAGAATCCTCCTTTTTCTTGTAAAAGCTGTGTGCAGCACAGCTGTATCCACTTTTCTCTGAACTCTTCTGCAGTGGGAGCATTACCTCAGCTGTGATGGGAGTCCTGACCCCACTGTACCCCAGGAAATGAACACTTTCATGAGCTTGTGGCGTGAAGACCAAGATGAGAGCGTTCAGCTTGTGATGGAGAAGGGGGAAGTGGTGCTGAAGGTAAGTGTTAAAATGGTGTATTTCAGTTTAAACTTAACAGCCCCCACTTACTCTATTTTCCCTTTTCTTGTGGCCAAATGACTGAAAGGCTGTAACCCTCAACACCTAGAAGTTTTTCTTTAATTTTTATATTTTTCTTTAATTACAGGTTTATTGTTAACCCTAAAGAAGATGTGTATTGACTTTAAATATGCATTTAAGGGATTTGTGTGCTGTGTTTCTACACTGAGGTCTAGTACTCCAACACCCATATTCCCTTCCATTTGGAACCAGAGTGTACAAGCTCAGATATAAATGCTTTGGTGGACAACAGCCTCATTTTGTAACACTTGAGCCAGTAAAATGTCATGTAAGAACAGAAGTTCCCAGAATTGCTTTTTACCAACAGGAGTCACCAGGCATGGATAGCTTGTGAAGCAATTTTAAGCAATCTGTGCCTGCTCTGTAAATTCAGGATTTTAGTTTCATTTATGCTGACTTTGTGGTGTTTTTCAGAAAGTTAATGAGATTTTCTAGAAACTAGTGGGGGGAGAGTTGCATGTGTAACACAAGTTGCATTGGGCTGGTTTGGTTCTGAGTTAGATTTCCTATCTGTCTATAAAAAAAAGTTATTTTTGTGACCAAGATCTGTTTAGGTACAAAGGAAGTAGGTTTGCCTCATTTTTTATGACAGAACACACGTTACATTAAAGATGGTGTCAAAACTTCTCCCATATAAATGTCTTCTAGTTGATTGAGAAGTTGGAGTTTCTTTTATTGGAGGCATCACCAAATGAGATCACAGAAGAACAACGGGTCCAGTACCAGGAATTCATTCTGCAGTTGCAGGTTCTGCTTCATCAGAAGTACAATGAGGCTACACAGAACCTGCTCAAAGTGAGTAAGATTTACTGCTTCAAAGTTGTGATATGTGCACATAAGTTTAACTCCAAGTGTCTTGTAATGATGGTTGGCTTTGTTTGGTCTTAAACTGTCACAGAGATGAGTCTGTGAGTTTCCAAATCATGTTTATAGCACATGCCAGACTTGTTAATTATTCAAAACTCCTGAAAATCTGAACTTTACAGTGGAAAATCTCATCATTAAGTCTGACAAGATTAAATTACTGGGAAATTTTGTGAGATTTGGAGATAATGAAAACAAGAGGTGTGTATGAAATTTGTTGACTGTACCAAAAAAATGTAGATGTGAAAAGCAGTTCATAAGGTTGCCTTGTACTCATTTTTTTTAATACAAGTTCATGTGATTAAAATATTTTTTAAACTAAGAATCTTGGGAAGAGTGAAGAGCACTCAAACAAGAAAATGAAAATGTGCTGGAGAGTCAGTTTTTTGAGCTTCATGTATAGGTAGTGACCTTACTATTTCAAGAATATTAATCAGATATATAAGTATGTTTAGCAAAGGAGTATTAGTGAAATAGTGAACCAGTTGTATGTGCACAGTCAAAACCCCCTGCAAATTAAGAAATTATGAATTCTTGTTTACTGAATTTAGGATTAAACTCCTGATATAATTATCATTTCACAAGTTTGATGTTGCCTAAATGATAAAATAATCTGTGCATTGACTCTGGGGTAGGAGTCCGTTATTGCTCAGGAAATCCCTTTTTTGTTTGTTTTTTATAATTTATCCTGAGAATTAGGGTAACAATGGAAGAACCCCTACTTGGCAGTACTTGGCTCACAATTTATGAAGTCAGAGGAAGAAAAGGAATGTAGTTCAAATTTTAAGAAACAGATTTGAGTTTATAACTGTTGTGCTTTAGTACATAAATACAACACAGCTGGGCTTGGTCTGGTGTATTTTCGTTCTTACATGTATTTTTAAATTTATTTATTCAAGTAAATGTAGGTAAATCAAAGTGAACACCTAATTTAATTGGCTTTTTTCTTTGTAGATAGCTAGTATGTATGAAGACTCTGAGACTGGGAATATGCACACAGTCATAAAGGATAAAAATACTACTTTCTGTATTTGGGTCAATCTGAAGAAGAAACCAAGGTACAGCACACTGAAATTATTAATTTGAAATGAGGCCTGGCTTTGTTGAGTAAACACCAAGAATCAATTTCTCATCATCTTTTTTTTTAATATTGAGTAGCATCCATTCTGCAGACTCTCAGTGCTGGCTGTTGCTAAGCAGTGGTTTAGAGATATATAAATTTCTTTCTTAAAATGCAACAGCAGAACCCTGTCACTGCCAGAACAAATTTGGAAGAAAAACAATAAAGCTCATGCAGAGAATTGAAGTTCCTCTGGAAGCAGTGTTTCTTGCTGATGCATTTAATATTTTCTAAGTTGTTCCAGTTGCTTGCAAAGCAGTGGATGATACTTGGTGCTCAGTTAGAGAAAATATTTTAGAGCCTGGGATGCAATATCAATTCTGAATCTAAGTTTTGTGGTTTTATTGGATTACCATTTAAATGATACATTTTCAAAATGAGATTTTTGAGCAGACTTCTTGCTCCCACTCCACAAATATAAGGAATAAATTATGAAAAGGACTTCAGCTTGACCTGTTGCTGTGAGTTTTGGTGAGATAAGTAGAAGAGTGGGTGCTGAGCAATGTCAGACTGACCTGCAGGAAGAGCCCATATGGGTTAAGTGTTATAACCTTTTGGCCAGCAGAGAGCTGCACTTAAAATATTCAACCAACGTTTAAAAACTAAGTGTTGCTTTACTAGAAGATTTTTAGAACTTGTGACCAGCTTATCTTACCCAAAAATAATGATTATTTGAATTATTTGGAAAGGTGCTGAGAGTGATGTAATACATCTTTCAGGTAAATGACCTGTGCAGGGATTTTCCCATTAAATTAGTGAGTTTTACTAGGAATGTAGTTTCTGGAACAGCTACCATTTGATTCTGCCTCACTGCCATCCTGTCAAGACTTACTTTTGAAGCTTCTGATTCCCTTGACGCAGTTGTGGCTTTGCTGGAGGGTCTTACAGACAGCTGCCAGCACAAGCACTGTGACATCCCGCAACATTTCTCAGACCGTGCAACAAATCCCAGAAGAGATTTGAACATTTGTGAGGAAACAGCAAACGAAGTGCTGCCAGTCTTACCAGGGCCTGTTGTTGTTGTTGTCACTGTCCTTCCCAGGTTCAAAACCCACATGTTCCAGGAGGCAGGGCATGGCTTTGACCTGCCCAAATCCCTGGCCCTGAGCAGCGTCGCCGTTCGTGTGCTGCACACCCGCTATGACCACGTGTCCCCCCTGTGGCTGCAGTGCCAAGGACTGCCAAGGCAGGAGGCCTCAGACAACGAGGAGTCAGCTGAGCATCCAAAAGACAACGGGCAAGAACCAGGAGAACAGGAGGAGAAAGGCAGGGAAGAACCCAGCGTGCCTGCTGCAGAAGAAACGCCTTCTAAGGAGAGAAAGGTAGGTAAAAAACCTCCTCAAAGGATTTCCTACACTGCTCTTGTTAACTCGAGGCTCAGTCACAGTGCAGGACAGCCAAATCCTTAAATGTTTTATAGGAAAAGGCAACTTGTGTCAACAGTGTCATAGATCTTCTCAAGGGAATTGAAAGATGGAAAGTAGAAAGGGAAGTCTGGACAGGGCGTGCAGTTGGCATTTGGTTAGTGGTTTAAGAGTAGGATCAAGCATGAGGTGCCATTGCAAGATATTTCTATAAATCTCTGGCATGTGTACAGATGAATGGATTCTGTTTCTGTGAAACTGACAGCCACACAAAATCCCTGCAGGAATCCAATTTTAGGAAAGTTTGCAGCGTGCAGAGTAGGATTCAGAGTTCAGCAGGTGGTGGCTGTACAGGTACCTGGCTGCTCCATGTCTGTGTGCTGACCCTTTGCTGTTAGAGGGCTTTTCAAATACTATTTCTGGCTGCCTGTCCTCTTCCTCAGCTCTCTTCCATGGAATATGTTGGTTTTAGGTGTGATGGAGGTTGCTTGGTTTTGTGTTGTCCATACTGGGTTTGGGGTTTTCACTTTGAGTATCACCTGTGACTTTCAGGTAAATGACCTGTGTTGTCTACCTAAAATTTCTGCAGAAATAACTGACAAAATATCAAGATTTAGGCCTTCTTAGTATGTTTGGAGCAATTTCACAGATTTCACAGGATATTGTGAGTGGGAGGGGACCCACAAGGATCCTCGAGTCCAACTCTTACGTGACTAAATTCTGGGATCCATACAGGGATTGAACCCCTGTTCACGATCTTGGCTTTTCTCCTTTTCAGTCCCCAGCACCTTTGTAATGATCAGTGCTTGAAATCCTACTTCTCTTGGTTCCTTTTTTCTTTTTTTGTATGACAAACCTTATCTTTTGGCATTTTTCACCTACATTTGTCAGATTTCCTTTAAGCTCCTTCATTTTATTCCCTCTCTTTTTCTTTCCCAGGTCTTGTGCTCTTTCTCTCAATCCATTTTGTGAATTTTCCTCTTCCTTTGAAGGCTCCACTTCTTTCAGCTTGTGTCCTCTCACCTCCTGTCCTGTTCGAGCAGATGTGTGTTCTTCCCATGTGCTGGCAGGCACAGCCAGGGCACAGGAGGTGCTGTGCCTGCAGAGGAGTCTGCTATGGCAGGGATGAATCCCTATCTGGGTTGGAATTTGGCTGGAAATCCAGGGTAATGTTTCTCAGCATCCTCCTGTCTGGCTGTGTCTTGAGTTCCCCCACATTCCTGTATGTAAATACAGTGTGTGAAAGGGAATAAATATCATGGGCCAGGCACAGGCCAAAGCTGCAGGTGGGGTTCTGGCACAGTTTCAGTATTGGTTTGGATTCAGCCCCAACTTGCATTTTCTGTGTGCCACTCTGCTGGCTGTAAAATCAGCAAAGCCACAACTTCTGAGTGCACACTCTGCTAAAAAGGTGTTGGGTGCTTGTTTGGTACTTGGGGAGCTCAAGATGGAATTTGCTGTGGAAATGAAGTAACTACTTTGTCTCTATTTATATATCCAGTTCCAAATTAGAGCGTACCTTTAATCAAAATATTTTTGCTAGCTAGGTAGAAATTATTTCTCTTAAAACCTTGACCCTGTAGCAAGATTGGTAACAATGTTTCTGTATCCCTTCTCCTTGGGCCTCCCTGAAGGAGGTGATACCTTCTTCATTGTGTTTGTCTCTGACTAATGGAAAAATGTCTTTTGCTTTTTATCTAGGAGAGTGCTGCCTCATTGACAGAAAACAGCAATAACACAGATGATAAAAAAGAGACAGAGGAGGAAACTGAGAAGAATTCAGACATTTTGGACGAGCCATCACAAGGTATTTCGTTATTTTTGATGTGCAGCACTGCTAAAGTGCTGAGGCTAAGTATTTTATATGTTAAAAATTCTTCCCTGTGATGGGGGGGTGAGGCCCTGGCACAGGTTGCCCAGAGAAGCTGTGGCTGCCCCATCCCTGGAAGTGTCCAATGCCAGGTTGGATGGGGCTGGGAGCAACCTGGGATAGTAGAAGGTGTCCAGGGGGTTGGAACTGGATTTTAAGGTCCCTTCCAGCCCAGGCCATTCTATGATCTATGGAAACACTGCAATGTCTCCATGTGAATGGAGCAAAGTTCACAAATATAGGGATGTTTTAATAACATTTGAGTTTTGTTGACATTTCTATTAATGATTGTTAAATGTGGGGAGATACCAGGACAGATAGGAAAATGGAGTTTGTCCCCACAGTTATTTTTATTTATTTATTATTTATTTTTATGTACGTGTTTATCACGTTTCTGTAGATATGTGTGTTGTTATACCTATCTTTATGGGCGAGACACACAATCTTTATGAATCTGCCAGGCTCTGGGGAGCTTTACTTCCTCAGAAAATGATAACTGAAATGCATATCGTGGTAGGCATTGGTGTAGTGTGGGGTGTTACTGAGTATTGCCTAAATAGTGCTTAAAGTGAGATCCCTGCTCTTACACCTTGTTAAAAGAGGGCCTAATTGTAGGAAATAAAACTCTTTGTGTGTCCCACATGAGTTACAAATTTCTCCAGTGGTGTGGTGTTGTCTTTTGGTTTAATAGGAGTGAGTTTTCTTGTAGTACTGACTTAAATAAAACAACTGCAAATTGTTGGCACGATTTAGCTCCACAGCCTTTCAGAGTTGTCATTTTTGATGTGGTGTCATTGTCTCAAAGCAAATTTCATAACAATTACAGTAGCTGTTTTTACAGTATTGAACACTTTTTTCTGGATTCCTGTCACAGTAACTTCTCTCCCCCTGTACCATCCCATGTGACATTTTATGTGGGGGATTTTTTGCTGGTTTTGTTTTTTAAAAGAAAATACTTATGACCATTTATGTCCACGGTGTTTCTGCCTTTTACTAACGTTTTCCAAGCAATTAAACCTTTATGTGGTATATACATAATTCTTTTTTATCTATGCATAATTATCTTTGTTATCTGAAAATCGTATTTCATGTTCAACCCCTCTTGCTCCTCATAATTATCATATGTCTTTCACCTTCAGCCCGTAATCTTTTTAGTGCTTTATTTTTATTTACTTTGATCTACTATTTTACTTGCCTTATTTCTTTTCATATCAATATAATCTTGCTAAATCTGTCCAGAATCTCTTGTATTATTGTGCTTGTGAAATTCTTCTGTGGGTAATGATGGGACTCATTGTGTCAGTAAATTCTTATTCCTGTAGAAAGCATTTGGAACTGGCTACAAACGCAAAAGCTCAGCACCGCATCAAGAAGTGCTTTTCGTTGCCCAGCTCTCTGCCTTTCCCCACGTGTCAGTGATTACAAAGAACACCAGTAGATGGGGCTGAAATGCTGCACGGTGGGAAGCGCTCCAGCACGCAGTGAAAATCGAGAGGTGGGAAATGTGGCTGGGATTGAGCCCCAGGTGAACTGCTGCTGTCTGGTGCATTTTTTAGAAGAGGGCGCAGTGCTGCAGGAGGAGCCGGGCGGCAGAGAAGAGGCAGCAGAAGTTGTTGATCCGCAGCAGCTGGTGCCCGTGGGGGGTGTGTACCACATCGATGCTCTGCAGCTGCCACCTCAGGCCCAGGACGTCAGGGGCTGGAGCATGGTGGAGGTGAGTGAGGAGGGGATCGGCCCCTCACGCCCTGGCAGCCCGAGGAGCTGCTCCTGAGGTTTGTCACCGCTGTCACCTGCACTGGACACGACGTCCTGAGCAGCAAAGGAGCGAGGCAAGGTTTGCAAATCGTCCCTTTTTCCTCTGGGAAAGGTGAAAGCAGAGTGGTAACAAAAATCCCCGCCGGTCCAGCTCCAGGCTCTTCAGGGTGGCTGAGGACTGCAGTCCCTGTGCTCTGGTGTCCTCTGCAGTGCTGACCTACCCCACAGCTGGCACTGTGGAGCTGGAAACCTTTAATGAGCAAAATTCCCAGCCACACTCAGCAAGCAGGACTGTGGGCAGGCCAGGAGGGATGAGCTCTTCATTCCCAGCCACCTGTGGCCTCTCCTTCCCTCTGACACTCTGCAGCCAGAGGGGAATTACACCTCTTTTGCCTCCCAGGTGCTCCTGGTTTTCTGAGGCTGTGGATCTGTGGAAAAATGGCTGTGCCCACTGTGTGGCACTGCCTTGAGGGTGCCTTCAGCAGCACAGGAAGGGTTCCAAGGCCCCGTGGTAGCTGCTCTTCTACTGCCTTCAAAGCTGTAGTTGGAAATGTGCAATATTAGCAAACCCTTTTAAATAGTGTACTAAAAAACTTTGCAGTGGCTGGATGAGCTCAAAGAAAAACACCTGTATTTTCTGATAAACCCCTTATCTGTCCTTTTCTCTCTCTTTCCAAAGTTGCTGGATGTTGGATTGGAGGTGTATCCATATTCCCCAGGAGAGGCTGAAGATGGCACACAGGCAGCAGTACAGATAACCCTCAGGCTCCCTGACAATGTGATTTATTTTGAAGCGCCCGTGGTAGCCCGATGGGATCCTGCAGGTATGAACTCAGGACATCAAATTTAAAATAAATTCAATAGTGGAATTTATGCCTGAGTTGGACTATTGTCACAATGCAGCTGTAAAGATAAGGGCCAGTTTGGAGCCCAGAAGTAACTGGGAGACTTCAATGTTAATTGATTTGGGGATTTTTGGGGTGGTGTTTTTTGTTGGTTTTTTTTTGTTCTTGTTCTTGGTTTTGTTTTTGTTTTTTTTTTTGTTTGTTTGTTTTTTTTTTTTTGGTTTGGTTGTTGTTGTTGTTGTTGTTTTATTTTACTTCTGCATTACTGCCAGAAGCCTTCCACGTGCATCTTTGTATTTTTGCATCCTTTTTGTCCAGGCCAGCAGTGGAGAACTGATGGCATCAGCAACATAACCTATGAAGCACAGGAAAGGAGCATCACCTTTGGGATGGGTGCCTTTTATACAGTAGCCCTTCTCCAGGATGCTCACCTGAACCTGCCCTATCAGGCCTGGGAATTGCAGCCTACTGGTGTGGATGAAGGGCTCTTCACAGTCACTGCAGTCTTTGCCACTATTCAGATACAAATTAAGGTACTGTAAATATTTTTTTTATCAGCCATTTGCAATTAAAACCTCCCATAATTATTACAGTGTCCCTGATTAGGAAGTTGGGATGCTTCCACAAGAGCAGTTTGAATCTCTGTCTTTTCCTTTCCAAGCACTGTACTGGTTATTTAATTTCAGTTATTTCCTATGAGACAGCATCTGTGCATTTGCTCTGAACAGTTCCAGTCAGTGTTTTGCTGTTGGTGGTGCCTTGCTGCATTCAAGCCTGTTCCACCTGTTAGACTTGAAAATTGTTCCTCTCCCCTCCCAATTTTAACAAGAGAAATTAAAGCATTCCTAGCACCCTGCTACTAATGCTCCTTGTTTCTTCTAAAAGTTCAAGCTACACATGATTATCCATCTGCTCACTGCTGTATAAATCAGTACACCAGTGTCACTTCTGAATTCCTACACAAAGCTGGCTCCTTCAGGGTCTGTAAATGAAAGGTCAAAGCCCAGAGTAGCACATGATGTAGCTGACAGCCAGCATAGCAAAGGTATTTGAAGCCTAAAGCAGAAAACGGCTTCCATGACCAGTAAGTTGCTTTCACTGCTTTGTACAACAGGATAATCAGTGTATGTTGTCTTCAGTAGTGGTGGAAGAGGAGGAGGTGCTTTCCCACATCACAGGACAATGGATGAGTCCTTTTGCCCTCAGAGAAGCTTTGAAAAGAGCTGGAGTGAACATTTTCCCAGCAGAGCACTCTCACAAGTATGTCCCTGTGCCCAGGAAGGTGAGTGCCAGAGAGTTTCCTGTTGGCTTTTCCCCGTTTTTCACTCAGGTCACCCTTTCCTGCACTGGGGCCTGCTGTGCTGCCAGCTGAGCCAGGGGACTGAGTAAAGCATTGCTGTAACCCAGGGAAAGAGAGTGAGATCTACTTTGTCTAACTTGTCCTTCTGCTCTGCAGGCTGCCCTGGCAGAAGGGAAGGCCTATGAACAGATGGCTCTGCTTGCAGCTGCTTTTGCTTTTGCTCACAGCAAGTGGAATGGAGAAGCAGGGCCAGAGCAAGTCGTGTTCAAGGTTTGTGGAGTCAGACCAAACCTCCAGAGCAGACCAGCACTCACCCCTCCC
Source organism: Corvus hawaiiensis (assembly GCF_020740725.1). Classification (NCBI taxonomy): domain Eukaryota; kingdom Metazoa; phylum Chordata; class Aves; order Passeriformes; family Corvidae; genus Corvus; species Corvus hawaiiensis. Next base: position 19,225,170 of record NC_063216.1, read on the forward strand.
CAGTTAGACAGAAACAATTAACTCAGCCATGTTGGCTTCAGCCCCTGCCTCAGTTCAGTGTCACAGACTGCACTTGAGACAGCTCTCAGGGGACACAAGGCTCAGCAACGGAGACACTTGCTAAGGTGGCAGGAACTGGAACTGATAAGTCACCAAGGGAGGCTTTAGCCAGAGCTGGGGTGACAGAGCTTCATGCTCTTCAGAGGCCCCTTGGAAGTCAGCGATCTGCTCTGCCAGCTTTTTAGAGAACAGCTGGAAATCTCTTCCTGCCTGTAGGGTTTCTTTTGCTCCCTACTGCAAAGGAGGGACTAAGCAGCCTCAGAGCTGATTTGTCTCCAGCTGTGAACACACGGTTAAAACTTCTCCCAGCCAGCCAAACACTCCCAGGTGTGGCTGGAGATAGGTAACACCACGCTGCTGAAAGCTGGAGCAGCTTTCTCACTCTCAGGTTCAATGCATGTGCCACAAATATTACAATTTGTGCTCTGTCAATGGCACAGGCTTCACCTCACAGTGCATTGTCTCCTGCCCTAGGTAAGTGAGCATCTGAAAGCAGATTCTGCCAAAGACAACCACTGGTCTCTTTATATGTTTAATGGTGAGAAAGTACAAACCCTCAAGCTCACTGAAACCAGTGAAGCTTTTTCAGAAGAGCTGGAAGAAGAGTCTGAATTTCACTCCACACTCTACCATATGCTCAAGGATCTTGCCAGCAAGGAAGCCATGGATAAAGTGGAAAGAGCTGGCAGCCTGTTTATTGATTCTGTGTATCAGCTGCTCCTTGCTACCAGAGTTTTAGCATTCTCTTAGATACTGTATGCTTTCCTTTAAAACTTTATTATCAAAAGCTTTCAATAAAGTTACATTTCATCCTTTTCTATTCAAATCATTGAAACAGGTTCTAAAATGCAAACATTTTATCTTTGTTCAAGCAAAATAAATTCTTTATTCTCTTGTGGCTAGACCACCTAGACATGTTTATTGTTAGCTATGTTCAAAACTGCTGTTCTGTTGTAAACCTCAACAGAACTGAGGCCCTTTTAGCTACTTTTAAAGATGACTTTTGTCAGAATGGGGAAAAAAAATATATATGTTTTCACTTCAAGTCATGCTTTGAAGAAAAAACATTCTCCTCCCCCCCAAAAACTACCCCCAACCCAACAAAACGAATCGAAATGTGTAACCTTAAATAAATCTCAGCTTCAGCTCCTGTCTGCAGCGGCGGCAGCGCAGCTCCAGCAGGGGAGCCGGGGTTATACCGGGGGAGGGCCGTTGTGTTGCAGTCCCGTGTAGGGCCACAGCAGCTGCTGCAGCGACGTCCAGGAGTCCCCGGTGCCTACGGGGGCTGCATCTGCCGGTCTCTGCAGGGACAGCCCCGTGAGGAAGCTCGTGAGAGCAGCCAGCAGGACCAGGATGGACACGGACACCCAGAGGGTTTTGTTCGCGTTGGAAAAGGAAGCCTTGAAGTGGGATGCCCACGCTGACACCAAATTGTACCTGAGCAGGACAGGAAAGCACAGAACCCTTCAGTGTTTCTTCAAAATGTGCAGCTCTTCCCACCCCACCCCAAAAAGCCTTAAAACAAACGAGATCCCACAAACAAACATCCTCACAAGTGACAGGTTGTTACTGTTCTGGGAGCTGTGCAGGGGGAGCTTCGGTTCTGGCTTTAAGACATGGTCAAGGAAGCAAATCCTTGATAAGCTGACCCAGCTCAGCAGTCCACCCCCGCTCCCTGTACCTCACACTGGGTTCCCAGAGAGCATTTCCCAGTCACTGGTCACTGCCTGTGGCAGTCAAAGGAGAAAAGATCCCACAGAAGCCACGAAGTCTCCACTTGCTCCTTTTTCCTGCCACGTACCCTAGAGTGAGTGCAGTGACCCCTGAGGATGGAGAGAGGCTTTGGATGAGGCAGAGACTTGGAGAAACCCATCTTCCAGGATGATGCTTGTTTGAAGGTTTGTCCAATATTTGGTGCTTTTGTCCATTTCGTGTGTTTTTTATTTTTAATGGATGTTTGAGTTCTAGGACACTAAGCTCAAAATTAATAAGGCATTTTCTAGTGTATGGCATAATCTTTTTTCATTTTGTTCTGTGGAAAAAATTAATTTTCATGCTTTGTACTTAAGGATACACAGAAGCTGCATTGACCCTTCCACACCAAGCAATCCAAGTGCGCAGTAGTTAACTGGATTAGTTGTTGACTGAAGAATAATGTGTTAAATCTGTTGGTGCTTCCTTCTATTGGTACACTGTTAAAATTTGGTGTTCCTGTGTACCAGGAGCTTTGGCCACACTTGTGGAGATGTAAAGCACTTGGATTGCTCTGCACATGTGATGGGAAAGGTGTGTTAGGAGAAGCCCCCTATGAACAAACTGCTGTTCTCTTGCAGATCTGCAGCAGTGCTGAGTTTGGCAGAGTGGTTGAAGGGTTTGTGAGAGCAGAGCAGGGGATAGATAAATCAGCTCCAGTAGGTTGACAGCTGTCTCCTTATATTTACAGAATATAATAGAAATGCAACTTTTCTGCTTTGTACCCCCCTCCAGGTCTGGTTCACCGTTACTCATCAAGAGAATCCAGTCTCATATGCATGGATATAGTAAAAAAGTCCCGATTTCTGTAGAAGCAGAGCCTGTTTTAGGTGGCCTTCATCTTCAGCCCTGATTCAGAATGACAGCTGGACTCCTCTGGCTCGAGGAGGACAGCAGCAGTGTGAAAATACACGCAGCTACACCAACACTTACGGTCTCCTGTGCTGGGGAGTCACTCAGCTCATTCTTGCACTGCAAAATCCTTCTAAAAATAATTTAATGGCTCTGGAATTGCTTCTCCCAGCAGTGGGACCAGAGCAGAATGGCAGCATTAATGCAAGAACACAACAAGATTCCTTTCACAGCTTACTTGGGGAAGGAGAGTACAGGACACAGAATTAATCCTCATTCTGATGTTTACACATTTTTTTAGCTCTTTCAATTTAACCATCAAAAATAAACTCCCTGAAATATAAAGTATTAAATAATCCTCTTTCCCCTTCCCTTATATGTGGTGTCCTTACAGGATTTTAAGAGGGAAGCTTAACTTGCATGGTTCACAGATGCTGTTTTTGGGAAGAGCAAGATGTAGAGTGGTGGGAAGAGGGAAGGGAAGAAGAGCTGCAACAAAACACAACTGGTGACCAAGGCCAAGTTGCCTTTGGAAGCTTGTTACAAAAGCATTTATATACACATTTTTTTGTTATTTTTCCATCTCTGAGTGGTGTGCAACAATGCATAAAACCAGGACACAATTACTGCAAGTGTAGCTGATGTCACAAATTGTTACCAACGAGGAACCGTAAGAGGGGACAGAAATACACCTTACCCTGGCCTGCCCTAATTTAAGCATCTGCATCCATCCTCAGATGTCTGAATATGCAGTCCAGACACTGGAGGAGCATCTCTTGTGCAAGTCACTGGATGCTGTTTGCATATCACAACTCCAAAAAGCGGATCACTGATTATTTGTAATAAATTTATGCGTACACTCAAATGAAGACTACTTCGAAAGCCAAAACGTGCTACCTGTAATTAGGGAAAACCAAATTTCTTCTGTTACATTACCAAAATCATCTCTATAGGGTGGGAAAGGAGGTAGTGAAGCAAATCTTTTCTGGCAAAGCTGTACCATTAGGCAGAACAAATGCTCATCTTGGAATTCTCTTAAAAAAGAAAGGTAATTTTTTGATGAATAAATTTAATCAATAAACCTAAACCCAACAGCCACAAGAGCAAGTTACTGGAGGTGAGAATTACATATGAGGCAGGCAGAAATTAAACCCCAAATACAGCTACACTGTTAACTCTATTTAACACAGTATCTCAGTTCAGTAGTTTATTTTCTACCCCAACCTTAGTGTTTAGATTTCTAAATCACTACAGCAATTTAATAAGAAAACAAGTTTTGCTACCTGAAACTAAAGGCTAATTTTACCAGACCATTGTACAGACAAAATACAGATGACAGTATTTAGAAAGCTGGATACTGGTGACCACACACAGAAACTGAATTTAAAACTGAGTTCATATCAATTGTTTTTATTAGATATCAGCAGTTTACAAATCTGAATTAAGAAAATTACAGAACAGAATTAACTTGAATTCATTCTTGGTTGTACGGTTTTTTCTTTAAGGTCATAATAATTTTTATGCAGGATGTCATCAGCAATAAATTCTAGACTGTCTAAAACACAGCCCCACTATTTCCTTATTCAATAATTGATAATTTATCAAAAATCTAAGATTGTGCTGAACATTTTAACAAGTACTTAATTAACTACTCTATTAGGCCCTTAGTGTATTTCAAGGTTTTTTTTTCAAATTTGTACACAATACAGAATTTTTAAAAGCACTTAAGGATTCTATATTGCAATTTTTTTGTAACTTTCAAAATTTGGAATAAATAGACTGTTCCCACAACAAGGTGAAATCCACTGTTTAGTATTACCACATTTTCACTTCTCCACACTTCACATCTAAGCACAGAACCTTCTAGCTGGAATATTGTTTTAAACCACTAATTCCCCACCATTTTAATGCACATCCATTTATGACTTCAAGAGCTTTTACTTCCTGGCAAGCACAGGTTTAATTTAAGTGTATATTTTGCTACAGTCTACTAAACACCACCTCCTTCTTTCTCTTTCCTGCCTCACAGACAGAACCAGTAATAAAATAAAGCTCCAAATTTATCTAACAATAAGGTTGTTAAGAAATAAAGACTGGAAAGAAGGAAAGAAAGAAAAAGTGTATGCCATGTAACAAGCTGCTGCAAGATTTCTGCTCTGTCAAGATGAAACAGCACTCAGAAGAGGCTGACTCAGAAATCTGCACTAAGAAACAGGTGAAAACATCATCAGTCTTAAGGCAACCTTCATTTGAATCAGCAGAGTGACCACTTGTGTGCCTGAAGAGGAATCCTTCTTTAGCTTCAGTTAGGAACCATATCGATCCTAGAAAAGTAAAAACAACAAACCAGACATGAGTGGGTTTTCCATGGAAAGAAATCAGTTTTACTTCCATCTGTGCAATTAAATAGCAGCTGAACTCTTCAAGACTTTCAGAAAATTGACCAGTGCTTCCAAGAACTGGAGTTTAGGGTTGAATTCCAGGATAATCAGCCTGATTTTCAAACATCTGAGAGCTCCCAGTGACCTCATACAGAATTGCCAAGTGACTGGAGCATGAAACATGCTGGACACTGAGGCCAGGATGTCTTTTTTTGTGCAAAACATGGGTCAAAGGTCAATTAAAGAACCAACACAAGAGCTGGGCTGGATGATCACTGCAGGTCCAACCAAACTACTCCATTCAGGGTTAGGAACTGTGATGAGTTTAAAAACAGAGTGAAAACAAGTAACTTTCATGATGGGATTTTTTGTTTTAAGAAAAAAAAATATATCCTAATGAAGGTGAGCTAGCAAATACAGATTTATATTTTAAATGATAAAGATTTACAGTCTACTTTGAGAGGTCTACAGAGCTCAAAACCAAATTCATTCTTTCTCCCTAAAGATAAATCAGTGGCAGGATCCATGGTAGTAAATCGCTACAGAAAGACTTCAACTGATGGTTAGTAGACTGTGACATTTTTACTCACCTGTATAGATGTCATGACCCCATTAGCAAGGACAGAAAGTTTTCCAGCCATGGATTTCACTCCTTGTTTAAACTGAGCTATATCAGGAGCTGAAGGCAAGACATTGGTAATGTTGTAGCTTCCTAAAAGGAGAACACACACACGGGGAGAACAGTATTTTATATTAAAAGCATTATATTATTTATATTTATAGAAAAGCTTTTTTTTGTAAAAATATTATTTATATTTATAGAAAACTTTTTTTTTTTCCTCCCTGAAGTACAACATATGGATAGGAGCACTAGACAGAGATCTCAGTGTCTTAAATGCATCTTCCTCTGGATTGTTTTCAGGTTTTCATTAATTCCACCCAAGAGTGTCATCCTCTACACTCTGTATTCCCAGCTAAGCAATTCATGTTTGGATAGTAAATGATTTATTCTGTACTTCCACTCTGTGACAAAGTTGTTTTGTATCCTCAACAGCTGTTATCCCCTTGCAATTTAAAGGTGAATGCACTTCAGAGGTGGCTCAAGTGATGAACTCAATTTGTGTGCATGCATAGGGGTGATTTTCATGCTGTATAAACACACATATTTTGCCTTACTACATCTGAGGCTTGGAAAATTTCACAAAAATTACAGTAAATGCCAATAAATTAGGTTTTAAAACTCCAGATTAATGCTGACAATCCAGCCTTCCTTAAAGTCAATATATTTTGGACAGAGTTAGCACTGCTGTTATTATGGAAGGTGCAAGTCTACAAGTAACAGAAATCAAAGATAATTAATTAACTACTCTAATTGCACTCTAAACTAACTGCATGCTAAGTATTAACATGCCAGCAATTACCATCACCCATTCATTGGTGAAAATAATTACTGGCATGTCTCAATATCTGATACTGTCAAAGGCACAAATCAGAGTAAATCAGAATCACAGAACCACGATCACAGATCAGTCACAGAATGGCCTGTGTAGGAAAGCACCTGAAAGCTCATCTCATTCCACCCCCCTGCCATGGGCAGGGACACCTTCCACTATCCCAGGTTGTTCCAAGCCCTGTCCAACCTGGCCTTGGACACTGCCAAGGCTGAGGCAGCCACAGCTTCTCTGGGCAACCTGTGCCAGGGCCTCCCCACCCTCACAGGGAACCATTTCTGCCTCATATCCAATCTAAACCTGCTCTCTGTCACTGTGAAGCCATTCCCCCTTGTCCTGTCACTCCAGGCCCTTGTCAAGAGTCTCTCTCCATCTTTCCTGTGGGCTCCCTTCAGGCACTGCAAGGCCACAGTAAGGTCACCCCAAAGATCTTGGGAATGAACGGGGCTCCAGGGAGTAACCAGACCATTTTCCAAATGGAGACTCCTTTTAGTCTTTTCAACAGGGGTGGAGGAGGAAGACAGAGAAAGAGAGGGAACCTGTAGCTCCTCTGTCCTGGTAAATTAAAGGCACCTGCCTCCTGAGCAGGCTGGGACAGACCATCCTGGAGATAATTTGTTTCACCTAAGATAAAAAGCTGGTTTGAGCACAGATGCTTTCTTACACTCAGAGAAATTCCCCCTCCAATCCTTCAACCCAGCATGGGTTTATAGATATTATAGATCCTCTTTACAGATTATCTTCAAGATTCCTCTCAGACAGCCCTATCTCTGAGCTGTAATTTGGACTTCCTTACAATCTGTTCCACTCATCAAATGCTTCAGGCGTTTTTGTTACTAAAATCAGTGTCACAGAAATAAAATCTGAAGACATAAATAACCTGAGAAGCTCTAACCACTTCTCAGCCACAAGAATTCTCTCATCACTTGCTGGTTACGTTTGGTTGGTCTGAAAAAGTTCTTGTAAACGAGGCAGGAAAGCAACTCCTTTTCTTGTGGTTTCCTTCCATATCAGCACCTCCAAGTCAGCCACTTGACTTTCACAAGCATCAGGTTTGAAATAATGCAAAAAAGGCTTTTTCTTTCAGGCCCCTCTTTGGTTAAAAATCTCCTACAGCATTCTGTACAAAAGCAAGCAGCCCCAAACTATTCTACCCTGACATCTCATCAGTGCTCATAAAAGCAACTTTAGATGGAAAGGATGTTTTATCTGGGCAAGGACCGCAGAACTACAGCGGTGTTTTTGTTGATAGTGTCCTGATTGCCTTTATTTTATGGAACTAAAATAGTCCGGGCATTAATTCAACACCAGACACACTGTCAGTGCAGTAACATTTCTCCAAGAAGGGCCACTGTCAGGTGACAGTTTCTCGGGTGAGGGGTGTAACAGAGACAGGCAGGAAGGGAAGTTTCTGTACACTTGATATAGTGTGAATTTATGACACCATGTTGCAAATGCTCTTTCAAGTGGCTACAGCAACTTACTGTGATTTCTGCTTGATATCTTCTTCCCTCTTTAACTAACTTTTCGCATTTCAAATTACTAAACCGTTTTTTTACATAAGCAACTAGTAACAGGAGTTATTTCTCTGCTAGTCAGTGTATTCAAACTTGCTTTCAGGGGATCAAACTAAACACTTGTTTTGGGGTTTTTCCCTCCTATTTGAATAATTACTCACAGATTTCAAGTTCTTCAGTAACTCTTTCCAATTTCTTCCTAAGTTAAGGAATGAAACTCAACTGATTAAGCCTATAAAATGTTCCAGTATTTCCCACCTTTTCTATTGCACATTATTGCACAATCCAAGAAGTGTTGGAAAGAAAACAAGGGGCTTCTTTTCAGTCAATCTAATCTTTCTCCCCTTCTGATTGGATGCACTACACTCTCCAATGTGAGGTGTTCCAACAAATCTTTGAAACAGACAAACCAAGTGAAGATTTTCCTTAATAATTTTGCAAGGCCAGAGGTAGAAGCTAATATCCCACTGGATGGATATGCCATGCAACAGATTACACGGGAATTTCAAGTCCACTAATATTTTATTAATGATTTTTCCTAGATCCACTATTATTATGACAGCTAATGAGCTTCTTATGGTAACTGATCAAAAAAACTACCTGAGAGTCCATTTAGGTGTTACCTCATTGGAATATATTACAGTTTTCCTTTGATAAAAGTTATTTACAAAACAGTCGTGTTATTTGCAACACACCCCCCCAGTATAAAATATTGAACTTACACAACCAAAAACCACAAAACCTGAAATTTAAGGGGTTAGTTTTTAAACAATGACTGCACCTGCCATGCCTGTTTGAGCTATTAGCATTTTGCTTGCAGAACACAGTGATAATTGTGATTAGAAGCAGAGTCAGGGCCTGCATTCCCCACATGCTCCAGCTCTCACTCTGATCTGTACCTGTTGGTTGTTTTCTCTGGTCTTCAAACAGGTCAGCTGAACTTATGGATGTGCTTCCAGAAAGCCTTTCTAGCCGAGCCCTTGCTTCATACTGGGAAAGAATTGAGAATAAAATGGAGTTCAGCAGTTTGCTGCCACCTTTTGAGGTCATGTCAGATAATGTGAAAGACTACAGACATTTACAACTGAAGTGGACCATACTGAAAGCTGTGCCCATTTCACTTTTCTCTTCACTAACACTGAGTTTGTCACCATCTCATTTCTGAGTTACCCAAGAGTGACTTTTATCATTGCAACACCAAGGGTCCCACTCGCTGTTAGTTACCCTAAAATTGCTGAAAAACTATGCAACCATTAAAAACAGTAACTAAAAAATGTGAAATGGAGGGGAAAGCACTGCAGTTAACATCTTGCTGACCCTTCCAACCCCATGACACTTTTAAGTCAACTTTTTCCAAGTTCCTTGCAAACAGTAATTGTATTTCTTACATTAATATTTACACTGTTAATTTTTCACTAAAAATCTGCATCTCACCTCCAAAATGCAGCACAGTATTAATCTGTTTTTATTCTAGGCTGATTCAACTCCATGCAATTCACTGAACAACTTATTTACTTGGTTAGCTTTACAACATTATTGATGTTTTTATGTAACAAATACAGGAAGATGTTTTAGCAGTGGTTTGTTGGCATCAGTTTGGGTATTTAGAAGAAATTAAGCCTGATTCTATCAAAATTCAGGAGTGCTGAATCACAGTCTACCACTTCTATCAGAAAAGAATGATGGAGGTATGGTCCTATGTGCAACTGCAATTCCCTAGAACTAAATTCTAAATCATCAGGAATTTGTTCTATCAAACAAATAATCAAGGGGACATAATTCTATCAACTTAGTAATTCTACCAATTTTTCTTACTATTCATTGCCTTCTCTCTGATTCACAAGAAGACCATTTTTATAGTCAAAGACTATTTTAACATTCAAAAGTACTTATCACTGCTTCCTACTTACATCAGCCTGATCTTGCCTTCCAAAGTACATGTCTGATGAAATGGCTTTGACATTGCCAAATTTTTTCTGTGCTTCATCTGTGTTTGCAGAAGGTTCATATTCAGGCTTACGCCGAGATGCAGGCCTGGAAGGAAAACAAACTGCATCAGGGAGAGAAACTTCCTTCACATCATGGCAGAAGGAAAGGAATCAAACAAGAAGCACTAAAGTGCTCAAACTGTATTTTACAGGTTAATGAAAAGTATGGTTTAAAGTAAAAAGAACAGAGGCAGAAAACACCAACCAAGCACATAACCCCCCCATTCTTGTATTTTCTACTTGGTTACAAAGATAAAAATACAGCTGTCATAGAGGAAAGATATTTTTTATCATCACAATCCGACCTGCTGTTTGTGCCTCCAGTACCTGCATCCTCAGAGCTGAACACGCCAGATTTTCATTCATTTGTTAACAAGGTTTCCTTTGATTCATCACACAATGAACAAAGCAGGTACGTGCTCAGAACAGGGCAAATATTTGAGTTTCTCCCCACGCTTTGTCTACTTCCTCTTTTGCTGGAAGTGTTTGGGAATTACCTCCAGTACATGGACTGAACAGCTCTGAGCACAACAAACAGTGCTTAAAATGTAAGAAGTTCAGCTTATGAAAGAAGTTCAGTCAGGAGTTCCCTTGACTGCTGATGGAAGTTCTGGCCAAATTCTCCTTCCATAGACTGAAAAAAATCCAACTACTATGACCAGGACTCAAATCACATTAACACACCTGGGCTTTCTGGACAAAAATCAGTTTGGTTTTCTTGGTGTACCTGTCTGAAAATCCCGTGCTTTTTGAAGTTAACAATATATCAGTGTCTCTACTATTATTTTCTTTCTTCCAAAAAGCATCTGAATTGTCATCCCATTTAGAGAAAGTGCTGCTCCTCAAATCTGAAGAATCATAGTACCTAGAACAAAAGAAGAAAGAAAAACCTATTGAAAAGTCAGAGCTTTGTTACTTATTGAAAAGTGGGAATGTATTTGCTTGTTGTTGGATAATGACTGCTATAGTAAGTGCTCACTAGCAAGTGTGTTTTCACCAAAATGACAATTGTCAGTGAATAATCTGGATTTCACAATACTGCTTTAGCAGCTTTGTACAGTTGAATTCAACAGCTCAGAACAGGAAACAAAGACTTTGTTCCTGGTTCTCCATATTTTTTAAAATCAAAATATTAATAACTTGTGTGTTTTGCAGCACATTTTATTAAAATTAAATGCTAAAAACATATTTCTTGAAAGTGAGTCTTAATTTGATAAAACAATCCTCTCTTGCACATCAAAACTGCAGGGAAAACACAAAACAAAGAAAAGGAAAAAAAAATGAAGCATGTTTGTCAGTTCTGGTAGGTTATTTGATCTTCTCCCCTTTTGATTACCTCCACATATCTCAGCATATGTGGGAAGTATTTGAGAAAGAATAAACCACCAAAAACTATTAAAATGCCAAAGATTAAGATTTCCCTTTGTGCTTGAAGATATTTACCTGAAGTTTGGCTATAACCAGGATGGGGAGAAAGATGATCAAAACCATGAGGGGATAGAAGAAAGGAATCACTCAGTAGATCTAGATAGAATATTAAAGTCTGCACCTGCATTTTGTGAAAAATACTTTTAAAAAAGAAAGTTCTCCATGTTTGCACTAGGAATGGTCAGGCCAATGGTTTTTGCAGTTTGTGAGAAATGTGACACCTGCAGGAGCAAAGTCTGAGCACCGAGCACAGAAAATATGAGGGACAGGTCTGGAATGAACTTCCAAAAAGCAGGAGTCTCTCTCCTGACAGACAAAAAGAAACCACAGCAATTTTATAAATTCCATAATAACAATCAATCAAGGTGGTTTTAAGGATTTGAAGCTTTCCAGTCTCACAGTGGCCACCAAAACCACGGCATTGGGCAGCGGCTGCATGAGCTGATTTGAGTAGAAGTGTTTATTTTCTCTAACCTTCCCTCTCAGATTATTGTTGCTTTGCAAAATACTTCTTCAGTATTTGGGGTGGGGAGAGAAAGACAAACTGCATTTAACAGAAAATAACATTTTACATTGTGACACTAATAAAGATTTTATTAACTGTAGCAAAAGCAAAAATCAAAATTCAGGATTTTCAGAGGCTTCAATTATATGTCTAAACTTTGAGACCTTTAGCTTGCTTAATTCACTTATCAGCACTCTAATATCCAGTATGATTATTTTGCTTTTGGGCATATACTAAGATGATGCTAAAGCTACTCCGCCTCTATTTCAAAGCCACAGCTTGAAATAAAGGATAATAATACCTTTAACAAGTCCAAATCTGACTGTTCTTTCTTTAAAGAGAATGAACTTCTGTACCAACTCCAATTAGATCCTCCCAGCTCTAACCAGAACAAGAAGAGCAAGGAACAGCCAGGTTACAATTATCCTCTATTCACTCAACCACCACACATTAAAAAGCCTCCTCCATAATTCATCCTTTGCCTGCTGGTAGCTGATGAATAATTTGAGAGCAGTAACTGTGCTGTTCAGGGAGCCAACAAGGCAAGCACTGAAATGCTATGTTTTATTACAAGACTGCTGCCACTTTCCTTGGGCCCACATTTGTATTTCTGCTGCAGTGATTGCACTACAAAGTAGTGACACAAAAGCCTTTGTGCTTTTATTTGCCTGTCTACAAGCAATTAGGTACAATTTCTCATGTTTCTGTGGCACGCATCCAATAAAGGCAGTTTATGAAAGCAACACCTGTTTATACTCTCAGTCCAGAAAACAGCTGGTGCATTACAATTAGTGCCTGTAAGATTTAATTATTTTTCTTCTCTAAGAGCAATATTTTATAATTTGCATTGCATTCATCCTCTGATAAAAATTTTTCCAATTAGTTTTTGCTTACATTTTATGTTCAGATACATAAAAGCATCTGAAATAGGACTGCAGACACCTACACTACACACCCAACACACACCACCTCGAAAAGACTGAAGTTTTTGCATTTGGCATGCAGACAATGATGTATCTGTAGTACCTCTAGTATCAGACTTCAATGCTTGTTTAATTTGAAGACAGTAGCACAAGAAAGAAAAAAAAAAAGGAATGAACACAAGTCATTGTGACAAAATATTCACTGGATTTGGAATACAGCAAATTTAAGTTTATATGGCAACTGTCTGTGCAAGCAGAGACTAGACTCTGGACAAGATAAAATCTACAAACATGTAGTTCAGACCACCTTCCCAACAAAGCTACCTCCCCTTCTTCACAAATCCATCTGTCACTGAGGCAAAGCCAACTTTTCCACAACGTTTCTGGTTCAGATGTCCCCTGAAAACATGCTGGGCATGTACGCAGGTTAAAAACTGCCTTCACTGCAGCTTTCAAAAATACTGTGCACATTATTATGGAACCTGCATGTGCTTCTAGGTCCATCCAAAATCAAAAGTTTACAGAATACCTTGAGCTAGAAGAGAAATAAGAGTCTTCCACATCATCCATGTACTTCTTCTTCGGCTTCGCAATTGCGGGTGTTTCCTGCTCTATTGTTTGCATATCTGAGGTGACTGAGTGAGAAATACCACTGGGGACAGGAAGAAAACAAGCATGTAAAGAGATGACAAAGCTCACACCCTAAAAGGAAAAAAGGAATGAAAGCCCAAATCCAGTTTCTGAAGCTTGCTGAGAAGGCCCAAGCTATACACACATTTAAGGAAGGAGGAATTAAACAAAATAAAGGAAAGCCTTGGAAAACTGTTGTTCTCTCAAACAGGGGCAGGACTTCTGAACACAAAGCCCATTCTGACAGCTGGAAAACACAATTTAGGTTGACCTCTGTCTGGCAGGTTACAACTTAAATCTATCAGAAGCTCCCCTTGACAAAGAGAAGGTTTTTTGCTGATATTGCTCAAGTTTCCATAACATGCTTTAGTCCATTTCTTCATTTCCTGAGTAAAATGAGGGATAACTGCATAAAACCACAGAGTATTTCAAATACAGTTTCCAGAACTTCACATACCTCCTGTTGCTGCCCAATCCCATGCCAAGCCTCTCCAGTTCAGCTTTCTTCTTACCAGAGAGGTTTAAGGTTTCTTGTCTTGCTTTAATATCAAGATCTCTGTAGGCCAACCTCAAAGATGATACACTGGAACAAAACACAGTTACCAGAGAAATGTCCAATGCTACACTGAATGACCAGCCCAGGAAGAGTAGTAGAACATTAACAATATTTATTGCAGCACTGCATTTTCTAAAGTCTTCCCTTAAGGAAGATCTTGGCCCAGCTATGTCTCCATCCCTTACCTCTAAACCATCTTACTATTTTCCACTCATACCAGTGCAGCAGAGACTTGAGGTTTTTCATCTTGGTTACAGAACTGCAGAAATACTGCCTAAATTTAATTTGTCAGGTCAAAAGGGATACAATTTTTATTGATCTTAATGAGCAACTCAGCAATATTTTAATTCTTAAGTCTCAACTGGCATGAAGTACAAATGAACTATCAGAGGAAAGGCAAATGAGATTTAGGATGCTGCTGGTAGACGTGCTGCAAAGCAGAAAGGAGTAACTGGTAACATCTACCCAGCACTTCAAGTAGAAAGATCAGCAGCCCTTCTCAGGAAATCTATTTTATGAACATCAAAATTTTATCTGCTGTTGATTAAAACAAATGGGGATACTGATCAAGTTTTTACAAGTAATTTCAGCTATCTATTCTTGTCAGTGCACAGCAGAAGATAAGGAAATTGTGTACCAATTTAAAATCACATTTAAAGTCACAAATCTCAGAACTCTTCCTCCTTCTAAATACTAAACTACAAAAGAATCACTTCCATTCCTGCCACATAACAAAGTCATAGTGAATTAATTTAGGAAAGCTTATTACTCAAGCTTTTAAAATTAAAACCACCACACAAATTAGTTGGAAGCAAATATAGTTTTAGCAGAATTCACCCTTCCCTTTAGTTTGGTATCTGCTGCCACCTACAGTCAAAATTCCCAAATAATAATCTCAGGGAAATACAGTTCTCTTGCCTCCACTGGGACTGGATCCATAAACTCAAGTGTTATGTGCATCCTTTGTGTTTCCAGGCATTTCCAGAGGGTTTTGGCTACTGCAGAAAGGTTGCAGAACTTTATTTAAAGTTGGCTTGGATCTATTTAGATTTTATACATTTCCGACACAAAACCCAAGACACTGCTTGGGACTTTCTTCCAAACTAAATTATACAATCAAAGACAATACTGATAAAGAATAATAATACATGAATAATCCTTTTTTTTTTGATTATTTAGTTGTTACTTCAGAGTCTCTCCACTGGTAGTTCTTGGCAATCACCAAGAACCATGATTTTGTGGTTAAAATACTTCAAATGATCCCTTTGCAATTGGTATTTTTAGTTCAACCAAAACATTAATTTCTGCAAGGACAACATAAAAGTGAGCAAAAGGAATGGGGAGGAGATTATAGACCAAAGGCCTTGGTACCATGAGAAAAAAGTGATCCTGTAATTATGTAATAATTCAGAAAATTTCTTAAAAGGTTATAGGAAGGATTCTCTAGCACTTGAGAGGATGTTAAGCTCTGTAACAGTAGAAGTGTACGCTAGCCAACTATTTATTTGTCTAATTTTGATGACAACTAATGAAATATTAAAAACCAAAAGCACTTAGCAGAAGAATGTGGAAGGAACCAGGAACAGCATGTGAGCTTTAGGGCTGAGTATTTATTAATTAAGGTGGACAAACAGATTCAAGGCCTCACACAGAATTATTCAAAGGGGTTTGGTGAAAATGAAGGCAGTTCCAGTATAAATCAGCTGAAAATTTCATCAGGCAAATCGAGACATACTTAAACTCCCTCTGCTCTTACCCAGTAAGTACAAGTTAATCTGAATATTCCCTATGCTCTTGGAAAGACTGTTTTAAACAGAGTTCACCACGTCAAAACAAACTAGGTAACTAGCATAGGGTAAAAAAAATTCAAGAGTCAAGAGTCTTCTTAATACTTAATTTTCTACAGTAAATCATCAACTGTAGAAACATATATTTAATAGCCAAAAAAAGGGCACTGGGGGAAATACTGCTTGGCTCATCTTAACCCCACCTGTTTGGGCATTTTTTTAAAGTAGGAGCTGAAGTTTTATTGGCATATGCTAATCTGTGGTAGTATTTAAAATGCTGTCAATTAGCTCACTAAATTAGGCTTCATGGTTTACCATTGCATAATTAATTCATACTTACAGTGGCTCTTCCTTCTCAGTTTTCTTACTACCATGAAGATCCTCTTGTTGCTTCATTTTATCTACAGCTTGTGCTTGTTTTTCAATCTCACTGAAGCTTTGGCTGCTCACTTTTTGGGCTCCCAAACCACCTTTTTTGGCACCAAGCTGGAATTATTGAAAAACAAAAAACCAAAAGCCTGAATATTGTAACTGAGACAACCACCTCAGCTGACCTAACAGCCAGATGTGAAAGCAACAGCAAACACTACACCCTGTCAGGGAGCATGTGCAGACAGCATGGAAAATCTGGAGCAGAGAAAATACTTCTTTTCATGTTTTGAACTTCAAAATTCTGCTTCTACTAATTCTTCTTACAGTGAAGTCCCACAGAAAAATGGAAGTATTGCAGTTTTAATTGTTCAGAGATTGGCAGGCTCAAATAAATATAATACACTGAACAACTTTGGTTTCTTTGGTTGTATAAGAACACTATAATATATTCTGTTGCAATGGAACCATTATCAGATTTAAAAACCACTTAATACTGCAAATATGGATACGATGTTGCTGACTCAGATGGTGGCACAGCCCTCAAACTGCGGCTCT
Source organism: Corvus hawaiiensis (assembly GCF_020740725.1). NCBI lineage: Eukaryota > Metazoa > Chordata > Aves > Passeriformes > Corvidae > Corvus > Corvus hawaiiensis. The sequence continues at coordinate 19,241,927 of NC_063216.1, forward strand.
TAGTCTCCTCTGTGTTTAAGTCCTCACCTACAAAACTGCAACAACAATAAATTTCACAATGCATTTATCTTCACCTTTTATTGCTTTAAAGCCTTTATGTAAAAGCTCCAGGCCATGCACACACAGATCACAAACTGTACCTGCACCTGTGAACCCAGTTCTGTTGTTCTCACTGGAACAGATCTGCACAAACCGCTCTGAATAAAAAATTCCTCTTGGGTATTAGGGCCTTCTAGTGGCAGCACAAAATCACAGGATTTCATCTAAATGATCTGCTCAAATAAACCTTCAAAATCTTTTGTCCTATAGTAGCCCAGACTTAAAAGGAGTGACTCCCTGCAACATGCTGTCACCCTGACAGCCCACAATCGGGGTGGCATTAGGGTGACTATCAGGGCTGTTTTCTTGAGTTGCAAGAGGCACACATTCAAAACTTAAGCTGTCTTCCTCAGTTTTCCGGTTCCTTGAGCCATCATTCTGAGACACTCACCTCTCTTCATGCCTTTTTGCAGAGAGCAGATGCTAAGAAAGTGCTAAGACCCCAACCAGAAGCAAGTCTGTAAACTACCTTTAAACTATCTCGAAATAAATGACCTGTAATACAGTTAAAATTACTCATTGTTTATATGCACTTACCCCCTTCTTAGCTTGATTTGGCTTCTTTTTTATAAAGGTGGTGTTCTCTGCAAAGATTAAATGTACATTACTTAACATACAATTTTTATTAATTCCAGAACTGCAGAAGAAAATTTCAACAGTATCAACTTTAAAATAGTTATTATTTTAATGTCTTTCCACACTGAGGGGCTGAGATACTCAACTGAGCTACAGAACAGAGATGTGAGTATCTCCAAGAAAATGTGGGGAACTACCTTTGATTGGCATCTCTTGAAAATATGCAACAGAAATAAAATTACAGCTCAGTTGTCTGTTGCAGATTCCCGCTAGTCAACAGAACAGGAGAGCAGGACCTGCTCTTCTGTGTCAGACTTGAGGTCCACCTGACCTCATATCACTTCCAAGATGAATTTTTTCCTGGCTAGAAAGGCATTGGCTGTGTTCAAACCCACCAGTGACACACATAAAACATACCTGCCTCATTAGATATCACAAGCATTATCAACAGCTCCTACTGGCTGCCTGTGCACACAGAAAAACTACTCTGAGCTTGGGTGGAAAGGGGCATACACAGAACAGAGATTCTTCCCATAAGACAGAACTTGTGATGTCCAAACCAACTAAGAAAAGCACTTGTTTTAGAAGAACGTGTGTTAAAGGTGCAAATGAGAAAAGCAGGAAGTGCATCCAGTGAACTTTTTTGCAGTCTCCAGCTCTAAAAAAACCCAAACCTAAATAAAAACAGTGAAGAAGACCATACCTGCCTAAAGCACTGAGTTAGGCCCAGCCAGCACTTCTTTACTACCCCTGTGCTGCTGAGAATCAACACTTCATTCTCAGACACCTGGCACTGCAGGACAAGCCTCAAAGTGACAAATCACTGATGTACTTGATTCTATTCTATTTCCATCAGCTTTTTTTCCTTACTCACAGTATGATAAACTGCTCAGTGTTAAGTGTAAGAGTGTGGGCATTGAAGTTATTGCATTAGCAATACAGGATTTTTTTCAGTCCAAGTTTTCATGTTCAGATTTCTGAAAAGGGAGCAAAATCTATTTCCACAGCTCTTCCCAGGGAGACATTCCAAAGGGATATTTGGGTTCCCTACACTTGCTGCTCTCATTCATTACCTAATGCAGGCTGTGGGGATGTGCTAAGGCCATCAACACTTGGTCCATGTTCTGGTCCTAAAAGGTAAAGAATAACAAGGGTAAGAATATCAGAAGGCTCTTTAGAATGCATGAAGTTACTAAAACACATCAAACACATCTCACTGTACTCAGGGTAGTGCCTGGCAGATACACCATAGTGTGGTATTTCCATCACAGCTTTCCCAGTCACTAAAAGAGCAGCAGGCACCCCAAATTCTTGTGTTATTAGCATGGTTAGGTTATTTAGCTGTTAAAGCAGGGTAAAAAGAGACTAAACGAAGAGAATCAGAAAAATGCAACTTCCTGTTAACCAAGAATCAGTCATACCTTCACAGGATTCTGGAATGTTGTCTGAAGTTTTGTGCTGGAGAGAAACTGGTTCTGGTAAAACCCACTCTGTGTCCTTTGCCTTGGGAAAAAAACACAAAATCAAAAGTGCACAGAAAATAGAAAGAAAATAGAATACAACAAATAAATATGAGCACTGAGCTAAAGACTGCCTAAGCATCACTGCTTTATTAATACTGAATTCTTATGATTACAGCTTTTAGGATTAAAACCTGTACTCAGAAGGCCAGCTATTAAAATTACGAGAAATTTCTACCTTTACGGAAAACGAGATGGTTTCAATCCACTCCTGAGCACTTTTATTTCCCCTCTCAGGAATTCTGTTTACCACATGTTTACCATCAAAACAAATAATACACATTTTAACTGTGCTTTACATTTACATTCATTTATTGTATGCTGGATCATTTATTTACATACAATCACCACACCTTCTCCCCACCAGAAGCTCTTGCACTTTCCATTTTCTACACACTTCATTTTTGATTGTGAGCAGTCCTCCCAACATTCCTGGTGAGTCCTCCCACATCCCCCTCAAGAGGCAAGTTTGTGACCAGGTCACAACAAATGTTTTAAGAACTGTTACACTTTGCTGACTGAAAACCCAAGGTATAACACCGTATATTTATATCAGAGCACTTCCAAGCAAGAAATCCTAGCTCCAAGTGGAATTGTTATGTCTACAAAAAAATAGGTTTTCATTCCACATTTAGTAACTATTTGGGTCATTTAAAATGATCATCTTACAAAGTGGTTCACATCCAGGAAGGATTCTGAGACTCAGTGAATGAAAAGCAGATAAATATTAACTCCCTGACCTACCTTTCCTCGATAAAGTTTTCTTTCAGGGTTTAATCTTCACCACAGAGCTCACAGTCAACCAAAGTGTTTAGAAAGGAAACAAGAATTAGGTAATTTGTACCTTGGTAGAAACATGGGATGCAAAAAAATCCTCCTCCTCTTTGTTGTGAGGTGATGCTGGTGGCATTCCACACCCATCTGTCCACAGCTGAAATTAAGGGACAGAATTTTACAGGTTAATTGCATGAATGTATATTTTTCAATTGCATTAATCTTAAAACAACTCTGCTTTGTTTTCAGGTTAAAAATGTATTGATTTTTTTTCTTGTCCATAATTTTCCTTAAAAATTTATCCAAGGTTCAGTAGATGACATTCCCTTTTTTATTAAATTCATACATATTTCATGTGTTCCTGGTGGACCAGCCAAGAGCTTCGAGCAAAGCCAGATCTCAGGGCTGGGGGCCCCAGAGTGCCACAGGAATGCAGGACAGGACTCCAACCTGTGATCTGCACTCCAACATTACTCACAGGCAAATCTTTTCTCATGGCTCCTCCTACTCCATGCAGGAATAATAACCTCTGTCAGAAAGGATACTGAAGGTACAAGCTCACCTCACCATTCAACAATCAGCTCTATCAGTAAGTCAGAAAAGGAATTTTTTAACAGGGGAGGGGATGGTTGGTAATAAATGCAACTATCTGAATGATTTACTTCAGTAATTTAAATAGTACGCAATCATTTAAGTTTGCAGTGCACAACTAAAAATATTTACTAAGTATTTACTGAATTTTTCAAATAATTAGCATCAAACAATTGAATGGAATCTGTAACTGAAACAAGATCATCACAGTTTGTCAGAGTCATTTGGGGAACTGAACATAAGCTTAGATACAGCACATTGTATTTACTTGAACAGATTTCACATCTTAAGCTGTTTACTAAGTCAAAAGAAATATTCTCTGAACTTGATAATGTGAACTACATTGTCCATAGTATGAATAATAAAGAATGATCCATTAAATTTCATGCTATTTGAGGCACAGGTAAGAGATAAAAAAACAAGCCTTCTTGCTTTTAATTTCCACTCATCTGATCAGCTTCAGGTGTACCAGTCACAAATTTCAACCACCTGAATTAAGCAATGCAAACATGCCTTCTGTGTATGAAGAGAATTGTTGCTGAACTTATTTAACACTTCAGAAATCACTTCTGGATCCTTCGCTTAACTCTTGTCAGCAACCTAACAGTGTTTTGACAGCTTGCATGAACTGCCTCAGCATTTCTGATGGAGAGCATCAAGTTCTACATAACTTGCTAATTTTCCCAGATATTATTTCTGTAGGGAAAAAACAAAAATATACATACCTACCTGTTCAAGAAAAATCCCACTTAAATCACAAATACTCTGTAGTTACTTCTATTACAATTTTTCATGCTGTACTTCTCTAAATATTCAATTCCAGATAAGCAAAAATAAAACCACTACGTGGTGCATGGAGAAATGGCCACGTTATCTGAAGACTGATAATCTTCTGTATTACTGTTCAGAAATTTAAAGGGACTTTAGAGGGAAAGAAGGTGAAGCTTTTCAGGAATCTCCAGGGCTCAGGACACACACTACTCACATCAGTACCGTGCTTTCTCGTGGCCTGTGTCGCAAGAGATTTAATCTTCTCCTTGTACAGCTGAGCAGCACGACTGTTGTACTTGGCATTGGTGTCATTGGTTGTGCACCCATGTTGGTGGAAAAAAGCCGACTGGGAAGCAGAACACAGAGAATGCTGTGAGGAACAGGTTTAAAAACTAATGACATTTGACACAAAAGTAAATTGCAATGCAGCGAATGACTCTGCTCCTCTGCCTAAATCTGATCTTTTAAATTATGGAGTCTAAGTAATCTGCAAAGTACAAAGAAAACTCCACGCTGGCAACTTCTTTATATATAAATAAAACAGAAAAAACCCCAATACATTAGTGGGATGCTTTAAGAGCATACACAAACGCAAGCTTCCATTATACACAAAGAATCCTTGCTCTGAAATCAAGTGATTAAGTGGAAGGAAGAGGTAAAATTAATTGCTAGTAGCTGTGCTTCACAGCACATTCCTAATGTTCTAAAAGGCATCGTTTGGCTTCATCTCTGTCAGGCTGGAGAGAACAATGTATGTTCAACAGTATCAAAGTGAGTGTAACAAAAATGGTCCTTCTTCAAAAGGAAGGTGTGTTCATGCACACATCTATGTGCCCAGGTATGTTTATAGGCTTGTGTGTTTATATAAAATGAATAAATGAAGAGTGTGCATTTCTGCACGCAAATATATACACCTGTTAACTTGGTGCTCAGAACCCTAATTCCAATTACCGTAGAGATTTAATCTGAAAGCAAAAGGAATAAGGACACTTTGGATTTTCTAGCTATCTAAAACACAGCAGGAAGCTCAGGACCACTGTTATCCAGGATTCAGCATCATCAGGCAACTACAGAACACAAATTATTGATGTTAACCTAGCAATGCTTCTCGCCAGTAGTTAGTAAAACTAGAATTTGGTATTTAACTGGAACCAAAAGGGAATGGCTTTTTAGTGCCATTAAAATGAAAGCGTTAATTTTACTTCAAATGTCCAGACAATTTACCAATCCGGTTTTTCAAGCTCCGAGTATTAATCCTCTGAAGCAATCCAAACCAGACCACAGAGAATTTGAGGTATTTGGGGAGTTGCTGAGGGTATATTGCACCTCTTGGTACAATGTATGATAGGAAACAGTGATATCCAAGCAGGAAGACAAAACCCCACAAAATTAAACAACAAAGGTTTGTTGTTACTCTTCTGCTAATAGGCTTTCTAAGATTAACTGAAGACTTTTTCAGACTTTCCCATCTCTTCTTTCCAACTGCCTCAAACCCTTTACACAGCAAAAGTGACATAACTTAATCAAAGCTTTTAAGCATTTGGGTAAAAAAGAAACTACTTTTAACGTGAAATCTCCCTCTTCTCATTAGTCAAAACTGTGATTTTTATGTATTAAATGGCATAAAAAACTTGATGAGGGCACTCATAACAGCAGTACTAACATGGAAAGGAGTAACTTAGCAAGGACAGGCAGAAGAAAAAAAGGGAGAAGACACCATGTAACTGCTCAGATCTGTAAGCCTAAGACAGTGACTTGCTGCATGCCAAATTCAATGAAAAATATTTGACTGGAAAATACAAAAGTGGAAAGTAAGTAATAATGACCCTGAACTCAGCATTTTTTGTATGTAAATAGGAAAAAAAATTATGAAAACCCTAAAGACTTAAGGAAAGATTGTTAAAACTGTCAAGGAAAAGACTATGGAAAGCAAGCTTGGGGGAAGCTTCTCAAAGCAACAACATTAAGGGCCAAGCACAAATGAAAAAAGGTAAGGGATAAGCACTCAGTTAATTAGAAGAAAAGAAGAAATTGCTTTTGGAAGTTGCATGTTCCCACACTGGGTGGGCCAACTTAGGGAAGCACTCTCAGTTATTTGTGGAAAAAACTGGGAAAAGATTGCCAAAGAGCTTACAAAAGAAAACAAAAAGGGAGATTGAGAAAAGACAGCTGTCAACAGAATTTCAATTTACAAACACATTGTATAAGTACACAAAAAAAATCAAGTTGAAAGCAACAGCCAATATGAATTGGCCCAAACCATGACACTGCTAGTCCCCCTCCAACAATGCAGCATGTCTCATCTTCAGTGCTAACTCAGCTGAAGTCAGATCTTGATTCCAGGGTGACTTTTGGCAGTTCCATGGCTTTTGGCATGTTTTTTCAGGAGCCATGGAAGGAATGATGGTCACAGGAAGGGGCTATAAGCTTGGTTTACAAGCCATCTTTCAGCAGCTGTCTAAATTAGACATGTACTGACAAGGAATCTGATCTGGCCTTTTCAGAGATTTTCATCACGGACTTCTAAGAAAAAAACCCCAACATTTTCAGGTTATACCAAAATGGAAAAGCTGCAAGAATGAAGGATGAAACCAGCATCCAGAGGAATTCTTTAAAAATGAAGGGGGGGGCCATAACAAAGAAAAAGGACTTGAAAAATAAGAATACTCCCAGGAAGAGAGGCAGTAAGGACAGACAACATTTTCCAAGCCTACCAAGTTTCAATGTGCAAAGCAAACACTCGGGAGTACGTACAGCGTTTGCATTTCCTCCAACCTGCATGCATCTCAGCTGGAACCAGGACCAATTGGAATCCAGTTCTGTAGACCTAAACACAAAGAAATGTTTTTAGTGTTACCTCCAAAGCCATTTAAAATCACTCTGTTTTTTTGCCAAGTGTTTCTCCCCTCCCCCCTTCCTTTTGCAATCTGTAGTTATTTATCAGACCCCAAAAGGCCCTGAGTCAGCAGCTGGGACACTCACCTGGAATGGGACAAGATCAGGGTGCAGATTTACTGCACCAGCTGTCTGCCTGAGCACTACCCAAGTACCAGAATCACAGAATTGCTTGGCTTGGAAGGGTAGAACTCAGGTGCCACCACAATGAGCTGCTTCAGGAAGCAAAGCCAGCAAATTGAACACAATTCGCAAGAAGCTATCAGATACAGCAAAAGCAACACGAACACTAAGAAGGTTTCAATCAGAAGCTGAAGGAAGAATGGGTCTTCCTCTCTGAGCAGGTATGTGAACAAACAGAACTATTAAAAGATGACTTTTACTGTCAAAACTCACCAAGTACTTACCGAATGAAGCTCAAGTGAACGCCAAGGGACCGGTGGGTCCCTGAGCAGTCAATACAGAGAAACACTCCATAGGTGATGCTTGCCCAGCTGGGGTTCTTTGCTCCACAGTCAAAACACACCTTAAAGCAAACAAAGATCAGGAACAGGACTTGAGCATAACCAGGCCTTATACCACTGTAACACCCCTGCAGTGATCCAACTTCATTAACTCATTCTTACAGCGTTTGTTGACATGACAACTCCATCCATCCTAATTTTAAACATCTAAAGAGGAGTTACACAATCTGCCCACACAACTCCATTCCTCCCCATTTCCAATTATAACCAGTGTACACAGGTTGAGAAACCAGGTCAGAGAACTCCCACCAGCCTAGTTCAAACACATGTTTAACACAACACTTCCAGCACTGCTGGAATAGGAAAGTGTTTAAGAAATACTTCCTGAGGGCAGGCTCTCCTCATGCTGCACATGTGAGTCCCCAGACGGTATCAACAGGACTAATGCCATCATTATCTACTTTCCTATATTTGAAACCTTGACCTTCAGGGCTAGCCATGGCAATCCAGCTGTGTGAAGAAAGCCTCTGAGCACTGCTTATCCGGCAGCCTCTGCAGACATTTGCATGATTCATCACACACCACCTGCCACATCAGCCTTTCCACTGTCTGTGTCACGCTGGTTAAAAAGCAACCAGGTCCACAACTACTGCATGGATAAACCCAGGAATTCCCTACCCTCTGCCAGCACACTGGACCTCTAACACTCAGCTAAACAACAAGAGTCGTGTCTGCGTATGTCTTACACACTCTGCAGGTCGGCAGACCACAACTTTCAAGTCCTTTTTCAGCTATTCTGAGTTTTGTGCTTCCTTGACCAAGGAAAGCAAGAACCAGAAAAAAAATTATCTGATACAAATCAATTATCAAATGCAAGGAACACCACAACTTCAAACAGGGACAGCTATTCTGAGTTAATGCCATGTGTACACATCTATTCCTGTATGACAGGACTTTATCTGATCAATGCTTTTTCAAAGGTATCTGCAAAGGCTGCACAGAAGTATTTTTATAGTAAAAGCATCCACCCATAGGTACAGCCAGAGCCATCTAATAAGAAATAACTCCACAGAGAGATAAGCTTTTACACACAAATTGACAGCATTCCAATCTGCAACTTTATCCTTTAACATCCTCCTATAAACTTAATGCATCCTCAGATAGCAATGGAAGTTCTAGCTACATGCAGATATAAATAATAAAGTTTATTCCAAGTCAGGTGGGGACATATTGAACACCATAAATAGGCCACAGTGCTTCCAGCACCTCCTTGCCAAGCAGAATAACAAAATAAAAATAAAATTAAGAAGTCTTTTTGCCAGAAACTCCCTCTGTGCAAGTGGATAGAGATTTTTGTCTCATTTTTTTTGTACTTCCACAGCAAACAAGCCCTGAGTCTGGGCTCAACTCATGTCACCCATCATCCACCCAAATTAATTTCAACTACATGCCCAGGAGCAGTTTGAAGCTAAACTCCTCAGTTTAATATGGGTCGATTCAGCTTGTGCAGTCCAAATTTATCAAGCACAGTCCACCAGCAGATCCAGCATTAACTGTTCCAACAACTGAACATTTTAAGGGTGAGCTTCAGTTAGGTAATGACTGGTAACACAGACAGAAAGCACGGAGATCACAGCTTCTGCATGTTCAAGTCCTGCCTTTCCCTCTCAACAGGGACCCAACATTCATTAATGTTAGTTATATATCCCACTCCTGTAGGTGGAAATGGGGCATTCACTGGCATACAGCAGAAATGAAAGCTACACAGAATGTGTGACAACAGGAGGGGTTAGAGGGAGTCCCTGAAATAAGCTCATGTGGAAGAATGACACAGAGCGAGTGAGGGAGAAAGAAGAATGAGTAAGACTCCATGCCATATTCTAAGAAAACACACAGCCTAAGTAATCAGAACTTGTTCTTTTTTCCCCCAATTCTTTGAAGCAGTTCCTTTAAAAAACCATGAGACTCATCTTCATTTTAAATTGACTATTTTCAGGCTTTTTCTTACAAGGCCAAAGGAGGATGGGGACAACAAAAAAGGAGAAGATTCTGCTTGAAACCAAAGCCAACAAAGCAGCCCTGGTCTCACTTCTGATACAGGAGAGCAAAGCTGACTTACAGCTGTAAGTCTTGTGGAAATTCCTTGGAGTACAAATGGGAAACAAGAATCTGGAGTGAGTGGTTAAAAAAACCACCCATGTTTTTAAAAGGTCAGTCATAAACATACCTGAAGATTCTCCTCCTTTCCCTTTCCTTTCCTCCAGTTATAAGCACCTTGTAATTTCAACATCTTAAAGTCAATTGCATCACCTCGGAGTTGGCTGCCACAGCTCAGTATCTTCACTCACACAGGAGTCCCTACCAGACACCTGTGGAGACTATTCACAGCTACAAAAATGTACCTTTCAGGATCGAGATGCAAGCAGGAACATCCAATTTTCTTGTGAAAGCAAAGAAGGAACAGCTATTTCCATCAATGTTATGCAACAGAAATAGATGCATGTTTCATTAACATTTAGATTAATTTTGCTTAGTTTTCTCAATTTTTAAAGTGCTTCCCACCACATAAATTTTACGAAGAATCGGGGGAAGAAATTAAAATCAATTTCAGAGCCACCCCATGAAATTGTTTCCATTTTAAAAACAGACAAAGTGTATTTTATGTAGAGATTTAGGAGCGACTAAAATATCAAAATACTGATTAAAAATAAATTTGAAGCATATGCTTAAATACTCTAAGTGCTTTCAAAATACGCTTGCATGCTTTTTGTTTATTTTGTGTCAAAGCACTTCACGACAGTGTGGATTCAGTAAGAGTCACTTTGGAAAAAGCCAGCCAAAGACCTGAGATGTTCGTATGAGAGCACAGAGATTTGGGTATAATCCACAGCAAGCAGTCACTAAATCACAAAACATCTACATTATAAATAAATAAAATATTGTCATTGGATATGGAAATTCAGTAATGAACAGCTGATAGAAATACTATTTTTGGCACAAGGAGAAGAGGTGAGTGGGTTCAGCAAGATCACGTATCCCTGAGGTCAGGGTTACACAGAGACCTCTACACTTTGAAGCTCCACACCTTGCCATTCCCAGGCTGTGGATCCAGCTGCCTGAACACTAACCCAGCTGGAACTCAGGAGGCAGTGCCACACTAAGCCAAGGTGATCTAAATCCAAGCAGCTCCTCTTAGATACCAGCCACTGTCCCCAGATATGCTTTCCTTCTTCTCTTGCATCAGCACTAATAATCCCAGCTGCTGATCCTGCTGCGAAGCAGCTCTACGTGGGCACAAGGACTCAGAGCAAAGGTAGGGCCACCTCACAGCACAGCCACCTGGCCAGGAATGCCAACACCAGGGAGGGAACTGCAGTGCTGGCCGCGGGAAGGCAAGAGGACTGCCCGCTTTGGAAGTGTCATGATCTCAAAATGACTTCAGGGACACAAGATAGCAGAGTCCATTCTGGGGCAAAACCCAACAGACACAAACCACACCCACAACAATAACAAAACTCAACTACTGAAAAAATACCAGCACAACACGCACACCCGGGAGTCCAAGCAGAGACAGGAATACCATCACCAACCAAAGAAAAGAACCAGGTGGAAAAGAATGAAAAACCAACATTCTCAGAGGAATAGATCTATGACAGAATAAAAGAGACTTTCAGCAAAGCCTGAGTGTGCAAGTCTTCAAAAGAGCTGAGCTGTAAAGCTCAAACACTCCAGTTAACAATATCAAGTAGCATAAGGACTATGAGCAATTTTATGGGTACAAAATACATTCTACTTAATAACTGTAACATGCTTGTTAAGTCATCAGGCAGCTGATCACCAGTCTGCTGTCACCAGGCAGCTCTAAGTTTTGTAACATCCAAAGACACCAAGAAGTCAAAACCTCCTCATAAAGGGAACTAACATCAAACTACAGATGTTAATTTCAAGACAATTATTCAAACATCACTTTCAACACACCATAACCCAGAAATTACACTGTGCATTTATTTAAATGAGAATTCTTTTCCTAAGCTCATGTGCATTAAGAACTACTGCAGAGCACCCAGAACAGTGTAAATGCACATGCCTGCCTAGAGCAGGCAGTTCTTCCCAAACCCTACACATAAACTGCACAGTTAAAGCGAATTACTAAGCTTTTAATACAGAACCCTTTTCAATATTTGCACTTTCCCATGTCTTTCTTCCCCAGCAAAAAAAGACTTACAAATAAAAGGGGCAGGCAGACTGCTTAAGAAGAACACAACAGAAAGGAAACAAACAAGATGTAATCAAACAGGAGAGGAGAAACTGATGGAAGAAACAACTTTTACTTAAGGAGAATGGTCAGACAGACAGGCATGGGAGAGTTGTGAGATCTGAGCTGCTGTTTTCCACTCTCCCTCTCTGCCTTCTCAGGTCAAACCAGACCGGGCACCACCGCATTGTTCTCGAGTTCTCTGTGCCTGAGCCACTTCTCTGCCACTGGCCCACAGTGAGCGGCAGCACACATTGTGCTAATATTGCTTTGTCAACACTGAATTTCTGTGTAGCATCTGACATGAGGAGACAGATACACCTGAGCAACCACAGGTACCATATCCACCTGATTAAATCTAGCTGGGTAACAAGGAGACCAGCACAGGGGAACTGCTCGAGGCGCTCCATGCTTGCCAGGCAGGGGCAGTACTTTTTAATTCTCCTATGATCCCAATACACAAAAAGCATCACAATAGCCCTAAACGACTCAGTTTTCACACATAGTGCCAGTGAATTTCAGGAGCTTGTAAGAGATCTTCTCTCACCCTCGTTGTTGGGACTAGGACCTTTCCTTGATAAACTTTTTACCCCATTGCAAAGGCAAGTTTTAAGAATACTTTTGTCAGAAACTGAGAGCTCACCTCTGAGCTCTGCTTTCTGAGAAACCACACCTGTACAGTCGTAATGAATTGTGTTCTAAGAGTGGAAGTCAGTTTTGGACCAGAGACAGACATCTGGATTCCTATTCCCAGAAAACAAACCCAACGTGTTTCTTCTTAAGGGTAATCCATAGTTTCCTGGTGGGTGTCTATTTCATGTATGTTCTCAGCGTACATCGCAAAGCCAACACAAACAAGAAGCACAGAGCAGCTGAAGGCACTTGTGCCGCGTCACCTGGCCAGGCACCTTTCCCAGCCCACACCTTCACAACACGGAAAAACCCACCTGAGCACAGGACAAGCCCACTAACATTAAAGAACAACAAACTTTTATCACTGCAGAAGCGGCTGTGCCCCTCCGTTGGATAATAAAAAAAAGGAGGGGAAAAAAAAGAAACACTCACTCAACACTACGTTGTGGCTGGTGGGGAACTTGTTTTTGTGCCCAGCGGAGCTGACCCTCGCAGCGGACCTGAGGTACCCGGTGGGGGCCGCACCTCCCTCCCCAGGGGCTCATCCCTTCGGGATGCAGGACCCCAGCCGGAGGGACGCGGGGCAGGCAGGGAAGGGCTCCCCGCTCTCGGGACGGCCACCCCGGGGACCCGCCGGGCCTTTCCGTGCTGTCCCGGGAGGGACGCGCCGGGCTGCGGGCCCCGCGCCTCCCCCGCCCCGCCGGCTGTGCGACGTGTCACCGCGGCGGAGCGCTGCCCGCGGCCCGGCCCGGCCCCTTACCTTGTTGGTGGGCACGGAGCGGAGCCGCTTGAAGATGGCGGCGATGTCCTGCTTGCTGGGCTCGCACATGGCGCCGGGGGAGCCGGTAGGGCCGCCGGGGGAACCGCGGGGGAGAAGGGCCGGGTCTGCCCGCGCCGCCGCTCCCGGGACGCTCCGCCCGCCGCGGCCGGGCCGGCCCCGCGCCTGGCGCCAAGGGGCGGTGCGGCCCCGCCCGGCCCGCCCGGTTGCCGCGGAGACTGGAGCGGAGCGAGACGGCCCCGGGGTGCGCGGGGTGAGGGGGCTGCTGGCGATGAGGGGAAACCCGCAGCCACCGCCTGCGCCCTGCACAGAGTCACTGGAGCGTTCGGGTTAGAAAAGACCCCGGAGATCAGCGAGCCCAACCCTTGAACGATCGCCACCGTGTCAGCCGCACCATGGCACTGAGTGCCACGTGCATCTTTCCAACAGCTCCAGGGATGGGACTCCACCACCTCCCTGGGCAGCCCGTTCCGATATCTAATCGCCCTTTCCATGAAAAAAGTCCGCCTTATGTCCAAGCTAAACCTTCCCTGGCACAGCTTCAGACTGTGTCCTCTCGTCCTGTCCCTTGTTCCCTGGGTGCAGAGCCTGACACCCCCCTGGCTGCCCCCTCCTGTCAGGGAGTTGTAGAGAGGGAGAGGGTCCCCCCTGAGCCTCTTTTCCTCCAGGTTAAACACCCCCAGCTCCCTGAGCCGCTCCTCATCAGACTTGTGCTCCAGCCCCTTCCCCAGCTCCGTTCCCTTCCCCAGACTCACTCCAGCCCCTCAGTGTCCATCTTGCAGTGACAGGCCCAGAACAGGACACAGCACTTGGGGTGAGGCCTCACCAGTGCCCATGACAGGGGACAGCCACTGCCCTGGTCCTGCTGGCCACACTGTTGCTGACCCAGCCCAGGAGCCACTGGCCTTCTTGCCCATCTGGGCACACGCTGTGGACCAGCAGCCCCAGGCCCTTTCCTCTGGGGCTCCTTCCAGCCGCTCTTCCCCAGCCTGGTGCTGCTGGGGGTTGTTGTGACCCAGGGGCAGGACCCAGCACTTGGTCTTGTTGAACCTCATTCCTATACCCTCAGCCCATTTATCTAGCCTGTCCAGGTCCCATGTCATGGGATGTGGGAATGGGAATCAGCCCCTCTGAGACCTCCATGAAATTTTTTGACTAAACTAGGAGGCCTGACATGATGATGAAAAAGGCCAGAAATAATAAAACCCTTTTTGTCCTGTCTCCTTAAACTTCACAAAGGAATAGGCTAAGAGGCCAATATTCAGGAAATTACTATAAAATCAATAAAATTTTCCTCTGCAGGTCATCACACACCGTAAAAACCTGAGGGGTGTATGACCCAGGGTACCTGTGAGGCTGTTGGCTGAAGACATTTTCAAGCAGAAGAGTAAAAGAAATGGACCTCTCTGGACATAGCAGTCATGTAGCCTTCCTCTGAGATAGAGTCATATTCAACTATTAAAAAAAATATAAGATTATTAAAAGTAATATTGGCATATTTGGTTCTGACACCCTCACTGATTGCTTTGTGTACCCTCACCTTGTTCTATCTTCCACTGCCCATCTAATATTTCTAATATTCTAGTATTTCCAAATGTCTAGTCTCAGGCTTTTGCTTGTGTCTTGGGTCTAATTTCTGGCTTTATGGATTTTATGTCCTACATTTTTGAGGAGGGGAGGACAAGGGTAAGTCTGAAAAAAAATAGGGTAAGTAGCAAGATCTATAAAATAGGTGTGCCATGAACAGGCTGCCCCACAAAAACTGACAAATGAAAGGGATTCTGCCACTCCTGCTGGTCCTGGAGATTACACCTTTAGGAAGAAACAGCCAGGAAAAATAACCCAGCCAAGATAGAAGAGCAGGAATGAGTGTCACTCATAGCTCCAGGATGAGCCTGCAGCCAGCGGGAGAGAGACTGCAATATAAGAAATCAGGGAAGCTGCAGGGGAAAGCAAAGGGTCAAGAAACAAAGGAGACAGACAACTTCCTAGTGCCAGATTTCCAGTCACATACAACCTTTTTGATGTCATGTGCATAATGTCATATATATATAACCAGTGGCCAGGCAACATGGTTTAAACAATTCACATTGCATAGACAATATTGTGCAGCCTACCCAGTGGTCTCCCCAGGGCAAGTTGTTGCCTTTCAGGTGATAAGACCTCCAAAACAACAGCTCAGAGGTGTTACACTCATGCAAATATTAAATGTTATTTTTCCTCCAGTCTGACTAACAGAAGAACAAACACCAGCAAAAGTGCTTTACTGAATCCCTTTATTAACTTCTGTGCATGTATTATAAAGATGGGGTACATTAGCAACAGCAGCAACAGCTAAAGTACAGATAAGTTTGGATACAAGGAATATTTTAGAAATATTTGCTGTACAGACTCCTCCTACTCAGAGTCTGCAAATCCTCTGCAGCCTGCCTCAAAGAAGTTATAATGGATAAGATCCAAAAATAATATAAAAACAGACAATAAGCTCATAATTACAAACAAATGCATTTGGACTTCAAGTGCTTCAGTTCCAGTTTTAACTGAAGCTGTGGCACGTGGGACCAAAAAAACCCAAACAAATACAAAAATTAATTACTGCCCCAAGACAGAAACAATATATTGTGAGATGCTCTTCTGGACAAGTGGAACAGAATAATGTAATTCAAGCCAATGAGGAGATGAAACTGAGACTTCTCTACTAGCAACATTTAGTTTCTTGAACCTCCAATATCCCTTTCATACAAATCCAATTAACAGCTGTCAGAAGAAAAATAATCAAGTCCAAGCCTAGGCTTTATAAAAAAGCTCAGTGCAACCTTTCACATTCCCTCTTTTGTCCATGAGTTTTTGCACTTGAATATAATGCAATCTAAAAGATTATCTGTATTGCAAATCAGTGCAGAATCAAGTCAGATGTGAATTAAAAGTATGTCCCCACCTGGTCATTTTTGTTGTCTAAACAAGGCCCAAATCCACCTTTTGATGCAGGAGCTTGAGCCCATGTCTTGATACATGCACTGATATAGTTGGATGGTTGCTGGTATTACAGGATTAAGAAAATTCCAAATAAAATTAATATATGTCTTGTCCAGGTATGGAGAGGTTAGAGGTTTAACAGAGATCTGGGGTGACATAACTGAAGAGTGATCAGACTTGATGGCATGTCTTCGTTTTGTCTCTTCAGCCAAAATAATGTAAAATAAAACAAGCACTATGTCCCGTTCTGTTGAAGAAGCAGAACTTTCCTGTGCTGACTTATCTGGAAATAAAAGAGACAAAAGCTGCGACAATTAGAGTATCTCACTGAAGCTCAACCTGCTGTGAGTGTTATCCTGCCTGCCTAAAAATCCCAGCCTGAACAACACAGCCTTCGGTTTGGCAGCATCCTTGCACCTCCTGTGCTAAATGCCAAGGAATTGTATGGAAATCCAGCAGGGCTGGGAAGGGCTTACCGTGTGTGTCAGCAGGGTTCCTCAGTGGCTGTAACATTTCACCACCAGCAGGATGACCGTGAGGAGCAGAACCACTGCAGAGAAGAGCAGGGCGAAGACAACGTAGCACCAGGGCGAGTTCTCCAAGCAGGTCACTGCCAAAGGGACAAGGGACAGGAGTGTCACCGCGGGCAGAAGCAAGGCAGCTTTTGTTCTGAGTTATGGGAGTGTGAAAAATCATTGTCCCTAGCTAGGCCTGCAGATACAGCCTGCTACAGATACAGCACCTGTGTATCTGTACGGGTTTATACGTATACAAACCTGTGTGTGACTATGTGTGCACATAAAAACACACTTTCAGGGTCAGAAGAAACCAGTCCTAGATTCTATCCTCACAGCTGTTGAGAAGATACCTAAAAATACAATCTCTTACTTTCGGTGGCAGAGGACAGCTTTGCCAGCACTGCTGTGCCAGCATTTTGCCATGGGCACACACAGCACTGCCAGTGCTTCCCGCTCTGGAATATACCCTGCCTTCTCCTTGGAAAATGGCTTGCAGTGGTTGTGCTGTCCTGTGCTAATTGTCTGAGGTTACACAACTGAAGACCTACAAGGCAAGCTTGAAGGTCCCATACAGGCTTTAAAAAAAGATTTTATAGGTAATTTGAAATTGTAGAGACTCTTTCCAGATTACCATAATTTTTAAGCACAACACAGACACACTTGTTTAATTGGTCTTTAAATCCTTGCCTCCATCATTTTCTGCTCCAACTCTAATCCTGACTAGGATCACTGTGTTCATTTGATCCCCATTCCATAATACTTTCCATTTAAACTGCTCCCCAATTTAAACAAGAATCAGAACAAACATTCAGCTTCTGTGGTTTCAAAGAGGTTCCAGCAAAGAATGTGAAGGGGCAGAGGTCTCCTAGTAGCATTTATCCATATGTAGAGCATATATGGATTTTGATATTCCTTGAATAAAATTCTAAAAACCTGGACAGTGTAGCCAGAGTCAGAGAAAGGAGGGAGGCAAGTGAGGACTGGGATGTAAAAGGAGCCAAAAACCAGACAGGTCGATGGCCCTGTATCAAAACTGCATTACTGACAACACTTTCCATGCTGCAGTCCAAGCCTGGATTCATTGGGATGAAATCAGAGGGCATTTCAATGAAGCCAGTAAATTAATTTTGTTTTTGTAACAGGGTCTCCACCTGGCTCACTCCCTTATCTGCCTGACTGCCACTTTTATTCAGAAAAACTATCTGAAGTTTTCAGTTTCTTTTTCCTTGTTGTGAGGCCAAATTAAACCCCAATGGAAATGTTTGTTTGCATGAGCATTTCCCATAGCTAACGTTTGTTTCCATATAGATCTTAATTGCTCTTATGCATCACATGAGTGCAATATTCTCTTCTTCATTTTCACTCATACACAAGAGTCAGAACTCATATCCAATATATTATTTCACTTTGCAGAACAAAGTTTTCTTCCAGGGCTGGTTACACGGTTTGAGACAGTTTAAAGTATCTTAAAATTTTAACTTAAGAAAAGATAGACACAATTTTTCTGGAATTGTCAAAAAGCTGTTCAAAATTTTTGTTTTCTGGCTATTACTTTCCAAAAGTAACTCCATTTTCTTTAAATAGTATTGCTGGCCTGTTCATTCACCCAAAATTCATTTGGAAGTGAAAAACAATACATGGAAATTGTTGCTAAAATGAACAGAAGAGTTTTCAAGTGCCTCCACTGCAAAATGAATTTTAAGCATGTTCTGAGCATCCCTCGGGAATGGGGAGCAGGGAAAAATGGATCGATATCCCCTGCAGCAAAGAGAGAAAGTAATGGTGTCCCATTCTCTGGAAAAATGTGATTTTTGGCTCTGAAATATAACGAGAAAATGTGACGTGTCCTGCAGTGTTGCAGTACCTGAATGTGTAATTTTGGGTGTGCTGTCAGGTCTGTCAGATCTCCATTTCACATTCACCTCAGCATATGTGACTGGATCGCCTGGAGGGACAAAAAGGGCTGAAATTACTAGAAGAGTTTGTGCAATAATTGTTCTGCTGCACAGTATTCCAAATAAATAAATAATATTAATTTATTAAATTTTAGAAAATTTTTAAAAATCCTTCTAGGTGACTCTCAGTTGCCATATACTGAACTCTATTATTAATTCTGGGTTTTTCTTGTCGTTCCAGATCTTACACACACATTTATATATTCTGTCAATCTTTAAGCAGAAGTTAATCACTGGCACCTTCTTTTGGCTAAATTAATTTTTTTACTCTATTTACTCCTTAATAAACCACAATTACGGCTGTGACACTCATGGTCACAACCATTACAAAATGTACTTCATCCTGTGTTACAAGATTTTTGCGACCAACAGAGAGCATAAAAAGCGTCGTCAGGGTGGGCCTCCCCGAAGGTGAGGGATTGGCTGGAAAAATGCACTCTCCCTGCCTTGCCAGCCTCACTAATGAAGAGTTCCAGTCTGCTGGGCTGTCAGAAGTGCTTGATCATGGAAACAGGACAGGGAAAGGAATTTGCAACAGGATTTTGAGCAGCAACCCAGAAAGTGGGTGGTTTGGTGAGAGCAGCGCTCTGCTTATCTTTGGAGGCTTGTCTGTCATTACGCATGGATGCTTCCACTGGTCACGTCAGTAACAGCAGAGATCTCTTTCACTGCAAAACCAGCCCATTCTTTGGCTCTCAGTGGCCAGTGCTGGGTGCAAAGCCCAAGGAAGGCAAAGACAATGTTTAGGTACCTGACTCCTATGATGAGCTGCATCCCATAGGAAGTGCTTTTAAATTCATATACATAAAGGTATGCCCAGAGGACATCTCACTGCCCAGGGGATTTCCACAGGGCCACTGGCCCAAACCAGCAATATTTTACACTCAGAAAAGCTCAGGGAAGAGGTACCAGTAGAAAAATGACTGCAGGTGTAATGGGGCAGTGGACTGCCCCATGACACAGCTTATCATTCGTTTTGTGATATTAAATCCAGAGATGAACTCTCAGAGCAGGAGGGAGAGAGAAAGAGCTGAGAGACAGGACATGTGTCACTGACCCCTGCAGTTTTTGGTAGGTGTGGCAGCAGAAGGAAGGAAGGAAGGAGCTATATTTTTATATCAACTGCAACACACCGCCTTCAGGGTTGCCTGCTTTGCATGTTTTGCCGCATTCCCCACAAGCTTCTTTCAAAAAATTTGCTCACTGATAGTGTATGAAATCAGATTTTTTTTGCCTGAAGAAAATCAACCTCCTAAAGGTGCCAGAGCTGCTGAGATCTACCTTAGATTTACAAAAAATGTCGAATCCAACCCATATTCAGAACTAAGCATCTTTCTCAGGCAGCAGCCAAGAGGTCAGAACAATTTAACAGCACCTGGCAGAAGATGAGGGCTCAGTTTCCTGCACTTGTGCTCTCAAGTATGAAAGCAATGCAACAAACAAGGAAATCGAAGATGAAGATTGTAAGAATGTATAGATATGATTATATATCTATGAGAACATGAACAAATATTTGTTATCTGGATAGGTGATTTTTTTTCTGCTGTATCTCGCTAGGACACACTGGTGCTATTAATAAGTGCCAAATTCAAGATTGATTTAAAGTATTTCTTCGTGTAAGATATCACTACCAGCCTGTGGAAGTCCTTGTATTAGGATGCTATTTAAGTAAATCATTTACTGGGACACCAACACACCTTGGGGTACAAGATTCACAGAATTGACAAGAATATAGATATTGCAGTTGAAAATATTTTTTTTCAAAAAGATTATGACAGGTTAAACACCATGCTGTAATACTCTAAAACATAAGAAAAGCATTTTGTGTGAAATTTGGTTACTTATTTAGCCTCGTAATTGGCCATTAAATTTTTTTAGCTTCTGAATTTCCAAGCACCTTATACTGGCAAATTTCAGAACTATGATCTTGGGTTAGGGGACTCTCAGAATAATTTATACAGCAATTTCTAAGCATGATTCACTGAAGTGAATTAAAAGCTGTGTGAAAGCACTTAAACCTGTAAGATATAACTGGAAATTTAAGGGACAGGTGAGGAAAAGGATAAAAATCAATGGAACAGACTTATGCTCTCAAAGTTTGAGACATTTTCACAGTGAGTTGTACTGGGCATGAGGGTGCATCTCCAACAAATCCTTAGGGGATAGTTCTACACTGGAGTTCCAAGGATTGTCCTGGCAGTGCAGCTCTTCTGCAGAGAACTGATCACATAATTTAAGGGGCAAGCTGAGTTAACAATGAAAGACAAAGATTTCATACCTGTACAGGTGCTTTTCGTACTCTATTCCAAGGAGTGAATATACAAACTTAGTTTTTAAGAATAACTATTGCTTTGCTGGCATACTCAGGGCATATTTTTCTTTCCTATTGTAACCTCTGAATATTATAATTTAAAATAAATGTTCCAAGCTAAATCATCTTACAGCTAGCCAAGATCCGTTTTTTGATCAGAATTGAAAAAGTAAAACTTGATTCTTTTGGTTTAAAAACATAAATTTCCTACCTATAGCCATTAATCGCTACATTTTGCACTTTATTTTTTGAAAATAAATTTTTTAAGCAATGAAGTTTTATAGTTGAAGGCATCAGTAGGTCATACACAAATTGTAGGACTAACAGTTTTCAAAATTATAGAAACTTCTATTAAATCTTGACTTGTATTTTTCTCAAGCTAGAACTTTTAGAAGAGAAAGAAAGAAGGACAGAGACAGAGAAAGAGAAAGGGAGAAAGAAAAAAGAAAGAGAAGGAAAAACGAAAATGGAAACAGACCTATCACTTTAGAATTTAAAAATATTTCTGTTGTCTGAGAAAGTGAATCAAATTAAAATACAAAATATAAGTGGACTGCAGGAGAGAAAAGTCCATTCAGTGAACTTTAACTGTCAATGAGATTCCAATAATCTGTATAAAGATCTTCAATGTCTGAACATCAATGTGATTCAGAAACTGCCTGTTTCAGCCATCTTACTGAAAGCCAGAATGGGGTTTTAAAGGTCAATCTTCACTTTTGCTAGAATTCAGTATTCATTCCGTCAATAAACATGAATTTGCCAAGCCAATACATATCTATAATAAACAGAGGTGGGTATTCATAGATATAAAAGGCTTTCAACATGACTTCAGCTGCTTGCAAATGATTTAAGAAAGAGTGAAAGTTTTAAGAGTGTGTCAATGAGCAAAGGAAAATAGGTAATATTAAGATGACCGCTTTTCTTACCTGTATCTGAAGCTTCTGAAATAAAATTCACTCTTTCCTTGTGTGATACCTCGGCGTAGAGCACCTCACTGGCCATTTTGAAAAGTTGCTTTCAGCTCTCAGATCTGCCATCAAAATGGACTCACTGAAGAAAACACAGCCCCTATTTTGGACCTCCCCCCATCACACCACATGAGGTCAAAAGAAGTGTTTAGATGACTGCAAAACGAAAGGAAACTAGAAACCTTTTTTTTCAAATGTAAATTCTCACCCTGTAGCTTTTGATAAACAATCCTTAGTGCCTTCTCTTGGTGTATGTTCTATTAAAAATGGAGATTTTGATCAGTTTTCTCATAAACTGTGACCTCCAGCCCACACAATTTTCATTTAGAACCTGAGCTGGCATCACACTTTGTCCATATTCTCCACAAACTAACTGCACATTAAAATGTATTTCAACAGAAAACTCAGTTCATGATTATTAGACTGCTCATTTTGTGATTATTAGATTGCTTTGGTTTGTGATTATCAGATCACTTCCCCCAAACTTCAATAGTTCAGAGTTGAAACCAGAAAGCAACGAAATAGAGAGGAACAGAAGAATATCTGATATTGCTGAAAAACTAATTTAAATACTTTTGAAACAAATTTTTCTGCTTTTTAAAAAAAGTACTTCACACAGAATAAAACTAATTTTAAAAGTTGGGTTAAAAAATGTTACTATAAGGCCCATTTTTTTTTTTTTTTTATTTTCCTTTCCATAGAAATTTCTAAATTTTGGGGGTTTTTTTCTAAATTTTTGGGGTTTCTGGTGACCTAGAATGATACTAAAGCTTTGGATTTTTTTCACAGAGGAACTTCTGCTCTTCAACCAGCTCTACACCACATGCTAATCCTCATATCCCTGGGGCACTATTGAGCTCAGAATTAAACCAGGGCTGAGTTTGACCTGTGATTCCTCTGCACGTTGATAATCAAATTTTCTCATTAAAGGCAGAAAATGTGGTTCTTTGGAGTTATCATGATGGTAAGTCAAGGAATGCAGTATTTTGTGCTCTTGGGACCAGCCATAGAAGAAGGATGAACACTTTGGCATTTTCAACTGAAAATTGAGATGTTTTGAGGCTGGGCCTTCACAATCCTGGTAACTAAAAGGCTCTGTATTAGACCCAGAATGGTTTGGGTTGGAAGGGACCATAAAGATCGCCCAGTTCCCACCCCGTGCCATGGGCAGGGACAGATTCCATCAGACCAAGCGACTCCAAACACCCTCCAGCCTGGCCTTGGACACTTCCAGGGATGGGGCAGCCACAGCTGCTCTGGGCAACCTGTGCCAGGGCCTCCCCACCCTCACAGGGAACAATTTCTGCCTCATATCCAATCTAAACCTGCTCTCTGTCAGTGTGAAGCCATTGCCCCTTGTCCTGTCACTCCAGGCCCTTGTCAAGAGTCTCTCTCCATCTTTCCTGTGGGCTCCCTTCAGGCACTGCAAGGCCACAATGAGGTCACCCCAAAGCCTTCCCTTCTCCAGGCTGAACAATCCCAGTTCCCTCAGCCTTTCCTCCCAGCAGAGCTGCTCCATCCCTCTGCTCCCCTTGGTGTCCCTGCTCTGGACTGGCTCCAGCAGCTCCCTGTCCTTCCTGTGCTGGGATCCCAGGGCTGGATGCAGCCCTGCAGGGGGGTCTCAGCAGAGCAGGGCAGAACCACAATGTCCTTTTCTTTCATGGAAAGGACAGCAGAGACAAAGTGATACTCTCCCTCTCTGGAAAAATGTGCTTTTTGGCTGCTGAAATGTAATGAGAGAATGTGAAGTGTCCCACAGTGCTGCAGTATCTGACTGACCTTTCAGGAGGAGGTGGGAGGACTGTGGAGGTACCAGCTGGAAAGCAGAATTTGTGAACACCTGAGATTCAAGCACCTAAGTGGGTGAGCAGAAGATCACAAGGTTAAAGCATTTCTGTGCAAAGCAGCATAGAATCAATCCCAGAATGGTTTGGGTTGGAAGAGACCTTAAAGACCATCTAATTCCAGCCCACTTCCAGCTCCAGCATCCTTCCCCTTCTAATCCCAGCATCCTCCCCTTCCCTTAGCATGCAGGTGATGGTTCGATGGAAAAAGACATTTCTTGCTTGAGTTTGCAGCCAACTTGTTCTGAGGAAGATTCTTTAACAAAACAGTCTGAGGAAGGGATTTGTATTAGTGCTTAGGCACTAAACGGTGTTCTCAGTGCCAGTGATGCAAAGCCAGACTAAATTTATTTATTGCAGCATCCAAAGCTTTTGGAAACACATGGGGAAAGGAGGAAAGAACCTCTGGAGGCTTGCTGTATTCCATCCTGTGTATTAATAATTGCACAGAATTGGAAAAATTATTTTGTCAGTGGAATTGGGGAGAGCATATAAAGTTGTACCTATCATTAGAAGGATATTTCAAGAATTTGGAAGAAGTTTTTCCCTCCTACATTAATCCTTTGCATGTGAATAACATGAAATAGTCACTAGATGTCTCTACTTCACCATTAAATACATCAGAATTTCTCTTCCATTTAAACAGATGAAAATTTGAAGTGCTTATGTAGCCTTTTTCTTCAAAAGTATGAGTTGTAAAACACTGACCTGTTTGATTCTTTCAGTTCTGCAGATAAACCTGCTCTGTCCCAGCACCTAAAGCTCTGCTACAGTTCCCAGTTAAAGGAAATCCTCTGGCTTAGGCTAAAAAACCCAACATTTTCCCTCCCTGAAATAGATAATAGCAGGTTGTTATTCCTGCACTGGGCAGAGTAGGAAGGGGAAAACCTTTCTTTACTTCATGGTTTTGAACTCTCCACTATGGAGAATAAAAATATAAGCACAATTTATGTCTATAAATCTCCACGGATATAGGCCACTGTTTCACTTTAAGTTTTCTGCTTTTGAGCATAAACTGACAAGCTGACTAAAGCTGAACAAGCAGAATAAAAGCCACCAAGAATAATATCTAAAAAGTATTTTCTTTTTTTCCCCCTTTTTTTTTTCCTATTAAGCAATCTCTGTGAGGTGACAGATGCAAGCTTAGTATCCCTGGGTAAGAAATCCTGTATTTTCAGGAGGGTGGAGGCCTTCCCATCTGATAATTAACCACCTTTTCCCTTATATGTTTTCCTAGAAGAGGTATAGAAAAATACTGCAAATTCAAGAGTACTGGATGCTGTACATTCAAGATTTCCTCTGATACCCTTATTTCAACTATTTGAAGATTTTCCTGAGTCTGAGCAGATCAATCTATAGTGTATATCATAAACAGCAATAATAACAAGGTGGGATGCTGGGTTGAAATTAATAATCATCTGTGTCTGCCAAAAAGTAATGCAGTATTTTATGCACAGTGTTCAAAAAACGTTGATTTAAAAATTTTTATGATGCATTAAGATAAACTCAGAATGGTTGTGAAGCAGAAGTACTAGAAGCAGTGGTACTTCAGACGTATTTCCTGTGAAAATAGGTTAATGAAATTTTGGGTGGACAAACTGGAAGTTCTAATACTGCAGGAAACATCATATTCTTGCAGGAAACATCATAGCACTTTGTTCTTTTTTTTTTTCCTTACTCCTATTCTTAATCCATGCTGTCCTAGCTTGAATATGGATTTTAAAAAGTAAACTACTGAATTCTGCTCTGTCCCTTGCACAGCTGACCTAAACTGTCATTTACAAGTTTATTTTTGATTGCATAATTGCATAATTCTGAACTAATATTATTTGCATATTAAGGAATGGAAAGACATATAAATTGTAATTCTACAAGGAATAAAGTCCCCTATTTTTTTTCAGGAGTTTTTCAGTCAATTAAAGCCTGACTGGCTCCGATAGCTCACAGGAGAGCACTCAGATAAGGGTGGGGGGTGTTCCATTAGTGGCAGGAAACACTGGAGGTGAACCTGCTGAGAAAGTTCTGAATGTCTGATGCACTGATGCCAGCTTCACCCCCAGGAATTTCCACAGTCAATTGCACTCAGGTTATCCCTGCTTTCCACTGGTGCAGCTGAAATCAGAGCTCATGCTCTGCATTTCAAGAGCTGTGCAGGTGGTTTATGACGTACGTAAATAATTGATTTTGATGCAAACAGAATGCTAAGAGGAATGCAGTGAGTCTCAAAGACTTGCAGTGTGGAAACTCACTCCCTGAGTTCCTGGGAAGAGGCTCTTTGAGAGAGGAGGAGGTGTAAGGCAGTTTGGGGCTTTTAGCTGTTGCACCTTGGATGTTCCCTCTGGGATTCTGAGACAAAAAGACAGTCAAGAACTGTCTTGAGTAAACTGCACTTAAGTACAACTACAGATCTTGGTTTGTGTTTGTCTGGGCCAAACTGAGCTATTTTCTGTTACCTTCCCCATGCTGGCATTTTTCAGGGATCATTTTTATTGTTACAAGAGAGGTTTCACTTGAGCTCAGCAGTCTTCAGGCAGCACAAGCAGCTGTTTGGCCATGAGTGATATTTGCACACACTCTCCTTCTGCTTGAAATTGCTGCTCAGGATCAGGTGCTGAGGACACAGAATGCCGTGCACAGAAAGCTACAAGGGGAGGGAGTTATGCAAGAGTGACTGATACAGCAGCAGTGACACACAGGCACAAGCCTGCTTTAAATAAACAACCATTGCAATAACTGATCCAAACATTCCTAAAGGGAGATGGGAAGTCATGTGTGATTCCTTGAAGTCCAGCAGAATTGTCATTTTTCTTGTAAGTTGCATAAGAACTCAAACAGACCCCTTCGTTCTTGCAAATACCCCATTGCAGCTATTTTCCAGCCATGCAAGGTAAACCTAAAAAATAGAACTCACTCCTGAGAGATGTCAATCTCAAAGCCCACAGTCATTCAAATTACGTCTTCAGTTGCCAGTTATTTCTATTCACAGGTCGCTGGATGCAGGAACCCAGAGTGCTGAGAATATTTCTCTGCCTGTTTTTAAGGGTTCTTACCCCCCTGAACAACACTGTTTTAGCTTCAAACCTTGGAAAAAATTACCAACAGTCAGACAAGAACTAGAGAATACAGTGGTGTGAATTAGGTGATAGACTACTATGTAAGATTGTCACAGGGTGAAAAATTTAGAGGTTTTGGGCTTCTCTTTGTAGTACATAGATAAGAGTAAAAAATATCAAAATGGAGGATTGTTGTTGTTCTCTAAACCTTCTTCTCCTTCTTCTACTACTCCATGTTCTGCACTAAAAGTAGTTTGGAATGACTGGATAGAAAATTCCACAGTTCCTAGTCGTGTTACTGAATAATTGGTAGGAAAGTGAAAATAATGTACGTTTTTAGTAACTATTGGTTAAAATATCTTTAAAAGGCTGTGTAAATCTTGATAATTAGCTCTCACTCCTACTTTTCTTCCTTCTATGCTGTACCTGGGTCATGCTAGTGGCTCTGTTCCTCTGACAAGACTTAATAAACAACTATCTGGAAGCATTGAAACTCAAGGAAAAGTCTCAGTTTATCTTTCTCCTTGCAAGGACTTTCAGCAAATTCTCTCCCATCAGGAGGGACTTGATTTACGGCATGGTTCAGTGTCAGCTGGACATAATCCTGTTCCTGCTGGCACTAACTGAAAACTCTCTAAAAGTTTGGTTCTAGAGATCTACTGTGTCCAGAGGTTTTAGGGTGCAGAAACTGCAGTGAATGCTGCCCACAACCTCTGAGGTTTTGATGCTCTCAAACCCAGAAGGGTGAACCTCACAACCCTCCTGACCAGGTCTCCAGGACTCCCAGCCCCTCATTCACGGAGGGGAAGGGGAGGTGGTGAGGTAGAAGCTGTCTCATGGGTATCACCTCAGCAGCCGGGCTGCCCCATGGCAGAACACACTGATGGTGGCTGCTGGGGCAGGGCTCTGACATAAGCAGCAGCTTTTTTCCCCCTGTGTCAGGGCTATTTGCACCAACACATTCCTTCCTTCCCCTGTTAACCCCAACACCCCTGAGGATTCCTGGAGGATCCCCTGGCAATCCCCCAGGGTGTGGGGGGGTCATATAACAGTGCAGGAACAAATACGGTGAAAACTGTGCCTGGGGTCTCACATTCCAACTTCCTATCCCCTTTGTAGGGATTCCTCCTGCAACAAAGAGAGCACCAACTGGAAATAAATGGCAAGTTAAAGAACTTGTGCTGACTGTGACACAGAAGGTGCTGCAAATGGAAAGTCTGAGTAGAGAGAAGAGGTGGGTATTTATCAAGACTAGAGACACTTTTATCTCCGCTCTCAAGGCTTCCCCTCTGACTTTGTACCAATGGATGTGCCATCCAGCCTTGATACAGCTGGAAGACCATGGATGAGACAGGCAGGGCTCACCTCAGCCCTGGCAAGGAGATAAGAGAAGCTGCCCATGTGTAGAAGTTACCTCCACTTCCTGCAGCAACCGTTTTCATATTACTCAGAGGCTTAAAGGTTGCTGAAAGCACAGTACCATTTGCTGGTGGCTCAAATCAGGCCATCCAAGAGCTTCCTCACACTCTATTTGCATTCTTTTTCTTAACATCATCCATGAATAAGAGGTGTCTGCAGAATGGGGACCTATTTCCCAGGAAGAGAGCTTTACAAGGAGGTACTTAGGAAATGAGCCTGTGTGCAGCTCTGGGGATCTGCACAGGACATGGACCTGTGGGGGTGGGTCTGGAGGAGGTCACGGAGATGCTCTGAGGACTGGAGCATCTCTTCTACAAGGACAGGCTGAGACAACTGGGGCTGTTCAGCCTGGAAAAGAGAAGGTGTGGAGACCTCAGAGCTGGACACCTTCCAGTGCCTGAAGGAGGCCTACAAGAAAGCTGGAGAGGGAAAGTTAGTGACAGGACAAGGGGAATGGCTTTTAACTGAAGGAGGGTAGATTTAGGTTGAATATTAGGAAGAAATTCTTCCCTGTGAGGGGGGGAGGCCCTGGCACAGGTTGCCCAGAGAAGCTGTGGCTGCCCCATCCCTGGCAGTGTCCAAGGCCAGGTTGGGTGGGGCTTGGAACAGCCTGGGACAGTGGAAGGTGCCCCTGCCCATGGCAGGGGGGGTGGAACGAGATGAGCTTTAAGGTCCCTTCCAACCCAAACCATTCCATGATTCTACAACATAACACATTGCTTCAGGCTGCTCTGCAGAAGGCAAAATTAAGATGGAAGTTGCAGAAGAAATCCAAAGGCAGAGTACAGGGTGGAAAAAGAGGGTGCCAGCTTTGTGACTACAGTGATATCAGATAAGAGTGTTTTTGAACTTGTGAACATCCGTAGCCTGATAAGAGCTTCCCTGGGAACTAGAAAAGTGAAAGGTTTGCAAAATTTAGTTCCTTTTATTTTTGTTCTGACTATATGAGAGTATCTACATTCTATTAAAGCGCCTTTAGTGTCCTTTGATCTGTAGCATAAAACCTCAAGGCAGCTTCTTGCTTCTTTACATGGTGCCAAAGCCACGTACAGGAATTTTGATCTCCATTTACATGAAACATGTTTGGAAGTGGAATTTTGAGAAGTGGGGTGTTATTACATGTTGTACTGTAAGGATGTTCATGAAAGTAAATGTTATTACATTCCAGAGTTAAACAGGTTGATTTCCCCAACACATTTGAGTGATAACGAACCACTGAGACCTGCTAAAACCATGGCTGCTTTTACCCATGTAAAGAGATTTCTCAGACATAGACCCCAAACATTGCAAAAAGTCTTCACCAGCTGTGTGACCAGAAACTCTGAGTTCTTGTGGTTCAGGATTTTCATAGCATTTTTATATTTTATGGGGAACACCACTGACCTAACAGAATATTATAGCATTTAGGAATTGGATGCTTCCTAGCTAGGAGAACAAAATAGGATGTCAAAAGGAACAATGCATTTATACATTGTGCTAACACTGCCAATTTAGGATCATCTGCAGACTTCCTTAGGATCCCTTCCAGTCCTGAGCCCAAGTTGTTTACAAAGAAGTTGAAGAGAACAGGGCCAAGGATGGAGCCCTGTGGAACCCCACTAGTGACAGGTTGCCAGCCTGATAGAAATTACAGTTCTCTCTTTTTGCTTCCTTTCAACACCTGCCTTTTTGTAGGCTGGCTTCTTGCTATTCCTGCCTGGTTGCTTATCTGTACTGTTATTCTCTGGCTCTATCATCTCAGTAAAAGCAATATGAATATCCTTCTGAAATAAAGGAAAAATCCCAAAGTTTTTGCCTTGGATCCACAACACCACGTTGCCAAGAAAGGATTTGCATTTCTCAGAATTGCTCTCTGTTTATTCAGTTAAAGCATGTACTGCACTTCACAAAAGAAAAGGAAGTGATACAGAATTTTATATATATGTGTGAACGGCTTTGAAATTTTCTTTCTGGTGAAATAAAATCTGGTGTGTGAAGTGTGTTTGAGTAACAAGAAGCAGGATGGAAAATGAAGCCAGTTCTCTGAATGTGCAAAACTAAGAGGAACAAGGTTTGTGCTCTCTAAAAACACTGCACACCTGCTGCAGGTACACACCTTCTCAGAAAATTCCAGGGGAACATTATGTTTAAATGTAAGCATGCCTATGTTTTCCTGGATTGCTCCCCTTTGGGATCTTCATCCTTCTGTTGAGACAGTGCTCTGCATTGTCAAGGCTTGGGACTGCACCTTGCACCTTGCAAATTCTGCTGGCAACCTGT
Source organism: Corvus hawaiiensis (assembly GCF_020740725.1). Lineage (NCBI taxonomy): Eukaryota > Metazoa > Chordata > Aves > Passeriformes > Corvidae > Corvus > Corvus hawaiiensis. Next base: position 19,272,586 of record NC_063216.1, read on the forward strand.
GAGCAGCCTTGAGCTTAGCTTGGAGGGAGAAAAGAGGGGTGTTACTCTTGCCAGACTAAAAGAGTGGTTTTCCTTTCCCAGGTTGGGCTTTCTGCTATCTTTATGTGTCATTACATGACAATATTTTCACTTCTACTCCAAACTTGCAAAAACTAATTTGAGAATGTAAAGGGGATTTAGTGGAACAGCTTATTTACCAGGTGCCTGACTTTTTAAAACTGGTTTGTTCCTATTCAGGAGGATAATCCACTTAGGAGTCAATTTCTGTCAGTATTCTCATGGGTGGTCTCTTGCTAATATTTTTAAGAGCTTCTTGAGATAACCACAGGATCCACTGCCTTTGTTTTACTAGAACTTCACACAGCTTAGCAAAGATATATAAGAAAAAAAAGAAAATGGTAAAGTAATATAGGCTGGTAAGATGGTTGTGATGGATTGACCTTAGCTGGCAGCCAGACACCTATCCAACCTCTCTCTCATTCCTGCTCTTCAGTAGGACAGGGGAGAAGATAAGAGGGAAAAGGTAATGGGTCATGATAAAAGCAGATAAATCACAGTTACCATCATGCACAAAACAGACTTGACTTAGGGAAACTGAATTACTTTTGCAAATTAAAATAGATTTGGATAGTGAGAAATGAAGACAAAAAGATCCAAGCAACACCTTGCTCCTGCTCCTTCTTCCCTCAATTTCACTCCTTTATTCCTAGCTTCAGTCCTCTCCTCACCCACCACCCCAGAGGCACAGGGGGATGGGGGCAATGGGGTCAGCCCATAACAGCTCCTCTCTGTGTCTTTTTCACCCCACACTGTTCCCCTGCTCGAGGGCTGATCCTCCATGGACTGCACTCCCATTAATCACCACTAGACACTCTGCAGGCACATTAAAGGTGAAGCCAGGATGTAATCCTGACCCCAAAAAAATCCTGGTGGAACCTTGCTGAATCTGACAGCAGGCAGAAATCATTAGAACCATTTTAGAATGAAGAAAAAAAAGCCAGCTACTAAACCCTCAATTTCCAGAAAGAAATATTCCAGATAAGCCCTTAAAAGATCACCAAGGGCTTGCTAGACTGCCCACTTATGTGGAAAAGACCTTGCTTGTGAATTTCCAAGTAAACAAATCTTTGCTGTTACAAAAAGCCCAGGCTTGTCCTGTTGGAGTGCAACAGAAATACTGCAAACTGTAAGGTTTCAACAGAGCTGCTTCCGTAGTTCCAGGCCACACAAGTCTCCATTTAAATAACGGCATTTAGCTGCTCAAATGTGCCAACAGTTCCTCAAGTGGACAGGAACAAAGCAGAACTAAGGACCAATACATGTATTCAAATGTCCTTTCCAGCTGTTTAAGGAGACATATGCACACCATCCTCTTTTCATAAAGTAAGAAGCAATTTTCAGGATTTGAAAAAAACCCCAGAAGTTGAGACAGCTGATTTTAATGTAAGATAAATGAAAATAAGTCCATCAATCCAGTAAAAGAGGCCTGAGGGGCTCAAATCAGTTCTCCCTGTGGGAAGGAGTGTGTGTGTGTTGAAAGAGTGGTTTTGAGGACTGTGACGTTGCACAGGAGAAAGTGCAGTGTTAGCACTACCTGTTAGAAGGGTCTGGGGTTTGTCAGAGCAAGACAGAGGAAGAGAGAAGGGAGAGAAAAACAGTTCAGTTGTCTGTGTAATTTACACTGCTCAGTTTCTTTCCTAGTCCTGCTAGTGCATGGCTTTGGTTCAAAGCACAATGGCCATCTGCTGTCCCCTTCTTGTTCAGCACACTTAAAATCACACTTAGAACCCTTAGGATGGAAGGGTTCTTAGAGACCATTTCAGTTTTAGTTGGGGTTTTCTTTTAGGGTTTGGGGGGGTGGGTGTTTCGTGTGTGTGTGTGTGTGCAAGGGACAAAGCACAAAGATTTGTGCTGGAAGGCTTTCAAGCTTCTCTTGCTAAACACTATTTCTTTGAAATGTCCCAGGGAAGAGCTTCTCAGATCATAAAATCCCAGCCCTCAGAGAACTTAGACATCCAGTTTCCAGACAGTTAATTGGCTCTGATGCTCAGTTCATGAGCAATACTAGCTGCACTTTTATGTAAGAACAATTTTTAACAGAAGAAAAATCAAGAGCCAACGTCAATTACTCAGCATAGCAGGATAAACTGTGTGCACTGTTATTGATGTAAATGGTGCAAGTTTGTCTATTATTACAATTTACCTGACAGGAGGGCCAGAGGAGGCTGGGGAGATGATTTAGGGCCTGGAGCATCCCTGACAGGGAAAGGCTGAGGGAGCTGGGGCTGTTCAGCCTGGAGAGGAGCCCCAGCTGAGAGGGGCCCTCAGCCCTGTGTGTCCCTGTGTGCAGGGAGGGCTCCGAGCAGGGCCCAGGCTCTGCTCTGGGGGGCCCAGCCATGGCACCAGAGGAACGGGCAGGGACTGATCCCAGGAAGTTCCCCCTGGACAGGAGGCAGAACTTCTGTCCTGTGCAGTGACCGAGCCCTGAACAGAATGTCCAGGGAGGGTGTGGAGTCTCCTCACGGGAGATACTCCAGTCTGGACACAATCCTGTGCCCTGTACTCTGGGATGCTGGAGCAGGGAGGTGGCACCAGCTGCCCCACTGTGGTCCCTTCCAGCCTGACCCATCCTGGGATTCTTTACTGAAATCTCTCAGTGATGATACACTTAGGATTGAAAAGGACTTCTTGTTCTTCTATACTGCTCTTATTTCTACTTCCTTGTCTTTCCACATTCAAGATCCACACAACACAGGGCACTCCTGTTAACACCCTGCCTCACACTTAACCCTCTTTCTCTAGTTCCACTGCTGCAGTTCACTGGTAGCAAATGTTCCAGGCTGGACTAATTCCAGTGTGTTAATTCCATCCAAGCAATATTTGGTCTTACTGCTCACTCTGATTCACTGTTTGTTGCTCAAGCTGGATCCTTGTACATCAAGCTTTTCTTTAGTTTAACACCCCCTCTATGCAAACATCATAATTTAAGGGCTGTATCATCTGCATTGTTATACTAATCTGTCCTGAGGCCAATGTGATAAGAGTTTCTGAATCTTGAAATTTTCAAGAAAAATTCATTCATAGTTGCATTTCTGCCTCCTGGGGAAAAATATAAAGATGTCACATACTTGTAAAGAAATAAGGCCAGAGAGCACTGGAGTTTTGTGGAAGGGAGTGCTCATTGTAGTTTATTCCTGCCATTTCATATTAATTCAAATTATCTTCTGGAAGAATTGTAACGAGTGTGATCAAAGCCACCTTTTGTCCGTTCAATCTACAGAACTTACAGATGGTCACACTTTTACAACAGCTTCGCTTCCAATTTCATAAGCAGAAAGAAAATCTTTATCCAAAGGCACTGTGACGTTAAATAAATGCATTAATGGCCAAGGGATGCCTAACTCTACATGTGTGTGTATTTACAGAAAGAGCTCTGGAATACATGGAAAAAAGGGAACTGATGAATCTGGATTCAGGTTTGACAGTTTGTGAAGCAACATCCGGCAAATCCATGAGGTATCAGCAATCAGCCTGTTGTCATGGTTAACCCCATTAGCAGCTCAGCCCCGCAGAGCCACTCACTCCCTCACACCTGGAGGATGGGGAAGAGAACCAGAAGAGTAAGACTGAGAAAACTTGTGGGCTGAGATAACAACACTCTAATAGACAAAGCAAAAGCTGCACACACAAGAAAAGCCAAAATAAGGATTTAACTCACAGCTTCCCCTGGGCAGCAGGTGCTCAGCCATCTCCAGGAGAGCAGGGCTCCATCACATGTAACTGTGACCTGGGAAACACCAGCACTCCAAACATCCCCCCTTCCCTCTTCCCCCAGCTTTGTACACTGAGCATGATGCCATATGGGAAATCCCTTTGGTCAATTGGGGTCAGCTGTCCCAGCTGTGTCCCCTCCCAATTCCTGTGCACCCTGCTGGCTGCTGGGATGAGGTGAGAAGCAGAAAAGATGCTGTGTAATCACTGCTCAACAATAGCTAAAACATCCCTGTTATCTACACTGTTTCCAGCACGAATCCATGGTAGCTCCTGTGAATGAAATGAGCTCTGTCCCAGCCCAAACCCACACACCTACAGAAAACGGTGTTGTGCTGAGGGATAGAAGTGCTGAGCAGTCTTCCAGCCCCTGCCCCTGGCCTGCTGATGGGCTTGGGCAAGTCCTTTTATTTTTACCCTTCCAACTGCATCCTGGAATTGGTGTCCTCCTTTGCTATGTGCTCACAGACCCATAGTTTAAAATGATACCCAAAACCCCAGACTTTTCAGACATGAGGGTAAGAGACAGGAGCTCTACTAGACCTGAAGGAAGGTAGGCTATGTCTGTATGGCAGAATAGAGCACAACAGGGAAGGACTAAACAAATAGATAAATAAATTTCAGCCTGTGAGTTTAAATGTTTCAATGACATCTTTTTTCCTGCTGCAGTGTGGGATAACCACTCACAGACATTCATTTATGTCAATAGGTGTCTTTGTTTCAGCCCTAGCTCTGATCATGCCTTCTGGGTGCTGCTTTTGCACCTCATCATACAAACAGGCTCTGCTGTGACACAGCAGAGGCTTAGAATTGAAACCTAAGCTGGAGATTTACTCATGGAACTCCCTCGGTTTAACCTGGAAGCCTCTGTGTTGCAGCTCAGCCTTTAGAAAGTGCATTTTGTTGTCAGACCAGCAGTTCAAGTTCTTTCAAATGTGCACTATGAGGCAGCTGGAGTCCTGGGCTGAGCTGCCTGTTCTGTGGCAGGAGGAGCTGAGTTCTGCTTTGCAGCCCACGTCGCTGTTTTCAGTCTGCCTTTGCCTCCACACGCAATGAAGGTGGTGCTGTCACACCCACAAGAAGGGGTGGCATCTGCAGTTGTCACCACTGGGCGCTGGAGCTGGTAACTGTGCAGGCACCAGAACATCACCAAGTGACATTACTCAGGCTTGGCAGTTAGAAGGGGGGAGTCTGTGTGCACCCAGGAGCACGTCAGGATGGGGAGTGACATGAGCTCACATCCCTTTGCCTACCCCCACGGAGCCCCTGAAGCTCCAGGCTGCCAAGCTCTACATGATGTGCAGGGAAATCCTACACAACAGTCCCACCGTCTTTCCTTGCAGGTGATGTGAGAGAGTCTGGACCCTCAGATATCTCCATGTTCTGCCAAAAAGTCTGAAAACTCCAGGCTAAAACACCACTCCCCCATCCCCAGACATAGGGATGTTTGATACACAGCAAGCCCTGGTGCTTTATGGGCCTCAGCAGCAGTAGGGTTCTGTAAGCTCTGCATATTAATCCATATCTCCTGGGAGGAAAGAAGAGGCTGAGGCAAGGCTCTACCTGGAGAACCCAAAAGACACAAGGAAAGAGTGGGTTACACAATAAATTAAACTCAACCCAGATTACAGTTTGTGAAGAGGAAGCTGAGGGAGCTGGGGGGGGTTCAGCCTGGAGAAAAGGAGGCTCAGGGGGGACCTTCTGGCTCTGCACAGCTCCCTGACAGGAGGGGGCAGCCAGGGGAACTCAGGCTCTGCTCCCGGGGAACAGGGACAGGATGAGAGGAAATGGCCTCGAGATTGTACACGGTTACCTCTGGGTGGTTGTGACTGCTTTAGGAGGGAAAAGACTGCTGAGGTGTGTGTGCAGTGATGGAAAGAGACTGAGAGTTTGGCCTTCTAGCTCTCCTTTATGGACTAAAGTTTAAAAAGAAACCCAAATAAGGAGTGTGGGGTTTGGTTCAGGGTTGGTTTCTGTTCTTTTTTTTTTTTTTTTTCCATTTCAGAGTCTAAATATCCTGCTGTAAAGGATGCTGACAAGTTCAGGGGAAAACTGATTCAGAGGACAAAGTTCTGTTTCATGTGAGGCCTGGCGATATGGCTGGTATGTAGGTGTCCGTGAAATAAACTTTATTCGGGCTCCAGTTCGCAGTATCGATTTGTCATTTATTATCAGATAATAAACCCATAATGATTTAGATACGTTGCTTATAAATCATACTCGAGCAGCACTTCTGACTAATCTGTTCCATGACTATCAAAGGTTCTTCTTTTTTTTTTTTCCCCCTAAACCTTTCTGTTTCTGCACTTAACACCGTTACCAGCATTGAACATCAGAAGGGAACACATCAGTAATGTAAGTTTACAGCCCCAAACTTTTTTCAGGTCCCTTTTAATGTAACAAAAACCTGCAAAAGCCTGTATAAACATTATTTTCAACAGACCCATGTAGATTTGCAGACGTTTTCTGTGTTGAACTTGGAGGGAATTTTCTAAGTGGGAATAAGGCACAAAACCAAGAGCGTAGCTCTTAGCAGGAAATGTCAAGCACAGGACTCCATGTCTGAGTGTTCTAAATGTATTTTTAGGTTTTAGAAGGTGTTTATGTTTCAATTAAAATCTGTGAGGCTTCCCCCTGGCCTGAAATAGAGGACAAAAACACTGTCACCAAACTATCCTGTAGCAAACACGTGGGTAATGAAAGAGGAGTTAAAGGTAATACAGGCAACTCAGGTTTTCCATCTGTGGAGTTGTTGGCTCAAGCAGGGAATAGTTCAAGCAATGTAGGAACAGCAGCTCCTTGTAACTACTGTTACAGTAAAGTATTGAAACATTCTTGTAAAAAAAATTGATCGTATTTTTTTTAATTTTAGTTTTAGTTAGTGTTAAGGCATCCTCAATATCACCTAAATTTGTCTGTTAAACCATTAAAGTACTTTGTGGGTGGAGCAGGTTAGAATTTGAGTTACCTTTTTGAAGCTGTGTGGTTGCAGTTACATTAACCCCAAAACATCTTATACTGATACATGTACTTCTTGTTTCTCTTTCTTTCAGGTGGATAGGCTGTGCAAGATCACGCACAGGAGCACAAAACAGCCACAATACAAATTGTACTCTCTAGTCTCATGAGAACCAGCAAACCTTTCATACCTGTGTAAGTCCATTTTTGGGCTTTGACCAACAAGGTTTTTTTCTATTAGTAAAAATGATGGGTTTTAATCTTCATTTTCTCCTGTATTCTGAAGGGCAAGAAGAGACAGAATGGTGGCTGAAAACACCATTGAAGCTGCTCTGAAAGAGGTAACTTAGTGACTTCCTTTGTTGTGTTTCTCAGCCTTCGTCAGAGCCATAGCACGGTGTGTAACTGCTCTGGAGGCAGGAAAAGCTGAGACAGGATGCAAATGACTGCATTAAAGCTGCTCTTTCCATAGCTCTGAGGGACAGGCTCACAGATGGCAGGGGATGTCACCTATGCGGCCGTGGCGATGCTGCCGAGGGAAAGGCTGCACGCTCCCTCTGGGACATCAAACCCAGGTAAAACATCTTGAGCACGCACTGCTGGCTCTCTTGTACTCTCTCTCTTTCTCTCTCACCTTTTGAATTGGGTAAAACTAGAAGAATGCCATAAAACACTGTATGGGAAGGGTGAGAAGTTGGAAATAGTGGATGAGATCCTCACCGTACAAATCAGCCAAGCTGCTCCCAAATCAGAACAGCCGAGGAGCAGCAGCTCAGGTCTGGTCCCAGGATTTAAGTAACAGAACAAGAAAGAAAAAGTGTTTCTGGTTTGAATAAAGAGCATAATATTTCTTTTTAAATGACTCATGATCAAGACAATGCTCCACTGAATTACTACCTAGCCCACAAATCAGATAAATGTTTATGTTCATGGGAAAGGAGTAGTAAATTAACCAGTAAATCAGAAGACTAGTGGCAGTCAAAAGTGCAATCGCTGTCACTGAAGGAAGTACTGAATGACTCCTAAAAACTTCCTTCTCTTTCTCTTTAATTTTCCAGTGGTGATTTTCCAGAACCAAATTATCAATCTGTGATCACTTCACATATTTGTAAAAAAACCCCAAAGGATTAAGCCAGTATTAAGGGTGAGATGATTTAAACTAAATTTTCTGAAGAAGTAACATTTCTACTACTTGGAAAAAAAATGTAATTCATTCATGAAAGCTTTTGGACAAAATCCTGGATCACAGCTAATGTGAATGAGAGCTTCTCATTATGAGCAAATAGGAAATGCTTGTGGCATCAGACTAAGGGTATTTTCATGCTTTCGTTAGTAATTAATCCCTTAAGGAAACAACATTGTGTAATGAGCATTTTTAGATGTTCTACTTACAATGGAGATTAATAATGATGATGATGCTCTGAATACATCCACTTAAATGACAGAAAATAATATCTTTTCTATATTTTTACAAGGCTGGTATCCAAAAGATAAAAGTGATTTCACTTTATTATATCTATGACATGAAATGCTACCTTAGACTGTGTGTTCATGCACCCATGGATGTTGCTTGCACTGCTGTAACCTGTGCAACACAAAGAAGGCTTGCCTGGAATTTTCGCCAGTATCCAAAGTGATAAAATTTATTTGTGAAGGGAGATGGACATCAAATCTTGATTAGAAGACATCCAAAACTATTCCTTGATCATGCTGCCTAAAGGAAAGGCTCAATTTTGGACAGGCCAGTTTCAATGAAATTTATCATTAACATCTGGATGGTTCTTATTAATTTTTTGTTGAAATGATTTTAACTCTTGATATTTTCCCACATGAAGCTACTGGCCATGGTAATTAAGTGATTTCTCAATGCTCTTTCGTCTTTAAATACTTAACTTCTCAAAAATGCTTGTCATTTTTGTGGATGTTCTCCTGTTCATACTGCAGTGCTTCCATCTTCTTTAAAAAATGGGCACCAGAGATTCACACAGTATTTCTACATGTCTTTGTTATGGTGTCTCACTTATACAGGGACCAAAATCTCTTAAATAATCTTTTCCTCGCTGTTTATAGCTCCCAGTCTCCCCCACTCTTATGTCTGATTATACTCAAATACGTTTTGTTTGATTGGGCTTGAATGTACAGGTGGACTTCAGCTGTCACTCAGGGGCTCTGAATAACAAGGACGAGGGGATTCTTGGATGCTCTGCCAGAGTGTGTTGAGGAGCATTTAGTAATGGCACTATCTGTGCACAGGCTTTGGTAGGTGCAGGTGCTATTACTGTGCCTGTGCTTCGAAACAGGTGTTCAAAAGTAGAAAAGGGTTCCCAAATCCCAGCAAGGATAAATACCACCTGGGAATCCATTTTCCAGCAAAAGATTCTGGCAGTTTTTGTGTCCTGGTTCCCTCACAGATAATTTGAGAGTTGCCTGATTATGAATCATGAGTGGCTACACAGAGCTTTCCTTGGGAGAAGAACAAACCAAGGAGAGTTCAAGTCCATCATCAAACTAACCCACAAGTAGTTGTAGCCTGCTATTGGTTGTGCCCTTAACTTCTTGTTCCCCTCCTTAACCTCCTGAGCTGCTCCAGGTGTTGACCAGGTCCACCTGGAGCCTCTCCAGCTTCCCCCAGATCCCTGGATGGGCCACCCCACATCTGGACACAACATTCCCTCATGGACAACCCCCAAGGAGCACTCCCAGTCTGCACATTCACCAAGCAGAAGCTTCCAATAAGCAGAGATGTTTTTCTGCACCTGACAGCAGGCACAGAGAAGTGACATGAAATTTCAGTTTTAGTGACTGACAGAGATCTCCACCTTGTTGTTGAATTAGGTGAGGGTGTGAAAGCATCCGGCACAATGAGGATTATGTGGTAGTTTAAAATCCCCTGCTGACTTCTGAGGACTTCACATTCCAATAATCATGTGCCCATACACACTGTAATAGAAGGAATCATTTTGTTTAAATATTCAGGTTGCATGGATATTTTTTTTTCTTACAGACTTAGAGATATTCTTTAAAGGAATGAATGTTAATTTGAGAGACAAATTATTTCACAACCCTAGCAGACTGTCTAAAGTACATATTTTAGAAGTGCCTCCATTTATAGGGCTAGTGGATCTAACAGTTTAAAAGTCCTGAGTGGTTTTGGAAAATCATTTGCATTCTAAGAAGAAAAACTTTTAGGGCACTTGATTTGGGTACAATTAAATGTAATTTGCAATTTTTCTGTAGTTCATTAAACTAATAAATTGAAGTAAAGCAAACAACCACTTTATTAGGTCAGATTCTCTAAAGCATAGACTGTCTCCCCTATATGAATAACCCTCATTTGCCAATCAGGTGCTCAGTGGTTTTTTTTTTTTTTTTACTGTAAAACCTCTCCAAACTTCAGCAATTCTCATATGAAATGCCTCATTTTAGCTTAATGAGACTCTCTTCTTCTGCCAAGTTTTTCCCTGATCAGTGAAATTTAATTCAACAGTTCTTTTTAAAAGCCCCAGTGGTTACAAACCAAGGCGGTAGCCCAGATGCTTATTCTTGATACAGATGGATAAAATCTCTCCTTTTATGGAACCAAAAGCAGTGTCCCAAAGGTCCAAACATCTTCCATAACACTAACCAGTAGCTCTACAAAATACTCAGGTAAATGATACTGAAAACATGTTCAGAAAGAAACCACACACTTTTAACCCACACCGTGCAATTTTAATGCCATTTTTGGTTTTGTTTTGGCAACGTGCTTCTGGAAAAGGATGTCTTCAATCATCAGGTCCACTCCTCTGCTGCTACAGGCACCACCTGAAATATCCTGGGATAAACACTCACAAGTCAGGAACGGCCCCAGGAATTACCTTGCTGCAGCAGCATTTCTCTGAGTGCTGGTTTTCCTTTTGGCATCTCTCTGCCCTACAAAGCAGTCACGGCTCTGGTGCCCCTCCAGCCCCTGTGGTACCTTCTGAGATGGCTTAGCAACAGCTGAGATGCTTGCCATGGATAGTATCCAGGTCTTTCCCATCCTTCCACCTGTTTGCCTGCCTCCTGCTCCAGCCACACAGCACCCAACAGTTCGAAGCTTATGGAGGAGGCTTTTCCTGCCTGACAGCAAAATCATCATCTTGCCTGTCATTGCCTAGGAAAAGGAAAATGCTGAACAAGCAGCCCTGGAAACACACACCCCTTTTCATACAGACTCAGCCTTTATTGTTCCTCCCCTTGGTGATTTGCACAGCCACAAATGTCAGCGTTTCCCTCTCCCTACAGGAAACATGATCACATATGCTGAGCTGCATGTGAAGCCTCAACCCCAAGGGAACAGCAGAGCAGAGACTTCCGCAGCTGGTACTGTGCAATTTTGTTTGGTTACTAATTATAGATGCAGTTTTTCCTATTGCCCAACAGTGAAACCTGTTATCAAGAGCCTTTACGTGCACTCTCTCAATGAAGGACTGATCTATCATTTCATCTGCTGCTTTTTTTCTGCTGCCTTCTCAGATTACACACTTTCCTTTAAAAAATAATATTGAGAGACGTTTTAAAAATAATTTCTAAAAATACCTTTGTGCCCTACATGACAATGTAGTAAAGCAAAGTAAAATTCCATGGCTTTTTTACGAACCCTCCTGTAACTGTCTCTGAAGGAAGAGCCCCAGGGACACATTTGGCTTTGGAAGCAGGTAATGCCCAGGTCTCTATGTGCCATTAGTGCCCTGGCGATTGTCACCTTCCCTGCACCGAAGGACCTGCCTGCCAGGGAAAGGGAACATTACACCAGATAGCTCAGGCAGCCAGAGGATGGAGCAGTTGCTCATCTCATGCAGACAAGGTCCGGGAAACAGAGGTTGTAATGGTGCAAGTCTGTGTCTTGCAGAACTGGCACTTTAACCCCAAATTTCGTCAGGTTCTGCGGCTTCCTGAGTGTTTCACTCTGACACAGGGTGAATGCCAAACAGATGGAGATGCTTGGTTTGATGTACTTCCCTGTTCCAGGCGGTGTCAGTATGGGGCTTTTTTTCCTGTGCATTTAGGGGAGGTATCTGAGCCGTGGGACAGGCATCTGATGCTTGGGAGCAGAGGAGGAACACCCCGCAGCCATCCCTGACACCACAGCCCGTCCCTGACAGACACCACAGCCATCCCCCAAACTTTCCCTGAATTGCTCTGAAAGGTCCTGCAGGGGGTGTGTGGGTGGGTGGGAGGAGGCAATGCTGCAGAAGAACAACTCAAAGGAGAAAAAGCAAATTCTTAGAAAATCACTTGCTCTATGTGACCAAATGTTTTGATTTCACTTCTACGTATGCAAAATGAACGCAGATTTTTAATAAGTAAAATGCCATTGCACCCTTCTGACAGCAGACTGATTTTAGGCAGATGATTTCTCTGTTGTTTCCCCAATGTTAATTTTAACAGTGCCGGGACCTTAAGCTGCTCTTCCTCCTGCCTCCCTCCAGGCTGCCGGCAGAGGTGCTCAGCCTGGTTCTACGTGGCACTGGTCCTGGGTGTCCTCATGCTCATTTTCCTGGGAGTCGTGGTCATACAAGCCAAGCAATGTGAGTAGATTCTACCTCCTGCTTCATCCCTTCATTGCAGACATGGTTAAACCTCTGAAAGAGCTGAGAGAAAATTTCCCCTGGTGTCTCACTAAAAGGTGTCAATTTATACAAAAATACAGGAAATTAGAGTCTGTGTACAGGTCTTGGAGTGACAGGGCAAGGGGGAATGGCTTCACACTGACAGAGAGCAGGTTTAGATTGGATATGAGGCAGAAATTGTTCCCTGTGAGGGTGGAGAGGCCCTGGCACAGGTTGCCCAGAGAAGCTGTGGCTGCCCCATCCCTGGCAGTGTCCAAGGCCAGGTTGGATGGGGCTTGGAGCAACCTGGGGTAGTGGAAGGTGTCCCTGCCCATGGCAAGGGTTTGGAACCAGATGATCTTTAAGAACCTTTCCAAGCCAGGCCATTCCATGAACACCTTCTCAGCAGGGCTTTGCTCACTGAGCTTTACTCACTGAGTTTGCTCATAACTGTGTCTGTACCAGGCAACGTACACAGAGACATCCTCACATTCACAGTACAGCTCTGGGTACAAAGGCTGCATTTCCTTATCCTTCTTGTTAACCATGATCTCTCTCTTTTTTTTTTTTTTTCTTTTTTTTTTTTTTTTTTTTTACTTTGGGCTGTTCAAGTTTCAAAGGGCAGAGCAGGAAAATCAGAAAGTTTGCCCCAGTATGGTCTGAACAGCAACAGCAGTGACATTTCTTCAGAGAGGACCGTCTCAGCAGCGCTCCTGAAATGGCTCATGGAGGAGCTGTGTGAAGATGGACAGGGTGAGGCACATTAGTCCTTTCCAGCATGGAGGATGTTCTGTTGTCTCTGTTCCCATTTCTCCGACACCCTGCAGTTTATGGGAACTCACTGGTGCTAGCCAGGAAGTGTGATGTTCCTGCAGAGCAGTGATAACAGAAACTAACATTTTAATCATAATAGTCTTGCTCCTCTTTTGGTATAAAGTTTCCAGTACTTTTGTTACATTTTTTTCTGCCAGGAGCTGCTGTCAGAAATGCCATATATTGTAGATCCTCCTCTTGTCCTGGAAAACACTTTCCCAATAATGGTTCATAAACAGGGGGAGGAATTCCATTCATGGTAGGAGCTAAAGGTTCCCCCTGTCCACCCACAGGGACAACATGCGAGCTGTGTCCCCCTGGGTGGCAGCTGCACGGGGGCAGATGTTACTTCTTCTCTGAGGAGGCCAGGAGCTGGGAGGACAGCCGGAAAAACTGCCTGGCCAGGAAATCCCAGCTGCTTGTCACTGAGAATGAAATTGAGATGGTGAGTCTTGCAGCACAAGTGCAAGTGTGTCACAGGCCACAGGCAAACATTTCTCCAAGGGAAAATGGCCTGGATGTCAAGTGTACGCATAGACAAGCAAGAGCCCCACCAGGGAGAGCATCTGACTCTCCCTGCACAGGAGCTGGGTTTGGGAATGTCAGCAGAGTAGAGCTGAAGAGGAGAAGCACAAGAGGTGCCAAGTGTGGAAGCCAAAGTAGTTTTGAGTGGGAAGAGGAAATGCTGGGGACTTTCCACCGGTTTCCAGCACGTGGCTCTGGGAAGAGAGGAGCCTGGTCATGTATATGGGCTGATGTAAGGGGCTGCTCTGCTATGGCTGCATCACTGTCCTTGCTCTCCATGAGGGAACAAAAGCTGTGCATGAGGCAGGACAGTGAGCTGGGCATAGCAGGAAAGATCTTCTGTCAGGTAACATCCTTCTGATTGCTCCACAGGAATTTATAGACAACAAAGAGAAAGATACCAAATATATCTGGATTGGCTGGAACAGTGAAGTCATGGGGAAACAACGGAGTTCAGTGGAAGATCACAGAGTAAAAGAAAATAGGTGATGATTTGTGGGGGGAGGATATCTTTGGGAAAAGCAAAGCGTGGTATCTCTGCTTGGAAATACAACTCTGAATCTGAGCTAATTACCCAAAGCACAGATCCAACCCTCAGCCTCAGGCACATATTCAGAGTCATTCCATGGCCAGTTCCAGGTCAACCGGTTCCTGCTGGGCACTTGTGGAAACTGTTTTCTGCCTCTAGGACCAACCACAGCTACAGCTCATGTATTTATTAATGCAGAGAATTCTGCTGAAATCCCTGCCAACAAACTCTCTCACTTTACAGACCATGTGCCTCTGTTAAAGGTCTGTTTACAGACCATGTGCCTGTTCACATAGCATGGGCTGGGATCTGTGTAGCTTTCTTCAGCATTGTGGCTGCATGGGGAGGATCCTTATCCTTGTGACACTCCCAAGCATCCATCCCTCAGGAGCCAGCAGTCCCTGCTGGGGGTGCCCATCCCATCCCTGCACGGCTGCTGTGCTTCAAGGGGGTGATCGAGTGAACATCACGCGCCCCCCTTACTCGGAGCACCACCAGGATTTTTAACCAGTGCTGAGTTTAAAGCTGAGTTTAAAGCTGACAACTGCATTCCTTCTGGTCTCTCAGCAGGACAGCTCTAAAAGGAATCGAGGCTGACAAGAACTGTCCTGTTTACAGAAGGAAAAATGTGATCCAGGCAGACAACTGCCAGACGTTAAAGAAGTGGATCTGTAAGAAGAACGCAACTTTGCTGGTGCTCTGAGCTACATTTCCAGAACACAGGCAGAGCTTCTTGTCAGAAGACCCGTTTGCTCATAAACCAACTTGTGATGTAAACAAATTTTATCAGACTTGCAGGGAGATTTGCACTTTGCTGTGCTGTGCTCCCGAAGAAGTTAGAAGACAGGTCCTGCAACAGGGCTGCAAGCTGGCACATGTGGATTTGGGGGTGCTGAGCCTTCACATGGACAGACTGTGGCAGCAGCTGTCTCAGGAAAGGGCACAGGAGAAGAGATACTCCTGAGGAGGAGCACTGTGCACATGAACTGTGTGATGTGCAGGAATTATGGCCCCTGTGGGGAATGAAGGCGATGCTGGGTCCACTGCTGTCACCCCTGCCTCAGGCAGCTGCCGAGCTGAGGACTTCTTATCTTGGTTTCAGGAGTTTTGTGTTTTCTGAAGTTTGTGATTTTGGTTTTTTTCCCCTGGGATCTAACTGTGACTCACAGAAGCCATGTGAGGGCTGGAAAAAAATGCATTTATTGGACAATGTCTTATTCAAAGCTGCTGCACAGCTACTGGGTGTAGACAGCAGACCAGGCATGGAGTGACTTGTAACACTTGTGGTTAATGTGCTGATTGCTCCCATCCTCTTCTGACGCTGAACCTTGGAATCTGGAGGGATTAACTAGGGAAGGGGCTTGGACTGTAAGACAACATTGCAGTGCAAGGAAGTAAAGTTGATAACCTTCCTCTCCACCTATATTTCGTCCCCCTACATTTCAAGTTCTAATGCGGAACCACAGTTATGGTATGATGAGGTACCAAAGCCAAAGACTGATGAAATTAATACCTGTGAGTGCACTCAGTAAATGTATTGCTTAGGCATTGAAGGGTCATGAATAAATGCTATTTCTGGGTCTGGAATACAAAAATGCTAAGAGCATTCTGACCTAGTGCCTTTGTTAGATTCAGATATTTGAAAAGAATGAAGAAATGTCATGAATTGAAGTTGTACTCTAACAAAAATGGCACAGATTGGAATTTAAGTCCTTATAGCAATGAGAAAGAGAAACAAGTCTAACATGGCTTTTGAGATGTAGAGCCTTTAAGCTCATTTTTGCTGTGATATGCACAAATAAAGGCAGCTGCAGTTTCAGAGAGATGTTTTTTCACACTTGAACATGCCTGGGGAGGGTTAATGTCCAGCACTTTGGGGTTGCAGATTAAAAAAGTGAACTGTACCCTCAGAGACTTCCCTTCAAACAACAACAACAAAAAAAGTCCAAACACAGATTTACCCTGTAGAATGCAGCACCAGCAGCTCAAGACTCATATGAGAAACTGCTGTTATGTAAGAGGAAACAACAACAACAAAAATCCCCCAAACTCAGCACAGCACGTGAGGGGAGGAGGATTGATTTTTTCACTCTAGACAGAGAAGCAAAGAAAAGGAAGGAGTCTGAAATGAGTAAAATAACTATCTATACCTATAAAATACATGCTTTATAGAGAGATAAGTTCTCACTGCTGAGAAATTCTAACTTCAGCATCACTTACTCACAGCACACCCTTCCCCATGCAGTGGAGTTGACAATTGCTGGTTTTATGGCAGATCTTTCTTGATTCATGCTGAATTTAACAAGAAAAGCAAACTTCCGCGTGCTGCTTCTCTCAAATTAGTTGTGGTGTTAAGGTTTTAACAATATTCATGAAACATCTGCTATTTGGGCCTTCTCGCTATTATTCATGTAATTAAACAAGTTTTTTGCAG
Source organism: Corvus hawaiiensis (assembly GCF_020740725.1). Classification (NCBI taxonomy): domain Eukaryota; kingdom Metazoa; phylum Chordata; class Aves; order Passeriformes; family Corvidae; genus Corvus; species Corvus hawaiiensis. The sequence goes on from NC_063216.1 coordinate 19,289,189, forward strand.
GGCCCTACTGAAGCTCTTACCTACAATTTAGGCAGTCACTGATTTAAAAAGAAAAAGAAATTACCATTGTAGTACTTTATCAAACCCCACTCTGGGTAAAGCACGTTGGCAGAGTTTGCAGCTTGACCCTTCTTTTCTTAACATCACAGAAGAAGAGATGTTCCTTGCATCCCTGAGGAGTCAGATTCCCGAAGAGCTTTCACTGTAATCTTTTGTTAAAAGTCTGACATATTATGAAGTGTTAGAAAGGGAAATGCATTATTTTTTTGATCAAATGTCCTGTTTCATGTCAGCCCTAACGTTATGATTAAAGATTTTTTTCATATTCAAAACCTGAATATTTTACTTCAGATTGGGTTTTTTTCACCCAAATGGTACCTGAGATGAAAAATACTTTTAGTGTCCCAATATTAAGATACAAACCACTGTAATTCAGGGGCTCTGTAAAGATATTTATTGAGTCTTTCAGGACTATTGCACATACCGTATCCTTCAGAACCGGGTTAATTTAAAAACATTGCAGAATAACACCTCCCCCCAACATATAAATTAATACATAGTTAGGCTTTTCATACTGTAGAGTGCTGTTACTGTGCCTATAAAGAATACAAGCAATTAAGAAAAGTGCAATCCAGCAAAATTAGTGATTATGTTTAAATAAACAGCTGAGAGTCACAAGCTGCTGACAATATCCATGTGCATGGTCCTTCTACAGTCAAGTCCTTCTGTCACAGAAGATAATGAAGGTGAATTTCCTATTCTTCCTTCTCTAGAAACTTGATAGGTATATTCCTTCCAGGAAAATTTGCTTCCTCTGGGTCAAATGACACTTTTAATCTTTGGATAACCTGCTAGACATGAGTGGGACTCAGACAATCAGAGGGATTGTGCCCTAATTCTGTTCAGGCTCGCAGCAATTCAACTGTGCTGGAGTTGCACTGAAAATGTCACCCACACAAGGAAACACTGATTGTCCATCTGGAAATGTCCCCCTTGCTCAGAAGCCTCACACTGTGGCAGGCACAGGGCACAAGGAAAACACAGAGAAACATCCCTTGCTGATAATTCTCTCATTCCCTTCTCCTGATGTTGCCTCCTTGCACTGAGGACTATTTCTGCCTTTACACATTAATGTCTGCAGCTTCACTACCACTCCTACAGTTCCAACTCTTCTCCCCCCATCAGTGCAAATGTGCAGGTAAATAAATATTCTTATCTACTGTGACCATTTTTTGGCTAAAGAAAGTGCCGTGAGGATAACTTCAGGTGCAGTGCAGCTACATAGATTAGCTTGACAGCATTATAACTGGGATTTAACAAGATTAATGTAACATAACATTAACAAAACATGGAATACAATGCAGGGTGCATCCCATCAAATGGGGAGAGAGGAATTTGCTGTGATCCTGTCTAAAACAACAGTGTTCACTTCTGCATTACCCTGTATCCATGAGGCACTGGCAGTCCTCCAAACAGACCCACTTCACCACCCATCCCTGCACACAGAGCCTGGTTAAAGGAAAAGCAAAACAAAAACCCCCAAGTGCACACCCAAAACCGAAAGGAAGAGCAGCTGCTCCAACAAGAGAAGAGTAAATGCTGATGACACAACAAAAAGAAACTACAGGCTGGGCAGTAGCTGGAAAAATGGGGCAAGGAAATGACTTATCAAGATGCTGAAGAGAGCCTTTTAAATGGTATCTTTAGAAATCAGAGGCCTCTTCTGGAGAATTCTGGCTACCAGAAAAGTCATTCACCTCAAGGTAGGAGCTGGGACACATTCCCAGGTCCCAAAGTATAGACATAGCCTCTCTAGGCATCATATCAGAGCTCTGAGTGTCAGGGGTGGTGGCTTTCCCCACCCTTATTGCGCTGAGTTGATATTCAAGCTACAGACCCACTTCCTGGTTAAGTAACATCCTGAGGCTGAGACTCCTTTGGACTCCAGATAGGCACAGTTTCCAGAGCCTTTTACTTCAAACCTGTCAGGAAGAAGGGAAGACAGGATTACTTGGACACCCATAATCAAATACTGCAATAGAGCAAAGGCAGTAATGGGCAGCTCAGGTTCTCTTTGAATAAAGCCTGATTTACCATAGAAGGATGATGTTTTGTGCCTTGAAGAGAACACCATGGAGATTGTCTTTTCTTAATGGGATCTTGTGCCCAGAATACAAAGTCCAGGACTTGTAGTACTCCTGTATCCTGTTTAGTGGTCACTAAATACAACCTTAGATTAGACACTGAAATTCAGGTTTGCCCTTCTCAGGGATGCTGTGCCATCGAGATGAGCACCACCACCATGCATTTCCACATCCTCCTATACAGCTAAAAGGTTCCAGCAGAAGCTGTGAAGCAAATGCATCTCTCATTTCTCCCTTCCTCAGAACCCAACAGGCACCATGGTTAAGGGGGTGGGGGAAACAGGAGGCAAACCTCAGTTTCCACACCGTAGGTGTCCCTATGTAAGAGGTTAAGGGACTCCTTCAGCAACTCTGTTTTCAAACGAAGTGCTATAAAGTTCTGTGGATAGGCTGACCAAACTGGAATGGTCTCTGGAAAAGCCAAGGAGCAAATCCCCACCAGTGTCATAACCCCTGAGCTTAGACATCAAGGTGTTTGCCCCTCGCTTCAGGAGGGGCAGTTTGAGGCAAGCAGTGAGGCAGAAGTCTAAGAATGGGAAGAACCTCACTGAAAATGAAAGCATCAGTGGATGTTTGTGTTGCAGACAGGATAAAAGAGTGGGAAGGGCTGCAGTTTTCCATCTGAGATACCCACGTGCTCCTCACCTCTCACATTAAATGTGTTTGTCAGATCAAGACCTCAGGGCTCGGGGATGAAGTGAAATATAGTCACACATCACCAGTAATGTCACAGACTTAAAAGTATTTAAATTTTCCACTTTTTAAGGTAATTTCAGACTTGTGAAATCTCAGTGCTTCTTCCTATCACTGGTAAATCTGCCAACTCCTGCCAGCAGCTGCTCCAGGACGAGCTGCAGCAGCCTCTGAGGAGATGGGACAGCTGCCAGGGAGAGGAACAAACTGCCCCACACCTGGCACTGGTGGCACAGAACACAGGACCCTGGCCACAGAGCAGCTCATGCAACATAAATTCACAGCTTCCTTTCCCTCCAGCAGCCTCTTTCGGAGTAACATTCTATAAAAATGAAAACATGTCTTAGCAGTCTCCCAAATCTCTTTGCTATGAACCTCACACAGGTTACATGCAGGTTGACACTTTTACAAAATATATTCTACAATGAGGAATTTGTGTTACTGTAATCTTCCCTTCCTCCCCTCATTGCTTTGGTATCTTGGTGTCTCTTGGTTAAACTCCCACTTTCTCTCCTGTTTGTTACCATGAGCCTGCCTCATGTTGCTTCTCAACATTACAAATTTATCCCCTAACTTTCATTTGCCACAGTTTTAACAATGCCATGTGAAATCTTCATTGCATTCCATACCCCCTCCATAATCATCCCTTCAACATAATTACAGATATTTCCTACAAGTCACTGTCCATTTCTGTATTATTTATCTTGTCTTATTCCCCTATAATCGAGTATCATCAGAAAAATCCCTCCACATCAACTTACAGTTCATTGTCTAATGCTTTTCCATTTACCCAAAAGAACTCTTCATTTCTTTTATAGAGTCCGATCCATGGGTCTTGCTTTGTTATTCTCATCATAAAGCTCTGTAGGAATAAACCCACATGAGAAAAGAAGTTTTGCATGTTCAGTCCAGCTATCAAAATACAAAGCCCTTGATCCAGGGCAAAAGCAAAAGTGAAAGGACAATCTAGCCTTTCCTGCAGACGAAACAATATTAAAACCTAAATATAGGTTTAGTGAGGTGACTGGGATAGGGTTGACTGACCTAGAGAGAGGCCATTCTAAAATATCAAGGTCTGCTATCAAGGTCTGGAACTGATACAGAAGAATATATTCTCCTAGGCCTTTGTGCAGAGTGGAATCTTTCCTAATATTGTGGTATAATATAGAAAAAAAATGCTCCAAGCTGCACTTTGGGTAACTCTCTCCTAACTCCAAAGGTCACAATTAACATATTTACCAACTTGTGTGTAATTAACCTATCTCAATATGAGAAAACAGTTGTTTAATTAAAGATAAATGAGATGCAACAGTGTTTACCCTGATAGATGCCTTTAATATGAGTACTTACAGCTGTGAGAAGCACCAAATTTAACTCAGACAAGTCTCCTTGGACATTTTCTGATGATGTTTTCAGGGAGCAGAGGAATGAAGTTTTCTGCAGGCTGTGACTCATTGTGGTCTTACATCAGCTTCCTAACTGCTCAGCTGAGGAGGCTGGAGGAACGGTTCCCTGGAAGTGAACTGTGGGGAAAACAGGATCCCCCTTTGTTCCCTTACCAGTTCCTGATGATTTTCGATGACCAGGAGGGAAGCGCTGTGGGAGGAGCAGTGGCTCTGGCTGAAGTTCCAGGCGGCTTCGTTCTCTGAGAGGAAGTAACACTTCCTCTGGAAGTACAGCCAGCCTGTTGGACACAGGTCCAGGGGAGGACACTCAGGAGAGTCTTTGGCCAGAGAAGAGTTTACTGGGAAAAGACAAAAAACAATCTATCCATTTCTTCCAGCTGGAAAATGGTTTAGTTTGCTTTCTGACTGCATCATCTAAAATAATCTCAGTCTAGCCACAGCATTGTTACTTCTGCCCAGCAGAAATAATTATTGTAAACTAACGGTATATTCTGGATCCTGCACCCTTCTGCCTCTTGACATATCCTTAACTGGATGGCCAGGGACAGGCTGGTAGAAGTAGCTGAGAAGGTGATAATAAAGTATCCCCCAAAAACTCTTCTACAGCTTAAAAATTCCAACAACTGCAGTTTTTGCATATGTCACTTCCTCACAGCTGAATTAATAACTTTGTTTATTATAGTGTCATTTTGAAGGACTGCAGATTGATAGGATAATCTCCCAGCTGTTAATTGTTTTCTTGAACTTGGATTAAGACCGACAGTGATGTTACAAACTTGATACCAAAAGTACACTAAGGCTAAACTGAGCCCTCCCTAACCCCACTGCAGCGCATGGAGTCGTTTCTCCAGCGCTGGCCCACAATTTCAAACAACACAGAATCACAGAGTGGCTTGGGTTGAGAGTGACTTTAAAGATCATTTTGTTTCACCCTGCTGCCATGGGCAGGGACAGACTCCACCAGACCAGTTTGCTCAGAGCCCCATCCAGCCTGGCCTTGGACACTGCCAGGGATGGGGCAGCCACAGCTTCTCTGAGCAGCCTGTGCCAGGACCTCACTGCCCTCTGAGTATAGAACCCAAAACTCTGGTAATTTCTGTTGCTAATTATATTTTCTTTTAGAATTCCTTGCTTACCAAACTGAATACATGAAATCAAAATGACTGCAGCTGTAAGGACTCCAGCGACAGCTCGCCACAGCCAGATGTTTGAGAACAGACCTGAAAAAATAAATGTCAGGAATTAAAAAAAAACAAAACAAAAACAAAAACAACAAATCAGAACCAACTGATAAGGGAGTAGAGTCCAGGACCCACAAAGCTGTTCAAGAAAAAAAAGTAGCTCTCTGTGGAGAGCAAACTGGGAGCAGAGACATTTAGCTTATCTTCACAAAGCTACTCAGCTAACAAGAACTCTGAGTTATTGTAAATTTTAGTTACATCATCCAGAATTTAAAGTGATCAAAAGAGAAAGAAATGAGCATGGAAAAAATGACAGTGGACAGTGAGTTTGATATTGACCTGGTGCCTAAACGTGGCATGGATAAAAGAAATAAGAAAAGCCATCAGCTCTGGAGCCCAAAACTTCTGACAAACATCCAGCCTTATCCCACAGCCACAGCTTTTCAGAGTCTCCTTTTGTTCCCCTGTCCCTTCCAGGCCTTTGGAAGCACACACTGCCCTGCCACTGCCCTGTTTGTATCCGGCTGTTCGGGCGGTAGCGGGCACGAAGTGTCCCGAGAGGCTCCAGAGGACAGTCCCGTCTCCTGGCAGTCGCTCCGCTGCCAGCACAGGGGGTTTCCAGGGGCGCGGCGGCTCCCGGCCGGCATCCCCGGCTCCCCATACCACGGGATGCGCTCCCGGGCCCGCACCGCCGCTCAGCCCCGCGCTCCGGAGAGGAGTCCCGGCTGCTCCCCGCATCCCAGCGCGGCCCCTCGGTGTCCCCCGCCCGTCACCTCTGCTGTGGGCGGTGCCGCGCCCCGCGGAGCCCCCGCGCTCGCCGCCGCCGCTCCCCATGGGCGCGGAGCTCACGGGGCTGCAGCCGCCCGGCCGCGCTGAGGCCGCTTCCGCCGCTGCCGGCCCCGAGATGCGCCGGCCCCTCGGGGCACGGCCACGGAGGGTGGGTTCGGTGCCGAGCGGGGCCTTTGGGCCGGGAACAGTCACTCCACAGCTCCGGAGAAATAGGAAATGGGGAGGCTTTCAAGAAGTCGGCCTCTACAATATCTCGCTGGGATCGTCTGGAAAATTCCAGGAACTAACACAAAGGCAGAAGGCTCTGGTTTGGTTTGGTTTTGTCTGGTCGGGTTTTTTTGTTTGTTTTGGGTTTGTTTGTTTGTTGTGGAGTTGTTGTTTTTTTTTTTAATCTTATTTATTTCATACTTATTTATTTTCTTCTTTTGTATGGAGGAGGAGAGTAAAATCAAGTATTTAAACGTTGATTACTTAAACCTCTTCGGAAAACCTGGCCAGTGATTTGCTTTACCTAGAAGAGCATAAAGCCTGATGATGCTGGCTTGCCAGCGGTGGGGATGAAGGTGCAATAGAAATTTGAGCACTGCTTGGAAGACAGAGCCATACATACCATACATTGCATCTGGTGGTTTTGCACAGTAACTGCTGCACTTACAACAGATCTGGGCTGTGTTGCGTGTTCAAACAGCCTGAGGAACACAGCTCTCTCCAAGTCACCGTGTGGGCTCTGTGTGAGGCTGGGGAGGAATTCAGCAGTGGTTTATCCAAAATAAGCATCCTTCTGCACCTGGGGAGGAAACCTCAAACAGAAAACCATGGGAATGGGGGGTTACGCTTTAAGCTTTCACTCCAGTCTCCAATTACTTTCATTGTCAAGGACTCTGAGCAGTGGTGAGTTGCTGAAAATATCTCCAGGTGTTTATATTTACAGCTTATAAAGAGCCATATAAACTTTCTACTTCCATAAATATATTTCAAATTGCAGCTGATTTTAGCCTTTGCCTGCAGCAGGAGGTCATTTAAGCAGTGAATTGGGAGAGCTGGACTGGTCAAAATTCCCAGGAAGGCATTGGGGAAGAAAAGGAAAGACAAAAGGGTGAAGAAGAATCTGAATGTTTTTTGTGACACGGCTTAAAGTATGGTGGCTTCAGGGGGGTTAGGGAACTGAGGATTCCCAGGAGATGGAAGAAGTGATGGGTCCAGAGAGCACAAGCTGGAGACTTTTCCAGAGGTTTTGCAAGACATGAATCCAGAGGGGCAGAGGATGAGAGTGGGATGTGGAATTAGGGCAGCAGGGAGGTTCAGTACCTGTTTCATGCAGAGCATGTTCTACATACGAGGAGACAATGGAACATGAGTGTGTGCACAGCCGGTATTCTGAGAACAGCTTATTCAGCATTTATTCACTCTGCAGGGGTGGCTTGAGCTCCTGCCATTCAGTCCTGCCTCTCACTGAGGTCAAAAGTAGCACTGTGGCTTTTAACCACAGAGCATTCACAAGTGAGTACTCTCTTCATGCTCACCCATGAGTACAGAAGGTAATTCTGACAGCTGCAGGAGATTCTCCAGGCTAGCAAAAAGCCCTGAGAAACCCTGTCACACCGCTGTGAATCATCTGATCCTCCAAAACTACTGCTATAAACCCCAGATGCTTGTAACTGAGATGCTCACCTTCACTTTCCCTGATGTGTTTGGCTAAGAGGCCTCCAGACAATTCCTACAATGGAAGCTGATAAACAAGATAGGAATTTCTTGAAGGCTAAAGGCAAAAATACCCTCCAAACTGAATCACTGTAAAATTACTTTAAAATACTGCCATAGTGTAGGGAGATAAACACAAACATTCTAAGGAAAAAGTATGGCATTTTACAGGAGGGCTCTCATGGGACTGACTTGAAAGGTCAGAGTTAGTTCCTGTGGTGCTGCCTCTTACTTGCTGCTACCCCAAATAGTCTTTGATTACCTTTTATCACTCACCAATCATAAAATCATGGAATGGTATGGATTGGAATAGACTTTAAAGACTATCTAATTCCAATCCCTCTGCCGTGGGCAGGGATGCTGTCCACAATCCCAGTTTGCTCCAAGCCCCATCAAGCCCGGCCTAGGACACTTCCAGGGATGGGGCAGCCACAGCTTCTCTGAGCAACCTGTGCTGACTGGGACCATGAAACTGTGAAAAAGCAGCCAAGGAGGCAGATCAAGTGGTCACGATTAAAACCATTAATGGTTTTAAAGACTCTCTTTTGGAGCAACCTGTGCCAGGGCCTTACTACCCCCTGAGTATAGAACTTTTTCCTGATATCTGCTCTAAATCTTTTCTCTCTTAGTTCAAAACTTTCACTCTTGTGAACTTGTCACTATCTGCTCATGTAAAAAGTCACTCTCCCTCTTTTTTTATAATCTCCTTTCAGGCACCGCAAGGCCACAGTGAGGTCACCCCAAAGCCTTCCCTTCTCCAGGCTGAACAATCCCAATTCCCTCAGCCTTTCCTCACAGCAGAGCTGCTCCATCCCTCTGCTCCCCTTGGTGTCCCTGCTCTGGACTGGCTCTGGCAGCTCCCTGTCCTTCTTGTGCTGGGATCCCAGGGCTGGATGCAGCCCTGCAGGGGGGTCTCAGCAGAGCGGGGCAGAGGGGCAGAATCCCCCCTCCCCTGCTGCCCACGCTGGGGCTCAGCCCAGCTCAGGGGGTTCTGTCCCAGCGCACACGGCCGGGGCAGGGCCAGCTCTCATCCACAGCACCCCCAAGTCCTTCTGCCAGGGCTGCTCCCTCTGCTCATCCCCAGCCTGGATTGATCCCAGGGGTTGTCCTGACCCTAGTGCAGCACCAGCACTTGGTCTTGTTAAACCCTGTGAAATTCCCATGGGCCACTTCCCAAGAAAGAACAGGATTTCTCTATAGATAATTTGTGACTCACCACAGAGAAAACATCACAGTTAGCACCTTGAAAAGTCACTCACCATTTCAAGCCTTTGCACCCACAAACCCAAAAGGGTTCCAGAAAGTCCATTGCGTGTGCTAAAAAGGACACACTCAGCCAGTGATCGCTGTGAGCTCTGCAACACAGTTAGTGCTACCTTTAGGGTGTTCTTTGTGTGTCCTGAAGCCTGCTTGCTGTTCTGACAGCAGATCTGAGTTGGCAGTGCATCCTCACTGAACTGCCCATTTGGCAGCGAGGTTTTTTTCTTGTGTTGATACCTTTGTCATTTAGAACCACATAAAATTGTTTGCATGTGCAACAGTGCATGAACTTCTTTTTTTACGAAAATTTCACTTGTCTCTGAAATGTCTGTTCATGCCTGTCTCTGCTTAGTTACTTCTATGCAACAGTTTCTGGGCTTTGTAATGGTTTGAGGTGGTTTTCTTAAGAACCTTGCCTTCATTCACTGTTTTCTCCTAAAAAAAAAAAAAATCAAAATCCCTTGGTTGTGATTTTTGCCAAGATACTCAGAGCATTTTTTCCACTAAGTGTATCTGTAGAGGGATTCCTTATGGAACAAGGGCATATGATACCCCTGGCAAGATTGGACAACCCAGGGTTGCTGAGGAAAAGCCCCTGAACAGGCCCCTGGCTGCAGGCAGCCCTGAGAGTCCTTGGCAAGGTCTACACTGGTCGTCTCCCCTGCTGATTAGAGGCTGTCTAGAGGGACTGGGCATGAATCTTTGCAAAAGTAGATAAAAGTTGGCATAGTTGAACAATAAAGGGAGAACGATGCTCAAATCATATCGGTGTACATGTCGTTACTCTGGCCAGCTCTGCGGACTTGGTCCCTAACACCTGGCGCCTGAGCAGGGATTCGAGTGATCTTACTCGCTTAAATGCGGTTTGTTTTCGCTTAAATGCGGTTCTCCTAAAGGCGGCAAGACTCCGAATCATCGCACCGAGGGTGAGGAGCCTGGAGAGCTGGAGCCAGAGTGTCCCGGCAAAAAGCTGAGTGGTGCTGGAGACCGGAGCTCGTGCAGCCGAGCGAGCCCCCGCAGGTAAGAAGCTATGGAATACGAGGCTGCCACTCGTCTCCTAGCCAGTATCCTCTCTAAGAGAGGCGAGACTGTAAAAGATCGACATCTCTATGCCCTAATTACGTGGGCCCAGGAACGAGGGTTTTTGAAATGCACTTCGCTTTTGTTTTCGACCGAAGAGTGATGGGAAGTTGGAAACAGACTGTGGTGGTTCACAATTGAGGGTGGAAAGGAAGGTAAAGAAGCTAAAGCTCTGGGATTAACTTGGAGAGCTGTGACTAATACCCTCACAGAAATGAAAGCAGAGAGGAAGGTGGTCACAGCAGCCATGGAGGCGCTGGGGGGTGGCGGCCCCGGAAAAGAAAGAGGGAGGGTCTCATGGAGCAGCAGCCAGAGGCCAGGGCGGAGTCCAGGGTTGCGCCATTCTTTGGGCTGACCGCGGGTTGACCGATGAAGGGAACTTCAGCAGCCAGCGGAGAAGGAAGTTACCCCGCAGAAGCCTGAGGGAGAGCTGGTAGCGAAGGCGGAAGTAGAACCTCCTGACTCTGGGGGTGGGGTGCAGGCAAGCAGAGGAGAAGCAAGCGGTCCCAGCTCCCGGCCGAAAACAGCATCGCTCCATCCCCCTCTGCCGGACAGCAGATCATCGTCTGACTGCAAAGCAGCCTCCACGACTTTGTCGTCCACAGAACCAGAGCCAGCCAGGGCTGCCGGGGGTCAGCCCCAAGAGGAGGAGAAGCACCGAGAGATGATGCATGGATTAATGAAGAAGCTTGCTGAATTGTCTATGCGTCAGGATGCGCTGGAGTCTAAGGCTTGCGAAACCACACCATCAGCACCGTGGCGTCCCATGGACCCACCGGTCAAGACGGCCACCAGAACTCCTGCGTTCCCATTGGGAGAACCGGGCACAGGGCCTATGGCGCTTCCCTCCCGGCAAGAGGAGGTGCAGCCATTGCCTCCATCAGCCCTGACGGCGAGGACTGATCCATTGTGAAGGAGATGGAACGGAGTTGTCTGTAATGCAAACATTGAAGGAGATTGGCAAGCCATAGATGCCCTGACCTGCTCTGTACTGATACAGGGTACAGGACACTTCAAAGTGGGAACCCCATGACTGGAAGATCTCGCAGCAAGCGAAGCAAACGGTCACCATGCACGGCCTCCGGTCTGAAGCTACACGGAGCATCCTGCAGTTTATCTTTACAGCAGATGTCCTGTGTCCTAATGATTGCATCAGCATCACACAGTTGTTGTTGACCCCTTCACAGTTCCTGCTCTGGGAGCGAGCATGGAAGCGGCTAGCACAAGAAGAAGCTAGCAAACACCAAGGTGACACACAAGACCCACTGTATGCAATCCAAGCCAACATGCTAACTGGGAATGGGGCTTATGGAGTGACAGTGACGCAGCTGACCCTGCCCACAATCATTCGTCACTTGTCACAGACTCTTGCCCACAAAGCCTTGTTGTCAGTACCTGAAAAGAAGAAGTCTCCTCCGTATGCAGCAGTCCGACAGGGGCTGTCGGAGCCATGTGGTCAGTTCATCGACCGTTTCTCAGCAGCCTTGAAGGACGCAACTGAGCTCTCTGAAGAGCTCCAGGAGCAAATGTTCCGGAGCCTTGCCTTTGAAAATGGTACCAGGCAAACTAAGACAATTCTTGCCACGCTGCCCCAGGGAGCAGGAGTAGACGAGATGCTCGTATGTGCTAGCCATGCAGAACAGTAATCTCAAACAGCTGCTTTTACTGCAACACTGCAGAATGTCCTGCAACAACAGGGACAAGTCATCGCCACAGCACTGACGGGAGGGGTGCAAAGTAAAAAGGGGGCGAGGGCTGCTGGCCCATCTCCTGGTCCCCACACGGGCAGAGCAGCCTGTTTCCAGTGCGGTGAAGAGAGGCCTGTGACCCTATTGGAGATTGGCTTAAGGGTCTGGGTATCACCGGATGGCTGTGTACCTTGGTAGTAGAAAGCTGCCGATTGCTATTTGTAGTTATAATAGGCTTAATAGTATTTGGGTGCATTTTTTCCTGTGTCAAAGCAGGGCTGTGAAAGATCATCGACCAGGCCTGGGTTGCCCAAAAAGAAAACGGGGGATGTGTAGAGGGATTCCTTATGGAACAGGGGCATATGATACCCCTGGAAAGATTGGACAACCCAGGGTTGCTGAGGAAAAGCCCCTGAACAGGCCCTTGGCTGCAGGCAGCCCTGAGAGTCCTTGGCAACGCTATACACTGGCTGGCTCCCCTGCTGATTAGAGGCTGTCTAGAGGGACTGGGCATGAATCTTTGCAAAAGTAGATAAAAGTTGGCATAGTTGAACAATAAAGGGAGAACGATGCTTAATCGTATTGGTGTACGTGTCGTTTATCCAGCCAGCTCTCCAAACTCGGTCCCTAACATGTATCCTAAGTACCACAGCTGGCTTGAGACACAGTTGGAATACAGGTATGTGAAAATAGGATGAGCTCTGAGGATCAGATCTTGGACGTGTCCCTGTCACAGGTTCTCCTTGATAAAGGTCACTAATGGAGCCAGTCCTGTGTCCAGGATGTGCCCCTGTGGGGCTGGTGCTGCCAGCCTGGCCTGTCCCAGGGAGTGTCACCCATTGCCCAACTGCAGCAAGAATTAAACCAGCCTGGAATCCTCTGGAGCATCGAGCACAGAAGCAGCGAGAGGTCAGGTTGGGATTGCTTAGGGATTGCCCAGCCTTGGCATCAGGGTGAGACCCCGACCACACCAGAGTGAGGAGGAAATGTTTCACCCTTCCCTTGCAGTAGAGATGCCAGAGGTAATCCAAGAATCACAAGCTGTAAAGGGAAAGTTTATTGTAAAACTTAGATCACAAGATCAGAGAACCATAAACAAGAACAACACAGAGGCAGAGGAAACAAAGCACTTTCAATCAAACTTCTGCCCTTGGCAGGGATTTCCTTGCAAGCAGTAGTTGCTCCTGAGACTTCCTATGGCTTTCTGGGTTTGATGGGGTTTGTGCAGTTCCACACTGGCCCCAGGATGGCTTCTCCTTCCCGTCCCTCTGGTGCACAGCTGCTGCCTCTGCTGCCTGCTGAAGGCTCCAACCTAGGGCCAGTGGCTCCCAGGGAAGAGGCTTTTTCCTGGCCCTGCCTTCAGGAGAGCCCACATGATCCAAGGGGGCACATTCCAGCAGCTGGAATATGAAAGAAGGGCAGAAGTCTGTAACACAACACAGAATGCTCTCCCATCCTCTCCAGTAAAATGAGTCCAAAGAGCCCTTCTAGCTCAGCTTCCTTCTGGAATAACAGTACAGATTCTGGGGTCTGACATTGACATTGTCCTGCTACAGCTCCATGTTCTAGCTCTGTTCTTTGGGGATTGAAAGTCAGGGAAAGAACTGCAAATGTTTCCAAAGCATCTTGATGAGAGCAGTCATTGGGGAGGATGGCTGGTGTGAGGGACATCAAAATGTGCTTTCAAGTCAGAAAGAGACAGTTTATCCTGTAGGATTCCAATTTCCCTTCCAATGGCCATGACATACTGTGTATAGATTTTTTGATTAAGCAGTTTTTTCCCAGTGATAAACCAGGCCATCAGTGCCACTTCACCCAGGGCTTCACAGAGCTTTCTTCATCCTGCAGCTGAAGGAGAGAGCCATGAATGGCACCATTTTAAGGAGGAATGATTCTGCTTCAAAGGAGACAGTAAGAAGGAAAATCCTTGGAGTCACACAAGGACCAGGGTACAAGAGCTCCCCAAAGGACATGGGCAGAGCTTTGGTGACATTCCCTGTTTCCTGATCACAGCTCTGTTTTCCTGGTGCCACCTGTTTCTGGTGCTGGTGCCAAGATTTCTGAGCAGGAAATGCCCTCAGGCATCGTTCCCTCCTGTGATCAATCTCCAAGGAAAAGAGGGCAGAGCACGGTGTTGCCATTCCCTGTGGGTCACTCTCATAATTCTCACGAGCTCCTTCACAGGTCACTGTGGGTTTCATTGTCCTCTTTTCTGCCCACTTCAGCTTCTGCCGGGACTCGTTCTTCAGGCCTTGCTGGTCTCATCCTCTCGTGCCCTTTCCAAGCAGATCCTAAATCTGACACTCCTTCCCTGCCCTACACAGGACTGGGGCTGGTTTTATGCCCAGAGCTGTGCTGCTGTAGGATCCTTTCCCTTGTGCTGATTCCCATTCCCCCCACAGGCTCTGGGATCCTGTGTGCTCTTGGAACAGACAGTCAGGGGCAGGGGAAGGTTTATCCACACCCACACCTGACTTGTCCTGTCCATCCTGCCCATGAGACCTGGCAATGGTGTGGGGTTGCCCTTCCCTAAAGGATCCAACCGGAAATCTGTGCTGCCCTTCCCTTGTGGCTGCAGGTGAGGCCAGGCTGTGGCCAGGCTGGGAAGGGTCTCCTTGTGCCCAGGCAGGGCTGGGAACACAGGGCTGTGGATGGATGTGTCTGGGAGAGACAGGATCTCTTTGGGATCACCCCGTCCCCAGGCTGGACTCCTCTCCCCGGGCAGTGCCTGCCTTGAAGTGCCACCTCTGGCACAAGGCTGTCCCAAATAGCCAGAGATCTGCCAGGATGAACCACGCTTCTCACAGAGATATGATGGAACTCCATTTATTCTATTGTCAGACCCACAGTTATACCCTAATTCCCCAAGCACACATAAGCAAGCTCCATACTATTGGATTACAGCTACTGTTCACACGGCCTTTAATAGCAAGCAATTGGTTACAGATTAATATGCACACTACTAACTATCATAAGTCTTTCTTTTTCTATGGTCAGCATCCCCCTCCCCAACATCCTGTTGGCTTGCCACATCAGCATTGCTCCTCTCTTTTTTCTCTAGTCAAGGACAGTTCACTAATACAGCTTGGATTGTGCATGTATACATGTCCCTGTTCACTCAGCCATTTCTCTACAGTCCCAGATCCTCCTGTGTGCCAGTGCCAGCTCCTCCAGGGGGGATCCATCCAGGCTCAGACAGCATCGGGGAAAGGGTGGGCTGAGCTCGGCCACGTGTCTGAAGGGAGGCTGCAGGAGACCCTGGGAGCAGAGATTGGGTAGTTAAAGAGAAATGAGACACATCCCATCCACACTTCCTACAGGAAACCAGGGATAACATTCCAGCCTGGACCTCTTGTTCTTAGCTCTCCTTCTGAAGCCTGGCTGAAACTGTTGCAGCTTTTTCACACATATTTTGTGTTGTTGAGGTTCCATAACAAGGTGCAGTGAGTACTTGACCAAATCCAATGGCCGTGCAGAGATAGTCGCGATATTTTCCAGTTATATTAAACCTGAACAGGGGAAAAAAGTCAGATTTGATCACATTCCTGACATGCAGTGAAAGGCAGAGTGGCACCTGGCCTGGCTGCTAAGCTGTGTCACTGGGATCAGGAACTGCCTTGCTGGAATCTCCCTCCCACTCCTCACTTTTGTTCCCCACATCTCCACAAAAGTTTCTGGGCAATGCTTTCCCATTCAGAGACCTTCCCTGCTTTGGTCCCCTCCAGCCAATGGTGCTGACATCACCCTCTCTCTTGTCCTTGCCTCCTGGCTGCTTCCTTTCCCCAGGGAACTGCACCCAGTCAGATCCTTCCTTCCCCAGCAGAACTACAGCTGCGTCCTCTCCTGCCACCCTGATGGGACAGGCCTGTGTCCCATGGCACTGAAAGGCTCCCTTTCCTTGGCACAGGCATGTGCTGAAGCACCTGGATCTCAAGGAATCAGCTTCCCCCAAACCACAGTCCCTGATCTCCCTTGGGCTCTCTGCTCTTTGCTCTGCCTTTGGGTTTTCCCGTTCCCAGACATTGCATGGCAGGGACTTGCTGGAATGAGCTCACATGGCTGGGTCATGTTCCACGTTGTTGGGCCACTTCCACTTCTTCTCCTCTTGAGAGAATCTGAGACCCAGTAAGTAGTAATTATGTTTTGATCGTGAGAGAAGGTAATTCTGGAAAGAAATCCAGCAATGGGAATACATGAAAATGACATTTTCTTCACAAGAGGCACAGAAAGCTCAGTGCTAAACAGCCAGCACAGAGAGTGAAGCGTGCACCCAGCCACAGCACCTCTTCCCACAGCTCCAGAGGATGGATTCCTCCATTTTGGAGGCCCCCTATGAATATAACAAATGTAATGACACACCTGTGGTGCCATTGCTGGTGTAATTTGTAGTTTGACAGGTGTGACTGGATACCTGGGGACACTTTCCTGTTCTGATGGGGGTGGCAAAGCCTTTTCAGGTTTTGTCAGAGTCATGGCTCTCACAAAGAAGTGTCTGTTCAACCTCCCTGGCCTGTGTGCTAAATCCCTGTAAAACCCCAGCCAGCCGGGCAGGGAGTTTGCTCCTTCCCATGGGATCAGGCCTGGGCACAGAAGCTTCCAGGGGCAGGACTCCAAGCCCCAGGAGGCCTCTCCCTGAGCAGGCCTTTGTTCCCATTGCCAGGACTGGGGTGTCCATGGCTGGCAGCAGGTCCCAGAGCCCAAGGACATGTGGCAGGAGCTGGCACAAGTGTCACTGCTCAGCCCTCAGCCAGGCAGCTGCCCCAGGGATTTGGGTCTCACCAGCTCTTCCGTGCTGTCAATGATCACCAGCTCTGAGCCCAGGGCAGCGCATTCATCCCTGGAGGCATTCCAGTCCTTCAGTTTCATTTCTGGAGAAAAGAAGTAGCATTTCCTCCCATGTTTTTTCCATTTTGGGGGGCAGCCTGCATGAGGGAAGAACAGGTGTGGAAAATCCACGTTCACACTGCCCAGAGGATGCCACAACAAAAAAGAGGTCAGAGAGGCAGTCAAAGCCACAGAAGTGCCTGAGTGCCCCTGCTGAGAATTGTCACCAGAGCTCCAGGGATTCCCCCACAGGCTCTGGAGGTGATACCAGCCCAGAATCACCAGGCAGGAGCCAGCCAGACAGAGCAGCACAGCAAACACGACCCAGCCTTTCTCATCTTTGCTCAGCATCTCCTAAACAGCAAAATGGAATTGCACTGAGGTCAAAGGCTGGGAATGGAGGGCCTTGGAAAAGCAGCACAGGCACATTGTCCATCCTGCTCCCTGCAGTGCCGGGGTACCAGAGGGATTGTTCTTCCTGTGCCTTCCCCTGAGCTCATCCTGGGAGTGTCCAGGGTAAGGTTTGTATTCCTGAGATAGCAGAGGCTTTCTTTCTTTGCTTCCCTTCTGAACAAAATCCAGACACAGCCCCGTTCCTGTTCCCCTTAACCATCAATCCCACAGGATTCTGGAAAGCCCCTTTGGAATGATGAGGATCACCTACCTAGTGCCTTCTCAGGGATGGTTATTGTTGAGTCCTCTTGGCTGCCTGCAGTTGCACCATCTGGAAATAAGAAAGCAATTTCTGCTTGCAAGGAATGACCACTGTGCCACACACTGTCAGAGCTCTGCTGGACCTCTCTGACCCCCCATCACCCAATACAGAATGCAAACTCTGCCTC
Organism: Corvus hawaiiensis; assembly: GCF_020740725.1. NCBI lineage: Eukaryota > Metazoa > Chordata > Aves > Passeriformes > Corvidae > Corvus > Corvus hawaiiensis. The sequence goes on from NC_063216.1 coordinate 19,306,797, forward strand.
TTTGCTCATGATTCTGCTATAAAAATCCTAAAATGGTCAGGTCAGGTTGCACTGAGTAAAAGGCAATGCTTTTGTTCATTTAAACAAGTTATATCCTAATACCAGTGGATTTGGCATAAGAAGACAACATGGACAATTCATACTAAACTAAAACTTAGAAGAAACTCCTCAAAATGGCAACAGTTTTTATTTGGAGCACAAGTGAAATCTGTGTGCTCTTAAGTTTAGAAGCCCCCTTGATTTAGTTTCTCCAGTTTGATCTAGATGGCAAGTTTCTTAGTAGATTTTTTCAGGTCACTGAGGTGGTACTGAACCCACAAAGGAGCTATAACCAAAGCCAGGCCTGGATCCAAGTCTAAGAACTCCTCTTTCAATGTTAGACTTAAAGCTGCACTGAATGCTAATTACACCTTGTTACTTTGTGCTGGTTTAGAATTTGGCCCATCCTTTGGTGTTTGACATTTTATAAGTATCAGAGCTCTGTCAGATATCTGTCCTTAAGTCTTTGTCTTGAAAAAGAAGAGCAAATTGGCTCCCCCAGCCCAATGTTTTAAGTTCCATGGATCAAAGGCTTTGCCTTGTCTTCCCCATGTGCATCTCTGAGCAGTAGCAAACTCTGGGACCTGAGAGTGCCTGACTGTGGAAGCTTCTCAAGCTTTCTCAGCTATCAAAGGATGGAAAGAAGAAACATCTGAAATTTAAAAATGATTCCTTGAAAACAATCAAAGGAAGTAGCAAATGGGTATTTTCCTTTCTGGTAGTGATAAGAGGGCTTTTTTCTACAAAATATCATTTATCAGTTTATGTAGCTTAAAAATTGTTACGAACTCAGTGCAGAGACTGAGCACAAGGTTTTTATTTAAATAAGCTGCAAATAAATGCCTTTTAATTCTGAATTCAGTGCTTCTTTCAAATGATCTTTAATTCATAATTTTTTTAAGATTTTTGATGTCACATCTTGGTGTCATAAGACAACATCATCACCTTGAAATATTCTCAAGGATTGCAATCATATAACCAATAGGCATTATTTGATCTTTACTGGTTTCTTCAAAACATTTGTACAATAAATTCCTTAGTGTTTGAACCTTGTCAGTTTCCAATTTTGTTGTGGCTTTTTTTTCTGCTGGAATTTTGAACTTTCAAACCATTTCGCTTTTTTACAGATTTCCTCCTACAGCCATGGTTGGCTAAATACTGCTGTCTTTGGCCTTCACAGCAGACTTCTGTTCCTCCTGGCTTTGGATGTCATGGCCTGGACCTCAGTCAGTGGGAGAGAATCACAAATTAACTGCTGGTGTTACAGTTTTAGCAGGACTTACAGAGGAGTGTCCAACACAGTGTTAGGGCCAGCACAGCCACAACCAGGACAGCAGCCAGCACAGCAAGGAGTCTTCTGGAACAACGACAGCTTTTACCTACAGAGGGACAGAAAAATAAAGATGTGGGGAGCAGCTGGAAAAAAGAACCCTTTCCTGTGCATTCCAGGATGCCTTTCCAGGCTCACACTGGGCATCTGGGGCCTTCCAGGTTTCCATGCTGGAGCCAGGCTGAATGTCCTGGTGCTTCCCTGCTAGCTCTGGACCCCTGTGCTCAGGGAACTGAAAAGATCCCAACCTGCCATGGGTTTGGGCAGAGGTGAAAAGGTAGAGAGTCATCATTCAGGAAGGGGGATTGGTCCATTCTGTTCCAGGAAGTGCAGAAGGTGCTTAATATGCAAAAATTTCAGCTGGAATAGTTCAGCCTAAACAAGACAAGTCCTTGACTTTCCAGGTTTGTAATTCCCACAGGATTAATGCTTTCCTAGAGCAGGAGGTGGCAGCTCTGTGGACATTATGCTGGCAATAATTGTGGGGGGACACATCCTATCTCTCAGCAGCGATTCCCAGTTGAAGATGCCAGCTTTATTTGGCTTTGGTGCCGATGGCAGATTGAATCTCCCAGGAGCAGCCCCGTCCTCAGCCTGATGTGCTGGTCAGCACCAGGCTCAGGGGGAGCCAGCACTGCCCTGGCAGCTCAGAGGGCAAAGCCCGTCCTGGGGACATCAAACAGCCTCAGCAGCCCCTGGGAGAGGGGATCATCCTGCTGGGCTCAGCGTTGTGTGGGATCTCCTGGAGCCCTGGGGGCAGCTCTGGGCCTGTTGGGATTGGGCCCCAGCTGGCAAATAATCCCCATAAAGCCACTGGCTCTCTGCCCCCTCCATGGGATGGGGAGAGGAGAAGGGAGATGGGGAAGGGTGAAAGTAGGAAAACTCCTGGGCTGGGATAAACATTGTCAGTTTTCAATTAGGTTTTGGCTTTTTTTTTCTTTTGGAATTTTAAACTTTCAAACCACTCAACTCTCTTACACATTTCTGCTTATAGTCATGGTTGGCTAAAACCTGCTGCCCTTTGCCTTCAAACCAGACTTCTGTTCCTCCTGGCCTTGGATGTCCTGACCTGGACGTCAGTCAGTGGGAAAGAGTCACAAATTAATTACTGTTATTATTTCATAGCACTTACCTGGGAGTATCTGACACACAACAGTGAGCAGGAGCAGGATTATCTCAGTAACCAGGACAGCAACTCGTGTTCTGGAACATCTTTTTCCTAGAGAGAGACAGAAAAAAGTAAACATTAGGGGAACAGCTGGAAAAAGTCCCTTTCCCCTGCATTCCAGGATGCCTTTTCAGGCTCACACTGGGACTCTGGAGCCTTCCAGATCTGCAGGCTGGAGCCAGGCTGAATGTCCTGGTGCTTCCCCACTGGCTCTGGACCCCTGTGCTCAGGGACCTGATCCCAACCTGCCATGGGTTTGAGGAGAGGTGAAAAGCAGGAGAGTCCGCCTAGCCCTGGATTGCACAAGGACACACAGAGGGTGGGTGGGTAAGAGAAGGAGCTGCCTGAAGGAGAGGGGGCTCAGTAAAGAGGAGCTCAAAAGGGCTGCTCAGAGGCAATGGGATCCAGGCAGGATGGTTGGCTCTGCAGGAAACATTCAGCAGAGAAGGTCATGGTAGAGAAGCTGAATTAATCCCTTGTGTCAGGATTGACTGAGTAAGAACTGGGCAGATCTTTCAGTTCAGGGCAGTTCCTTGTGAGGAGCCGCAAGAACTGGAAGATATATGGCCTAAATATAACATGGATATACTAACAAATCCCAAGGGATATCTGCTGGGAGATAGCTGGATTGCTAAGGCTGTTTTTTAATCTCGCTCTTAGAGCTCTCTTTCCACCCAGGCACTAGGAGGTAACAGATCTAACATGAATTCAAAGTTAAGAAAATAAAAAGAAAGTTCTAGTGGATCTCTGGGCACGTCAGCTCTTCTGTCCTGAGCACACATCCACAGAACAGTTTAGGTTTGAATTGACCTTTTCACATCCCCGAGTCCAAAACCCTCCTCAGGTGTTGACCAGAGCAGGGTGTCCAGGACCATGCACAGGCAGGCTTTGAATAGCTCTGGGATGGTGACTCTACAGACCCTGACATGAGGAATTCCCTAAGTGAAATCTCAGGAAATCCCTGAGGGAAATGTGGGAGTATTACATGTGAAACTATGACAAGAAGGTATCATCAATGCCCTCTCTCTTCTTCCTCATCTCCTGCTATTCCCTTTTCACTGCTGGTCCCTGATTGTCTCATTCAGTTCACATCCATACACAAATGGGGAAAATGGTTAAAATCTGGAAGCCTGAAAACTGCAGATCATGCTAAATGTGGAGGTGTAACATAGTTATGTAGGAAATACAAGCCAGCAGGGAAGGATGTATGTAGACAAGTGTAAAGTTGAAAGATGTGGGTACAAAGTAAGACATAGGATGTTCCATGTTTATGAAACACTCAAAGCCATCCTGATGTCCAGCACTGAGCCCCCTTGGTTCTATCTCCACACAGAGATAAGGTTTTCTGTCAGTTTAAGTGCGATCTGCTGGCTTATGGAATTAATGTCAGTACTTTGTGAACACTGCATTGGACCCACTGTCAAAGTAAAAAGAGCAAATTAGAAGAAGAATAGAGATGGCAAAAGGATGCCATGACAAAAGAGAGGTCAGAGAGGCAGTCACAGCCACAGAAATGCCTGTGTGCCCCTGCTGAGAATTGTCACGGGGGCTCCAGGGATCCCCCACAGGCTCTGGAGCTGATACCAGTCCAGAATCACCAGGCAGGAGGCAGACAGGGAGCAGCACAGCAAACACGACCAAGCCTTTCCCATCTTTGCTCAGGGCACACAGAGAAATGCTCAGGGCACAAAAACAGCTCTCAGATTCCTGAAGTCTGATTTGCCTGATGCAGAATCGGCCAGGCTACAGAAAGCACCAACATTTGTATGCATTGCAGGGCAGTGGGAGGAGCAGAGAGGGGCAGATGGAAAGAGGGATGAGATTCAGGGAGACAGGGCCTGCAGGAGAAAAGTTGGTTGGGGATCCAGCAGCTCCTAAGGAGCAGCATGGAATTGCACTGAGGTGAAAGGCTGGGAATGGAGGGGCATTGGGAAAGCAGCACAGGCACATTGTCCATCCTGCTCCCTGCAGTGCTGGGGTGCCAGAGGGATTGTTTCTCCTGTCCCTTCCCCAGCCTCAGACTGCTCTGCTCTGGCAGCAGAGGGGCATCAGTTCTTCCCTGTGGAACAGGAATGCAGAGCTGAGCCAGCACTGGTTCCAAAGGAGGTGCAAATGCAAACCTTCCATGGGCTACAGAGCTCATCCTGGGAGTGTCCAGGGTAAGGTTTGTATTCCTGACATGGCAGAGGGGTTGTTTGTTTTCCTTCTGAACAAAATCCTGACATGGCCCCTTTTCTGTCCCCCTTAACAGTCAGTTCCACAGGCTTCTGGAAACCTCCTTTTGCAATGACAGAGGATTGCCTACCTGGTGCCCCTTCGTGGCTGGGTGGTATTTTTGTTGAATTTTGTTGGCTGCCTGCAGTTGCACCATCTGGAAATAAGAATACGGTTTTTGCTTGCAAGGAATGACCACTGTGCCACACACTGTCAGAGCTCTGCTGGACCTCTCTGACCCCCCATCACCCAACACAGAATGCAAACTCTGCCTCTTTGTTCATCCATTGCAAACAACCCTCAAAGCTGCAGCACACACCAAGGAGTCGCTTTCCAAAGGGCCAAACTCTGGAACTGACCCAGAACTGCTCCAACCCTTCTCAGAGCAGAGGTGAATGTGAGGCACAGCACACACAGAACCACAGCAGTGAGAGACAAGTGACATCAACTCCAGATTTTGTGCTCTATTAAATGCAGCTAATTTCACCTCCTTAGGTTGTCTTGGTTTATTATTTGTTTTTTAATTTGTCTTTTCTCTGGTATTTCGCATTTTATACACATCAGAGCACCATCAGATATGTTCCCTATACTCTTTGCCTTGAAAAACAAAAAGCAATTACCTCACCTAAGCTTATGTTTTATGCCAAATGCATTAAAGGTTTTGGCATTTTTTCACCATGGGTAGCTCTGAGTAGTTGGGAAAGTCTGGGATTTGAGCATGACTGGTTGTGGAAACCTTTCAGACTTACTCAATTCTCAAAATATGGAAAGAGACAACAACATCTGAAATTTAAATTGATTCCTTGCAAACTTTCAAAGGAAGTACCTCATGGCTCTAATGATTTTTTTTCCTGGAGATAAGAATGTTTTCTTTCTAGAGAATACAATGTGTCTTTCTAGGTAGCTCAGAGATTGTTATGGACTCAGTGATATCTATGCAGAGACTGAGCACAAGGCTTTTATTTCAGTAAGGTAACAAAAATTCCTTTAAGGTGTAACTTTGCTATCTCTTTCAAAGGAGCTTTTATTCCTAATTATTTTAAGATTTTTGGTGTCACACCTGGATGCCATGATAGAATATCATAATCTTGAAATAGTCTCAAGGATTGCAATCATAATAAGGATAGACATTATCTGATCTTGACTTGTTTCTTCAAAACATTTGTCTAATAAATTCTGCAGCATTTGAACTTTGACAGTTTTCAACTGGGTTTTGGCTTTTTATCTGTTGGATTTTACAACTTCCAAACCACTTGGCTTTTTTACAGATTTTCTCTTACAGCTGCAGTTGGCTGAAAACTGCTGTCCTTGGCCTTCACAGCAGACTTCTGTTCCTCCTGCCTTTGTCATGGCCTGGGCATCAGTCAGTGGGAGAGAAACACAAATTACTTGCCAGTGTTACAATTTTAGCAGGACTTACTTGTGAGTGTCAGATACAGTGGTATGACCATTATGAGGATTATCACAACCAGGACAGCAAGCAGGACAGGAACTCGTGTTCTGGAGCAACGGCTTTTACCTACAGAGGGACAGAAAAATAAAGATGTGGGGAGCAGCTGGAAAAAAGCCCCTTTTCTCTGCATTCCAAGATGCCTTTTCAGGCTCCCACTGGGACTCTGGAGCCTCCCAGATTTCCATGCTGGAGCCAGGCTGAATGTCCTGGTGCTTCCCCGCTAGGTCTGGACCCCTGTGCTCAGCGACCTGAACAGATTCCAACCTGCCAAGGGTTTGAGGAGAGGTGAAAAGCAGGAGAGTCTTCCTAGCCCTGGATTGCACAAGGACACACAGAGGGTGGGTGGGCGAGAGAGGGAGCTGCCTGAAGGAGAGGGGGCTCAGTAAAGAGGAGCTCAAAAGGGCTGCTCAGAGACAATGGGATCCAGGCAGGAAACCAGTGTATTAAGCTCTTTTCTGAAAGATAGCAATAGTATCTGGGAAGATTTGTGCCTAAAATAAGGAAAGAGTTGTTAGGCATTTCCCAGAAAGACACAAACAGAGAAACATTAAAAGGGTATTAGAAACTGTACAAAAACTTGAAATTATAATGAAACAACCTTGGGATCATGTGTCATCTATTGTGGTTCCCTGTCAAGGGAGCTGTGAATTCATCTATTGATAGAGGTGATAAACCCTGGGTTTTGGGGTGTTAAAAACTGCATCCTTAAGAAAAGAGATGCATCCGGTGCTTGTGCAAAAGACAAGCACCGGATGGCAAGAACTAATTTCTGTCAGAGTGAAAGGAAGGTTAGAAAGAAAGGGAAGAAAAATGAGAATGAAATACAGAGGCACACTGTATGAAGTGTGCTATTTTTTTAGAATGTACTTTGATGCAGATATTACAAAACCAGTGCAAAAGTTAACACAATAATTCTAAATCCATTAAAGAAAGATAAATCCTAGGTTAGAATTTTGCTAAGTCTTTGATCCTAAATCAGACTAAACCTGTCCATGAAACATTTCACACCTGTGCATTAAACAAGCAGTTTGTACAGACAGAGCAGGAGGAGAAGTCCCCAGGCAATGCCTGCTGTGCTCAGGGAGCAGGAGCAGCTGTGCAGGAGACTGCTGCAAACAGCAGCAACAGCTGCAGGAATCCCAGTCTGCTGGGGGACAACAGGCCTGGGGCAGGAGCAATGGATGTTCAGCTCTGGAATAGTCTCCAAAATTGGAAAAACTACTCTTAATATCACACCACCAGAGGTGCTCCCTCACACTTGCACCTTAGCAAGAGAAAAGTAGACCTCCTCACAACTCCCCTTTGTAAATATAAACAGCCCTGTCTGGACACTCCACCTGCACATTTTCCCAGCCCCGGCCCTCACATTTCCCTCGTGTTCTTCGGGACTGTAATGCTCCAAGAAACATCTCTCACCGTATGTGGGGGAGAGTCTGGAGAATGCAAAGAAAGCTCCGTGCTCAGCAATGGACCTACCTGGGACATCAGGGACCTTCAGGATTCTGGGTCTGGTTGATTCAGGCAAGTTCAAGTCAGCATGAAGGACATTTTCTGCCATTCTTGTTCCACTCTCTTCTTTCATTCCTGTGCTCTTGTGACCCGGCTCTGGGCTGGGTAGGACTCAGAGCTCCCTCCCCTTTCTAACCTTCAGGAGGAAGTTCTCAACTCTTCCGATCATGCATAAACTTCTAATGAGAAGTCTATTTCTACTTCATCTTTTGATGGCAGAGGGTTTTACATCAGGAACATGAGGAAATGTAAGGTCATGGCCTCCGTGAGGTCGCCTGTGTTGGGAAGTGGTTCTGACATTGAAAGAGTCTTGAGTTCCCAAAGTTTCACACCCCCACACACAGACACCTCTTTGTGTTTTGAAAAGTTTTATTCCATGCAATGGAAAGGGGAGCAATTGTACAGAGGCCCAGCAGTCACTCCAGGCAGCAGAGTGGAGCTCTCTGGGGGCACCCAGGCTACATCAGGAGAGCTTCCTTGCCCTTTGATCAATCTACAATGAAAAGAGGGCAGAGCACAGTGTTGCCATTCCCTGTGGGTCACTCTCATAAGTCTCACCAGCTCCTTCACGGGTCACTGTGGGTTTTGTTGTCTGTGGATGCTGAAAGCCTGATGCTTGATGAGAAATTTTCCAGCTTTCTGCCAGCATCCATGTCAAAGTTTGCTTTCACATGCACGCTTGCTGGGAACAAGCAAGGTTTTTGTAAACTAGTATTTTTAAGGTTTTTGTAAACTAGTTTTTGTAAACTAGTATTTTTATCTTGCAGCTGCAATGTCGTTATGTTACTGCCTGGAGAAAGATTGTGTTGTAGGGTTTAACCAATCATTCTAAGAGGTGGATGGTCAAAGGACCAATAACCTTATGCCATTCCAACGAACCAGGTTATATAAACGAGTTTGGAAATTAATAAATAATTCCATTCCCTTCTTCTGGACTGATGTTGCTATGACCCAGCCCACTGCGGGGCTGGGGCAGCGAGATGCCAATCAATCCCAGCCCATCCCCTGGATCGAGTTTCCCGAAGAGGCAGACTCAGAGGGTGGGTCAATGGGTGGCTCAGAAGCCTAAGCCGCAACCCCCCTGGGCGGCACCTGGGTACAAGCCACCTCCCCCGGTTCGGGAAAGTTCTCGGTCACTCGGTTGTTCATTGGTTCTCTGTTATAGCTCCCGTCTCTCGGTTTCCCCCAGTGGCTCTTGTTAAGTTGTATCTTCGCTCTGGCTTGTAACTCATTGGTTATTTTCCCCTTTCATCGCACTTTTCAAACTCCCTATAAAACTGAGGACAAGCCTCAGGGGAGGATCCCATTGCATACCATCCCTTCCCAGCTTGTTCGGGTTTCGAAACTTCTAACAATAAACCTGTTAGGAGCCAGACCAGAACAGCCTCTCTCTTCCTCTGTCTCCGAGCTAAAGTGAGCCGATCCCATCTGTTCCTGCCATGTTCCCTCTGCAATGAAGCCAGCTAGCCAGCCCAGCCAGCAGCACCTTTCTTGATGCCAAAGTCGCTTCAGCGACGCACAGAAGTAACGCAGTTGGACTGTCTCTGACCTGGGGCTCGCCAGAGCTCGTGCATTGAGCACAAGTACTATGGTAGAGTTATGCTGCTCTTTTCGCCGTCCCCGGTACAACAGTGACAGTTGTCCTCTTTTCTGCCCACTTCAGCTTCTGCTGGGACTCTGTTCTTCAGGCCTTGCTGGTCTCTGCTGGGCTCCATCCTCTCGTGCCCTTCCCAAGCAGATCCTAAATCTGATACTCCTTCCCCACCCTACACAGGACTGGGGCTGATTTTATGCCCAGAGCTGTGCTGCTGTAGGATCTTTTCCCTTGTGCTGATTCCCATTCCCCCCACAGGCTCTGGGATCCTGTGTGCTCTTGGAACAGACAGTCAGGGGCAGGGGAAGGTTTATCCACACCCACACCTGACTTGTCCTGTCCATCCTGCCCATGAGACCTGGCAATGGTGTGGGGTTGCCCTTTCCTACAGGATCCAACCGGAAATCTGTGCTGCCCTTCCCTTGTGGCTGCAGGTGAGGCCAGGCTGTGGCCAGGCTGGGAAGGGTCTCCTTGTGCCCAGGCAGGGCTGGGAACACAGGGCTGTGGATGGATGTGTCTGGGAGAGACAGGATCTCTTTGGGATCACCCCGTCCCCAGGCTGGACTCCTCTCCCCGGGCAGTGCCTGCCTTGAAGTGCCACCTCTGGCACGAGTCTGTCCCAGATCCTCCTGTGTGCCAGTGCCAGCTCCTCCAGGGGGGATCCATCCAGGCTCAGACAGCATCGGGGAAAGGGTGGGCTGAGCTCGGCCACGTGTCTGAAGGGAGGCTGCAGGAGACCCTGGGAGCAGAGATTGGGTAGTTAAAGAGAAATGAGACACATCCCATCCACACTTCCTACAGGAAACCAGGGATAACATTCCAGCCTGGACCTCTTGTTCTTAGCTCTCCTTCTGAAGCCTGGCTGAAACTGTTGCAGCTTTTTCACACATATTTTGTGTTGTTGGGGATCCATAACAAGGTGCAGTGTGTACTTGATCAAATCCAATGGCCGTGCAGAGATAGTCGCGATATTTTCCAGTTATATTAAACCTGAACAGGGGAAAAAAGTCAGATTTGATCACATTCCTGACATGCAGTGAAAGGCAGAGTGGCACCTGTCCTGGCTGCTAAGCTGTGTCACTGGGATCAGGAACTGCCTTGCTGGAATCTCCCTCCCACTCCTCACTTTTGTTCCCCACATCTCCACAAAAGTTTCTGGGCAATGCTTTCCCATTCAGAGACCTTCCCTGCTTTGGTCCCCTCCAGCCAATGGTGCTGACATCACCCTCTCTCTTGTCCTTGCCTCCTGGCTGCTTCCTTTCCCCAGGGAACTGCACCCAGTCAGATCCTTCCTTCCCCAGCAGAACTACAGCTGCGTCCTCTCCTGCCACCCTGATGGGACAGGCCTGTGTCCCATGGCACTGAAAGGCTCCCTTTCCTTGGCACAGGCATGTGCTGAAGCACCTGGATCTCAAGGAATCAGCTTCCCCCAAACCACAGTCCCTGATCTCCCTTGGGCTCTCTGCTCTTTGCTCTGCCTTTGGGTTTTCCCGTTCCCAGACATTGCATGGCAGGGACTTGCTGGAATGAGCTCACATGGCTGGGTCATGTTCCACGTTGTTGGGCCACTTCCACTTCTTCTCCTCTTGAGAGAATCTGAGACCCAGTAAGTAGTAATTATGTTTTGATCGTGAGAGAAGGTAATTCTGGAAAGAAATCCAGCAATGGGAATACATGAAAATGACATTTTCTTCACAAGAGGCACAGAAAGCTCAGTGCTAAACAGCCAGCACAGAGAGTGAAGCGTGCACCCAGCCACAGCACCTCTTCCCACAGCTCCAGAGGATGGATTCCTCCATTTTGGAGGCCCCCTATGAATATAACAAATGTAATGACACACCTGTGGTGCCATTGCTGGTGTAATTTGTAGTTTGACAGGTGTGACTGGATACCTGGGGACACTTTCCTGTTCTGATGGGGGTGGCAAAGCCTTTTCAGGTTTTGTCAGAGTCATGGCTCTCACAAAGAAGTGTCTGTTCAACCTCCCTGGCCTGTGTGCTAAATCCCTGTAAAACCCCAGCCAGCCGGGCAGGGAGTTTGCTCCTTCCCATGGGATCAAGCCTGGGCACAGAAGCTTCCAGGGGCAGGACTCCAAGCCCCAGGAGGCCTCTCCCTGAGCAGGCCTTTGTTCCCATTGCCAGGACTGGGGTGTCCATGGCTGGCAGCAGGTCCCAGAGCCCAAGGACATGTGGCAGGAGCTGGCACAAGTGTCACTGCTCAGCCCTCAGCCAGGCAGCTGCCCCAGGGATTTGGGTCTCACCAGCTCTTCCGTGCTGTCAATGATCACCAGCTCTGAGCCCAGGGCAGCGCATTCATCCCTGGAGGCATTCCAGTCCTTCAGTTTCATTTCTGGAGAAAAGAAGTAGCATTTTCTCCCATGTTTTTTCCATTTTGGGGGGCAGCCTGCATGAGGGAAGAACAGGTGTGGAAAATCCACGTTCACACTGCCCAGAGGATGCCACAACAAAAAAGAGGTCAGAGAGGCAGTCAAAGCCACAGAAGTGCCTGAGTGCCCCTGCTGAGAATTGTCACCAGAGCTCCAGGGATTCCCCCACAGGCTCTGGAGGTGATACCAGCCCAGAATCACCAGGCAGGAGCCAGCCAGACAGAGCAGCACAGCAAACACGACCCAGCCTTTCTCATCTTTGCTCAGCATCTCCTAAACAGCAAAATGGAATTGCACTGAGGTCAAAGGCTGGGAATGGAGGGCCTTGGAAAAGCAGCACAGGCGCATTGTCCATCCTGCTCCCTGCAGTGCCGGGGTACCAGAGGGATTGTTCTTCCTGTGCCTTCCCCTGAGCTCATCCTGGGAGTGTCCAGGGTAAGGTTTGTATTCCTGAGATAGCAGAGGTTTTCTTTCTTTGCTTCCCTTCTGAACAAAATCCAGACACAGCCCCTTTCCTGTCCCCCTTAACCATCAATCCCACAGGCTTCTGGAAAGCCCCTTTGGAATGATGGAGGATCACCTACCTAGTGCCTTCTCAGGGATGGTTATTGTTGAGTCCTCTTGGCTGCCTGCAGTTGCACCATCTGGAAATAAGAAAGCAATTTCTGCTTGCAAGGAATGACCACTGTGCCACACACTGTCAGAGCTCTGCTGGACCTCTCTGACCCCCCATCACCCAACACAGAATGCAAACTCTGCCTCTTTGCTCATGATTCTGCTATAAAAATCCTAAAATGGTCAGGTCAGGTTGCACTGAGTAAAAGGCAATGCTTTTGTTCATTTAAACAAGTTATATCCTAATACCAGTGGATTTGGCATAAGAAGACAACATGGACAATTCATACTAAACTAAAACTTAGAAGAAACTCCTCAAAATGGCAACAGTTTTTATTTGGAGCACAAGTGAAATCTGTGTGCTCTTAAAAGCCCCCTTGATTTAGTTTCTCCAGTTTGATCTAGATGGCAAGTTTCTTAGTAGATTTTTTTCAGGTCACTGAGGTGGTACTGAACCCACAAAGGAGCTATAACCAAAGCCAGGCCTGGATCCAAGTCTAAGAACTCCTCTTTCAATGTTAGACTTAAAGCTGCACTGAATGCTAATTACACCTTGTTACTTTGTGCTGGTTTAGAATTTGGCCCATCCTTTGGTGTTTGACATTTTATAAGTATCAGAGCTCTGTCAGATATCTGTCCTTAAGTCTTTGTCTTGAAAAAGAAGAGCAAATTGGCTCCCCCAGCCCAATGTTTTAAGTTCCATGGATCAAAGGCTTTGCCTTGTCTTCCCCATGTGCATCTCTGAGCAGTAGCAAACTCTGGGACCTGAGAGTGCCTGGCTGTGGAAGCTTCTCAAGTTTTCTCAGCTGTCAAAGGATGGAAAGAAGAAACATCTGAAATTTAAAAATGATTCCTTGAAAACAATCAAAGGAAGTAGCAAATGGGTATTTTCTTTTCTGGTAGTGATAAGAGTGCTTTTTTCTACAAAATATCATGTATCAGTTTATGTAGCTTAAAAATTGTTACGAACTCAGTGCAGAGACTGAGCACAAGGTTTTTATTTAAATAAGCTGCAAATAAATGCCTTTTAATTCTGAATTCAGTGCTTCTTTCAAATGATCTTTAATTCATAATTATTTTAAGATTTTTGATGTCACATCTTGGTGTCATAGGACAACATCATCACCTTGAAATATTCTCAAGGATTGCAATCATATAACCAATAGGCATTATTTGATCTTTACTGGTTTCTTCAAAACATTTGTACAATAAATTCCTTAGTGTTTGAACCTTGTCAGTTTCCAATTTTGTTGTGGCTTTTTTTTCTGCTGGAATTTTGAACTTTCAAACCATTTCGCTTTTTTACAGATTTCCTCCTACAGCCATGGTTGGCTAAATACTGCTGTCTTTGGCCTTCACAGCAGACTTCTGTTCCTCCTGGCTTTGGATGTCATGGCCTGGACCTCAGTCAGTGGGAGAGAATCACAAATTAACTGCTGGTGTTACAGTTTTAGCAGGACTTACAGAGGAGTGTCCAACACAGTGTTAGGGCCAGCACAGCCACAACCAGGACAGCAGCCAGCACAGCAAGGAGTCTTCTGGAACGACAGCTTTTACCTACAGAGGGACAGAAAAATAAAGATGTGGGGAGCAGCTGGAAAAAAGAACCCTTTCCTGTGCATTCCAGGATGCCTTTCCAGGCTCACACTGGGCATCTGGGGCCTTCCAGGTTTCCATGCTGGAGCCAGGCTGAATGTCCTGGTGCTTCCCTGCTAGCTCTGGACCCCTGTGCTCAGGGAACTGAACAGATCCCAACCTGCCATGGGTTTGGGGAGAGGTGCAAAGGAGAGTACTCCTAGCAATCAGTGCCCACCCTCTGCTTCCCCATCTCCAGTGTTCATTTTTCACTGCTGCTGGGGACAGAAGGCTGGGCTCAGGGGTGTCTGGGTGTGCCCCCTGATATCCTTCTATTCCTTTGCCATGGAAACCAACAGGTGTTTAGAGGCACAGAATGCACCACCTCAGCTGCCCCTGCTCTGAGTGTGGAAAGCAGACAATTGTGTCCTCCTGCCTCCTCATAGTTTTGTGTCACTGCATGTTTGGGACATTGGGATCAGCCCCTCTCCCCACCTTGTTTAAATTCCCATCACTTTATCAGACAGTTAAACTCACGAGATGATTCGAAGTTTGTTGTATCATTTGCATCTTGGGATTTCACTTTCACTTCTGCATAGGTACAACCTGAGCCAGGGAAAAAGAATAGAGCACAGAGAGAACTGAGAATCAACTTAAACAGAACAAAAATGACTGAAACTGTGAGAAATGCTGAGCACAGGACAATAACTGGTTTATGTGACTGTGTTTAACTATGCACAAATTATATTTTTCTCCATTACAGACACTGATCTGTGCTCTGTGGTGACCAGGGACAGGACCTGAGGGAACAGCTGGAGCTGTATCAGGGAGGTTTAGGTTGGATATCAGGGAAAGCTTCTTCTCCCAGAGGGTGGTGGGGCACTGAACAGGCTCCCCAGGGAATGGTCACAGCCCCAAGGCTGCCAGAGCTCCAGGGGCATTTGGACAACACTCTCAGGGATGCACAGGTGGGTCTGTTGGGATGTCTGTGCAGGGCCAGGAGCTGGACTGGATGATCCTGTGGGTCCCTTCAAGCTCAGGATATTCTGATTCCATGTTCCATGATGATACTTTCACCGTTGGAGCACTTGTTATAGGCAGGAACAGATCTGGTTTCTCTTCAGGGCAGACAATCCCAGAGGGGACAGGGGCACACACACACATTGCCAATCTTGACAAAAGGGGAGGAAAGTGCCAAGGGTAGCCTAAGGTTGTTCATCCAGACAGGAACGGTGAGAATGACTAAAACATCAAAGCTTGAAAACTGCAGATTGTGCTAAATTTGGAGGGGTTTGAGATCTTATCACAGTTAACAAAATAACATAGAGAATAGTGAAATCTCTTCTAACATCTGCAGATAATAAATATAAAACATCAGGGAAGAAAACATACAGAAAGGAAAGAAAGGTCAGAGACTGGTAAAAAGTGGGTAGAAAGTCAAAAATAGGATGTTATGAAACGCTCAAAGTCATCATGATATACAACACTGAACTCCCTGGCTTCTATCACTGTGCAGAGCTAAGACAGAAGTCAGGGATTTGAGCTCTTTTCAGAAGACAAAGCCAATATCTGGGAAATCTTGTGCATAAATTAAGTGAACACACAGAAGAGTTGGTAGGGGTTTCCCTGAAAGGCACAAGCAGAGAAGCATAAAAATGTTATTAGAAATCTATCAAAATTTTGAATAGGAATGCATGGGTTAATTTATAAGGAAAATGGAACTTGTAATCACATGGCATCCATTGTGTTCA
Source organism: Corvus hawaiiensis (assembly GCF_020740725.1). Lineage (NCBI taxonomy): Eukaryota > Metazoa > Chordata > Aves > Passeriformes > Corvidae > Corvus > Corvus hawaiiensis. Next base: position 19,322,431 of record NC_063216.1, read on the forward strand.
ACTGAGCTGTGAATTCATCTGTAGAAAGGGGTGAAAAAACCCTATTTCCTGGGGTGTTAATAACTCCACCCATCTGAAAAGGCATGCAGAGGACTCGCACTTTCCACAAAAGACAAGCACCGGATGGCAAGAAATAATTTCTGTCAGAGTGAAAGGAAGGTTAGAAAGAAAGGGAAGAAAAATGAGAATGAAATACAGAGGCACACTGTATGAAGTGTGCTATTTTTTTAGAATGTACTTTGATGCAGATATTACAAAACCAGTGCAAAAGTTAACACAATAATTCTAAATCCATTAAAGAAAGATAAATCCTAGGTTAGAATTTTGCTAAGTCTTTGATCCTAAATCAGACTAAACCTGTCCATGAAACATTTCACACCTGTGCATTAAACAAGCAGTTTGTACAGACAGAGCAGGAGGAGAAGTCCCCAGGCAATGCCTGCTGTGCTCAGGGAGCAGGAGCAGCTGTGCAGGAGACTGCTGCAAACAGCAGCAACAGCTGCAGGAGTCCCAGTCTGCTGGGGGACAACAGGCCTGGGGCAGGAGCAATGGATGTTCAGCTCTGGAATAGTCTCCAAAATTGGAAAAACTACTCTTAATATCACACCACCAGAGGTGCTCCCTCACACTTGCACCTTAGCAAGAGAAAAGTAGACCTCCTCACAACTCCCCTTTGTAAATATAAACAATTTATTTGTATTTTTGTATTTTTGTATTATACAAATAATATATTTGTATTATACATATATAATACAAATATATATACATATATATACATATACATATATACATACATATATATATATGTATGTATATATATATACATATATATATATACACATATACATATATACATATACATATATACATACAAATAAAATATATTTGTATTATACAAATAATAGTTTGTATTATACATATATAATACAAATATATATACATATATATACATATACATATATACATACATATATATATATGTATGTATATATATATACATATATATATATATACATATACATATATACATATACATATATACATACAAATAAAATATATTTGTATTATACAAATAATAGTTTGTATTTTGTCCTGTCTGGACACTCCACCTACACATTTTCCCAGCCCCGGCCCTCACATTTCCCTCGTGTTCTTCGGGACTGTAATGCTCCAAGAAACATCTCTCATCGTATGTGGGGGAGAGTCTGGAGAATGCAAAGAAAGCTCCGTGCTCAGCAATGGACCTACCTGGGACATCAGGGACCTTCAGGATTCTGGGTCTGGTTGATTCAGGCAAGTTCAAGTCAGCATAAAGGACATTTTCTGCCATTCTTGTTCCACTCTCTTCTTTCATTCCTGTGCTCTTGTGACCCGGCTCTGGGCTGGGTAGGACTCAGAGCTCCCTCCCCTTTCTAACCTTCAGGAGGAAGTTCTCAACTCTTCCGGTCATGCATAAACTTCTAATGAGAAGTCTATTTCTACTTCATCTTTTGATGGCAGAGGGTTTTACATCAGGAACATGAGGAAATGTAAGGTCATGGCCTCCGTGAGGTCGCCTGTGTTGGGAAGTGGTTCTGGCATTGGAAGTGTCTTCCCTAAGTGAGTTCGCAAAGCTTCACACCCCCACACAGAGACACCCCTGTGTGTTTTGCAAAGAAAAGTTTTATTCCATGCAATGGAAAGAGGAGCAATTGTACAGAGGCCCAACAGGCATTCCAGGCAGCAGAGTGGAGCTCTCTGGGGGCACCCAGGGCACATCAGGAGACCAGCCCTGTGCGCTCCAGAAGGCCGTGCTCCCAAAAGCACCTCTGGAACAGGACATATTCCCCTGATCCATCAGGAAATACCCTCAGCACTTCTGGAACAGGACCCTGCCATGCACTGGGGCAGGCCCGTGGCGGTAGCTCTTGGGAAGCAGCACCAGGCTGCCCTGCTGTGTCCTGAGCAACGTGGGCTCTGTGCAGCTCACAGACATGGTCTGCCTCTCTGCAGAGAAATTCTGGTGGCAAATGGGGATACAGAAAGGGGGATTTGTCCAGGCTGTTTTGAGAAGCGCAAAAGGTGCTTAATATGCAAAGGCAGCAACTGGAACAGTGCAGCCTAAACAAGACAATCCCTTGGCTTTCCAGGTTTGTAATATCCCTCTGGGCAGTTGGGGTCCATTGTGTCTGCTCTCAACTCCTTGTGCACCCTCAGCCTCCTCCGTGGTGGGATGGGATGACAAGCAGAGGGCTCTGACTCTGTTTAATCTCTGCTCAGCAAGTGTGGGAGACAAAGGAGTAGAAACTCCTGCAATTAAAGGAGGCTTTGATTTACAACCCTGGAAGAGACCAGGTCTGGCTTAATTGACAGAGATTTATAGACTTTAAGCAAAAGGACTACAAACTTGTGTTCCTACCATTATAAGTAAAATTGTACACTGGGTGTTTTGGTGAAGGGTTTTAAAATATAATAGTGTGATTTTATATAGTTTAAGTTAAGAATGTAGATGGTATAAGAGAGACATCTGTGTGTACGTGACATGAGAAGTTATTGGTCAAGATGCAGCTGCATTGCAGTGAGAAGTGCCACAGGTGATAGGTCATAAATCTAAAACAAAGTGTCGTTATAAGTGTCTATTGGATTAGAAAGTTATAAATTAAGATGTAACCCTAAATCTTGTGACTAGTCGCCATTACTTGGAGGTGTTGTAAAATCTCACACCTGGACTGATGCGTTTGTTATTTTAAACAATAAATTCGTGTAATTGTATAGTCCCATCCCTTAAAGTTATTTTCCTCCGACACGTGAAAGTGCAAGAAACGGACAAGCAAGAACTAAAACATCCCTGTGTTCTCAACATTGTTCCCAGCACAAATCCAAAATGTAACCCATACCAGTTGCTACGAAGGAAATCAACTCTATCCCGAACAAAACCAGCCCAGGGCCCTACAATTTAAGAAGGATGTGAAGGTCCTTGAATGGAGGTCCAGAGGAAGGGAACAAAGCTGGTGGAAGGGCTGAAAGGAATGTCCTGTGAGGAGTGGCTGAGGATCCTGGTTTGTCCAGTTTGGAGAAAAAGAGGCTGAGGGGTGACCTCTTTTCTCTCTGGGGTCCCCAGTACAGGAAAGACATGGAACTGTCGGAGAGAGTCCAGAGGAGGCCACCAAAGTGTTGAGAGGCTGGAGCAGCTCTGCTGTGAGGAAGGGCAGAGACAATGAGATTTTTCAGCCTGGAGAAGAGAAGGCTTTGGGGTGATTTAATTGTGGCCTTGCAGTGCTTGAAGGGAACTACAAGAAAGATGGAGACAGACACTTTACAAGGGCCTGGAGTGACAGGACAAGGGGCAGTGGCTTCACACTGACAGAGAGCAGGTTTAGATTGGATATGAGGCAGAAATTGTTCCCTGTGAGGGTGGGGAGGCCCTGGCACAGGTTGCCCAGAGAAGCTGTGGCTGCCCCGTCCCTGGCAGTGTCCAAGGCCAGACTGGACGGGGCTCTGAGCAATCTGGGATAGTGGAAGGTGTCCCTGCCCATGACAGAGAAGGTGGAATGAGAAGATCCCAAGGTCCCTTCCAACTCAAACCATTCCATGATTTTGTGATAACTATTCCTGTCTTTACAGCACTATTAAACATTCCTTTTCTGATTTAGAACAAACTATAGTAGAAAGTTGAGTGGTTTTCTAATAAAATAAATACCGATTCTGATTGAACCTATTTCTTCCACAGAGAGACAATTTTCTATTATGGAAATACCCTCTCAGGGCCATCAGATCTGGAACACCCTCTGCTGCCAACAGTAATGGCAGAGGCTTCTTCAGAGGGCCACTTATGTGTTCTGGTATTCTGTGCCTCACTTTCCATAATCACAGGCCCAGAGAAGCCAAGGAAACACCAGCTCTGTGAGAGAAAGAAGAGGAAATAAGCAGTTTCTGTGGTGGTTGATGACTCAGAAGTTTGTACTGCGGTCAAATGAAGATTTGCCCTCAGACCTGACAGGGAGATGTGTCCAGAAATTTTGTGACAGGCAGCTGAAGTACTGAGGCCTAAACAACAGGCCCTGACTAAGGTCTGAACAACAGACCCCAAGCCAAAGTTGGGCTCTAGATGAACCTTACAAATGTTATATATATCTGTATCTATATCTATATCTATATCTATATTTATATCATATCTATATCTGTATCTATATCTATATATCTTTGATCATTAATGAACTATTGTTATATGTGTTCAATAATTGGCAAAACACGTATTTACCTTTCTATATCTAGGAACTCGATCTGGGCTAATTAGGGGGGTACAGGATCAAAGACAACTCCCTTGGTTCCTCCTTGAGCCCTGGCCAGGCTTTGGGAGAAATCCATCAGGGGAATGAAACTAGAAATTATGTCAGCTTGTTTAGGAGTATAAAAGCTGGGCTACTGTCACAGCAAAATCAGGAAGCCATTTCACGTCTCCACAAAGTGGAATGTGTTGAAAGGGATGTCATAGATCATCTTGTTCCAACCCCCTGCCACGGGCAGGGACACCTTCCACTATCCCAGCTTGCTCAGAGCCCCATCCAACCTGGCCTTGGACACTTCCAGGCATGAGCAGCCACAGCTTCTCTGGGCAACCCGAAGTATTTTGTGATTTTTCAGCTCCACCAATTAATTTTTTTTTCACCCACAGTTTTTTTCTATTAGGGAATTGCATTACTGATTTGCCGATTGTAACGTGAACTGAGTGTAGGAAACATCCATCCAGTTCAATCAACTTTTTCAGTTTTTATTCCTGGCTTTCTGGAGTGACAAGCACATGATAGCACTAATCCCACAAATTTTGCCATAAAAATAGTGCCCCTCTTTCCTGTGGAATATTGCCTACGCTGATCAGCAGGTTCTGCTGTGTCTTGAGGGAGTGCTGTGTGGGCCCATGCTGTTTGTAGAAGGAAGGTGCAATACCACACTGAGTTGGTGCTTTTGAACTCCATTTGACAAGGATGGTGCAAATACCACAGGGGGAAGTTAAAGGGGACTCCAGCTCCCCTTGTAAATCCTTTTATGTGGTACTGGGATGCTGCATAACTTAATACTGGAGATAGCACACAGGGTAGTTCGTATTGTAATTTCTGTGCTCTTAGCCACACTTTTCAGCATTTAAATGTATACTCATTATTTCTCAGTGGTATTGTGTATTTCCCACAAAACTGTGATGGGGAGCAGTAAATATCTTCAGTAAATTAAAAATATTTTACTGTGGGTCTATAGGGGTGGGACAACGGCCTTGTATGTCTGTGTTAATGATGAGATGTCTGTGTTAATATTTCTGTTGCAATTCATTAGCACCAGTCTGTGTTTGACTTCCTAAGCTCCAGCTGAGGGCATGGGTGATAGCCTTTTCCTAACAAATAACCCTCCACACTCCCACTTCACTCCTACTCTTGCCAGCTCTATTTCCATGTTCCAAGACCAGTCATGTCCATCTTTTGGCCTGTGCAACCCCAAACCCAGTGTGGCCATGACCAAGAGAGACAGAAGAAGGGCGGATTTTTAACATACCAGGGTCTTGTCCAATACTTACATCATGCAGCCTCAGGTCAGAGGTAAAGAATCTTTTGGGGTCAGTTGAGTCAGATGGGTCTCTGTACCTCATCAAGAAAACAGAATTGGTAAAGATGTCATCACAAGATCCAAATTCAAAGGTAAATAGTCTGCAAATCAACTACCCTGAAAGAGATAAAATATTTATAAAATATTTAAAATGAAATATACATTATGAAAGAGGAATGCAGTAAGCACTTGGAAAAACAACCCTCCTTTGTGAAAGCAAGCCTTTTTTGCTGGTTTTTCACCCACTAGACAATACTCAGATAATGACTTTTCTCGTTGTAGTAAAAAGGAAAATTAAAACAAAAACCAAGGATGTGAGAGAGAGAGGCTTAGAAGGAAGATTTCAAATAGAAAACTTCACTTAAATTCCATTTACAGTAACTAGGATGTCTTTCCCTCAAACTGTCTATTCCCTGGGTTCAGTGGATGTGCTTTACAGCCGAGCAAATGTGGATTTTCCTGGATTTAATGTGCTTGATTACTGTATCCAGACCTAAAATAATTGGGAGATATTTTCTGATATGTAAAAGATTTGAAAAAACCTGTAACTTTTGTGAGACCAAAATTATTTTTTAATATAAACAAAGAATTTCTGCTAGCAAGGAGGAAAAAAACATGGTTAATGTTAAATCTATTTTCTGAAAATAAGGCAACGTTTAATACTTTTGAAATCAAACACTTCAGTTTTTCCTTTCAAAATGTTCTTTTATGAGAAATTAAATGCTTTGGGTTTACCCCAAATCACTATTTGAAAATAATTATTAAAAAAACAAGAATAAGTGTTTCTTCTATTTTTTCTTGCAGTGATTCACATCCTAAAGGTCCCTCTCTGGGTCACAATCCAAAGAAGATTTCAAAAGTGGGTATGACAAGAATCATTTTGCAACCAGCTGATGACCATAAGGAAGGCTTGCTAACTCACTCCCTCCAAAGTTCACCCATTTTTAGAAAAATGTTGTGACATATTTCACGAAAAACATGTTTTACTGTTGGGTGAAAGAGGAACTGAAAACAGCTGAACAAAATAAAACCACTGCAATTGGCAAACACTTCACTGGTCTAAACTCTTTTTATTTCTGGATAACATTAAGCTGCCTGTTTCTCTTTTATAATTAAAGCAAAACAAAACAACAGCCTGGTTTTTATTTAGCAGCCTTGGTGGCAGTTTTCTCCTCTAAACTCCAGCTGCTATAACATCAGGCATCTATCCTTAGTGGTTGCTGGACAGTGGAAAAAACAAGAATTCGCAAGGATGTCCTAGCCTATGGCTATATTTAAGTATGCCAGGGCCTCACCACCCTCACAGGGAACAATTTCTTCCTCATATCCAATCTAAACCCACCCTCTGTCAGTGTGAAACCATTCCCCCTTGTCCTGTCACTCCATCCCTTGTAAAGAGTCTCTCCATCTTTCCCGTAGGTTCCCTTCAGGTGCTGGAAGGCCACAAAGCCTTCTGTCCAAAGCCTTCTGTCTTTCAGGCTGAAAAATCCCAATTCACTCAGCCTTTCCAGGCTGAAGATTCCTAATCCTCTTAGACTTTTAATATGCCTTTTTTTTTTTCAACATACTTGGAGCATAACCCTTGGCAAAGGGGGATGAAGAGGAAATCTGTTCAACTTACAGAGAATCAGATGCTGCCATTTGGGGAGGCACCTCCTGTCACAATGTCATATCCAGGCAGCTCTCCATGAGGGCTGAATCCAGATGCCATCCAGCCAGTTGTGTGGATGTGCAGCTCAACCTCATCAGCTCCTGTTCCTCATGGTCCCAGTGGAGGTAGAACATGCTGGAAGGATCCAATAAGGTGGGGAAACGCAGCAGTGGAGGTGCAAGCTGGCCAGAACAAAAGCATGGGAGGAACAAGAGGAAGAGCATTCTCTTGATCCCTGAGAAGAGCATCACCATCATCACTGCAGTTTCTGAGTCTTGCTGACACCTCGGGCAGCTACGAGGGGCCCAGTTTATATGGAAGTGCCCGAGGCTGGGCCTGTTGCCAGGAAGGAGGGCTGGAACCCGACTGTTCTATATTCAATTTAAAATGTAGGAAAGATCAACACTTTATATAACATGCCCTGGCACCCTGCCTGAGTGAAACTGTGCTAAGCCATCTCATATACATCTTTAAACATTTTTAACAGCTGTTTTGTACTACTGAACCAAAACAAGGCAGCAAAGTGTTTACCTCCTACCCGGTACTCCTCAGGGTAGGTGAATGTTGGCTCTCCTCACCAAGGAAAAAGGGCTCTTCTGACGAACTTGTCTTTCCATTGCATATTCTGAAATGAACCCTGATTGTGCCACTCTGGTGGGATGATTATGGACAAATTTGTTGGAAACAGCCTAAGTCTTAATGCCACGGCTTATTAGAGGAAGCTGCCATGGCACATGAAAAGGGCTCTTGTGACAGCAATCTGGAAGAGTAGAATAAGAAAAATGCCTCTTCTCCATGTGTTAAATGTTGGTGGGAGTGAGTCAAAGGAGAAAAGTGCATCATCTTTTGTGCTGCCTGAGACCTTTCAGTGTAATGACATAAAAACAAAGACCCTCAGCAGGTTTCTGACCAGTTCTGCCAGGAAGTGCTTTGTCCGTCTCCAATTTGCCCAGTTGCATAATCCACTACAAAACTTATCCCAGATCTGTGGATTTTGGAGGACATGGTGGTTTATTTCAATTAACTTGCAGGGGAACTGTAGAAAAGCCCTTTGTACTATTTTTCTGGGACAGGCATGTGAAAAACAGATGAACCACAGAGAAGGAGAGCTACCTGTTCTGATCCTCAGGGACAGGGTTTAAAGAGATCAAATTGCACACAGATTGTTTGGATCCCAGGTCATGTTGTTGACAGTCCTGCTTTAGAGAGCAAGTATATTTATGGCTTCTTTTTTAAATTCTTTAATAAAATGCTGACTTTTTTTATACTGTCTGCTCCAGAGAGGCCCAAGACCCTGTTTGGGGGGAAGCAGGCAGGGCTGAAGGATACAGTAATGCAAAGTGAATATTTGAAGGTTAGGACAGCACAGGGATATCAAAACCGAGAGACTTTGGCCCCTCTGGGAGATGAACCAAAGACAGAATTAATCATGAAGTGGGAAGGGAAAAAGGCAAGGGAATCTGCATCTTGTAGAGCTGCCCATGTGAGGAATTTTCCCTGTTTCTTGTTCTTCCGCTTTTAAGCAGAAAATCCCTTCCTCACATAGAGCAATGTGAGAGATTGGAGGATGCAACTGAGATGCTGCTGGAATATGTAACTGTCCTGGAATTGCAAGGAGAGGTGGTTTAGCTGTGTGACAAGGACTGGAATTGCATGGTCTCTTGGGTGGAACAGGATGTGGTGGTGTTTGCATGGCACTGCTAAGGGGCGTGGGAGACGTGCAGCAGCAGGAAGATACCACAGATTGGCAGTGAGCAGCATGCCAAGGAAGATTTTAAAATTATAGATGACTTGAAAAGAGGCAGGAAGATAAAATCTGCTTCCTTTAGAAAACTAAATGCTCACACAGGAGCTAAGTGTGAAAAGAAGGAGGAGAGTCAGAACCACAGGATGCAATGGCACCTCTGAGTATCTGCCTCAGGCAACAGACAGACAGGAGAGGAAAGCAGTGAAGTTTCTCTGAGTTTTCTCTCTGGGGGTTATGATGACGTGCAACAAACTTGGGAGTAGAAGGAGGAAAATGCTATGCCCAGTACTCTCAAAACAGCCCTGATTGTTCCACTGCTGAAATCCTTTGCAGGCAGCACACACGTCCCAGACACACAGCCAACTTCCACCCCACACCTCCCCAGCTCAGCAACTCCCTGTTGCAGTGCAGGAAGCGGCAGAATCCTGTTATCTAGAACCAGCTGAAGCAATGTCAGTATCATTTCACAATATTTGCATTCTGGTGAGGTTATTTAACACCCCAGCTTGTTCTTTTAGGACAAATTTTAACAAAAAATTCAACTGAAAAAGAAACTGGGTTTAAAAATGTCTGAAGGCTGATATCCAGATAGATACTTAACAGAGTGGTGACTTGAACCTTGGGTAACTAGGCTAAAAAATATCCTTACATTCAGCTAGTCACTTCTTTGACAGCCCTCTTTTCCATGTTTGAATCTATCCCAGATTCTCTTTATTTCAAAAAACTATAGCCCTTGTGGAAGATGGTGCCAAGCTAACTCACCTTTTGCCACACATCTGCAGGATGATTTCTGCCAAATCCTATGGATCATATGGAAGCAGCAGAGGAGATGTAAAGCTCCTTGTTGAGTAATGCATGCAATCCTGAAGGAAAGGGGGTGGCATAAGGGAGACTTTTTCACAAGCTACCTCGTAAAAGGACTTCACCTTTGCTTAATGTAACTTCTCAGCTCTTTCACTGTTGTGGGCTTGTTTATCCATAGCTGTGTTGTACAAATCCTCCTGTTCCAGGAGTTGTCCCACTGCAACTGTGAAAAGACCTTTCCTTCTTCACAGGCTGAAAATCCTGGATGCCCAAAAAACCTCTGAGGATAGAAAGGAGGATATTCTCTTTATAATAAGTAATTTGCAAAATGGGTTAGCAGGGACAGATGCATCAGCATGTGAGGGATGTTTACAGAATGGGGAATTGTTGGACTGTAGTTCTTTTTCCCCTTTTCCCTTTTCAAGCTTCAGAGGGGTGCCAAAAACACTGTTGAGGGCAGGGGCATCCCAGGTGACATATAAAGACATTTTGGAACAGATATAAACAGTGTCTACATAGCCATTTTCTGGACAGACTTGTCATCTGAAAGCTCAGAGCACTGGGAGCACAGAGAGGGTCAAAGATGAGCACTTCCCAGGCTGACAAATTGGCTTTACTTGTCTCACACAGCAAATAGGAGGGCACAGGCACACCCGCATCTGCAGAAATTGATGCCTGCTGGTAACACCTTGCACAGTAGATCAGGAGTAATCAGGAGAGTCTCTGTTTTTGAAGGCCACCGATGTGGGCTCTGCAATGACTGTGCATTTGATGTATTTCAGTCATACCCACACAGCCTCCCAGGAGCAGCGGTGAAGTGCAATTATGCAGAAAGCATTCAGTTCCAGAAAGCCTGTCATTTATGGACAATGGTTTTGTGGTGATGTTTCAGAGACAGAAGTGTTCTAACAGCTTGGTCACTGAGTCTTTGTGTTCTCACATTGATTAACTAAAGATCTGTATCTGACATCCTGTAAATACCTACTGCTGCAACAGTGCTGGTCCCTGCACATTCTCCTGAACTCAGTCACATGGATTCCTAGAACTTCTTCATACTGTGATACCCCTCCCAGCTTTACACCCAAAATCACTTATCTGTGCTGTAAAAATGCCTAACTGGAAGACGGAATCATAAAATCATAGAATGGTTTGGGTTGGAAGGGGCCTTAAAGATCATCACTTCAACTCTCCTGCCATGGGCAGGGACACCTTCCACTAGACCAGACAGACAGGCCACTGTGCAGACATGGACAAGAAAGCAGCCACCTCATTTTCTTGGCAAATGTGGTTAAAAAATGGCAATACACAGAGAAACAAAACATGATGCATGGATTGGACTTTTCAAGAAAGCAAATTATCAGTGCTTCTTTTCTCTGAGAGTCTGCGTCGTGAAAAGTCTGACGGTGGCTCAAGCTGAGCATGAGTCAGAGGATTCTTCTCAGCATTTTGTAGGCTGTCCTCTTACACAGAGAATTTTCTCATTATCTCCTTTCAAATGGCACAGAGATGAGCATGCTACCTGTGTCTGATGGATCTACTTGTTTCTGCAGAGGAATGTGAAAGCAGTGATGATATCTCGGGGCTAGATATTTCCACCAAGTAATTTCTATTTATTTCTGTCATCTCTAAAAAAATCCAACAGTTATCCACAAGACCCCTTATTAGGAAAGATGTTGAAGATGGAGATCACCATGAAGACTGCAGGAATTAAAACAGAACAGCAGGTCAGCAAGGAAGGGAGGACAGCAAATTCATGGCAGCTACAGTGAAATGCCATCCGTCTGCCTTCTCTATGGAAGGATGATCAAACTGAATTACAGGCTCAGATGACTTTGCCACTTTTCCCTCAACGCTGAATGCCTTAAAAAAACCCATCAGCATATGTCATGAGAAATAATACGGTAATGCTGACTACAAAGAGCTACTGAAATACACTAATTGTGAAGAAAACACGCCTACAGCATGGAAGCCCATTTATCAAATGAGGTTTACACCTTCATCAGGGTGACATCCATTCCAGGTGTCAAGGGCACCTTGATATAATTGACTCCAAACTTTGCCCCTGAAGTAGAGCAGACAAATAGCCAAGTGCACAATTGTGAGAATCAGATATTGTAACTTAGGGCAGCCTAAGCGATGAAAGGAAATGTGACACAGCAGGTGAAGAATGAACAGCAACTGCACCAAAACAGTAAATGATTGCTCCATGGATCTGAGAAATGTGATGAGGGCTCTGTCCCCACTTTGCAGTACACCCACCCTGGCTCTACTGTGCCATAACATGGTGCAGAACAGAACTCATTTTTCTCAGTACATCATTCTGCTGAAGAATGGGAATGGGAGCATTTTATGGTCTCCAGGAGGATTCAACTGCAAAGGGGTCTCTCTGAAACCAGAGGTACAGATAATTCTGGCACTACAAGCTGGCCTACTTGTCAGGAATGTCTGCATCACAACAGGATGGTATCTGTCTGCCAAAATACCCTTGTCATTCTCCACTCAATTACCCTCAATAATGGGCTATTGCCCTTCCTGGGTCACTCATTTTTCCAGGTGTTTCTTCAGGAGTCCCAGGATTTGCCTGAAGCTGAGGGGATGATCACAGCAGTCCACTTTCCCCAAGGTGACTTCAACCATTAACTGATTCAGCTGTCCCTGTCAGGTAGCTTGCTTACTCCTGTAACACTTGGAACTGTTTGAGGACCGTTTCCATATCCTTTGGTTTTTCCTTTTGCAAAAGAGCCTGTGGGAGTGTGCTGCTATGGTGACTCTAAACACCTCTCAACACCTATTTCCCTTGGGGCTGCTGCAGTGTCACTGCTAAAGTAGCAGCTGCTTTTGGTAGGACAATTTTCTCATTATTCCTTTTAAACTGAATTTCTAGCTATAAGCTCCAGTAAATGTAAGAGGTGTAATGAGGCGGGTGCTTTACAAATGCAGTGAAAAGACAGCCTGTTGTTCAAAGAGCGAAATATCTAAATTAAACACACTAACCCATAGAAATCCATTTGGTTTTTGTTGCGGTTTTTTCTGAGTATTAAGTTAAATTTCCCATGAAGGACAATTTTCCCAAATCAAACCAGCTTGCTTTAATCTATTCTTCCTGTTGAGCCCCTGCAGAAATGGGCCCAGAATATCACTCTGCTTTGTTGTTGCTAGAGAGCTAAAGAGCATAATTTACATTTCTAAATCTGCTAGGAAGGTGTGACAATGGTTTCCATCTAGTGGCTTCACTATAAAAAGAGGAAGATGGAGAAGGAGGAAAATGAGGATGCAGGGTTTGATTTTTCTTATTTTTTTTTTTATACGTAAATATATCCAGTAATCTTATCTATTAATTATTCCTGACTTATGCTGCTGTAAGTAAAAGGATTCAGATTCTTCAGTCAACACATCTGTTCTTTTAGATCCAGGAAAATATAGAATTCAGAAGTCTGTTATAACACCAAGAATAAGCGACTCTCCACCTCTATGGTCTCCATTTTATTGCTGCTGCTTGTGAAGAATCTCTGATCACAAGGATGTAGATGAAGAAAAGGAATGGTTGTCAAATTCTGTTTTGGTTGGCTAGATGATTTCAGGGTAAAAAGAACATTAAATATACTTACAATGTGCACAGCCCATGAACAGACAGATATAGCTTATATTCCTGAGTACAAATAATACCTACAAAATATACTAGGTATGCAACTGAGCCAGTCATAGCTTGTGCTGTGTGTTACTTAATTGGTGGGAAAAAAAGAGAAGTTTTTGGAAGAGCTCTTTCGCCACTGTCTTCCACTTGATTGTATTTAATAGGCTTTTCCATGTGGTTTTCCAAATATTTCTCTGGAATACCATGCTTCCTTGGGTTCTGCACATCATTTTCTGCTGTGCCTGTGAAGGGAGTCAGTCTGTCAGCCAGTTCACTTCTCACTTTGTCAGCTGCATTTTTCCAGAGATTCTCTGCAACAGTAAATCATTAAAATGAGAGGGTAAGACTGCAGACTCTCAACAGCAGGTAAAACACAGGATTGACACAAACTCCCAGCAAATCAGGTGAAACTTTTCTTTGGGATCTTACAACCCCCACTGCTGCATTCTTTGGCTCTGAAAGTGAGATGCACTGTGGTGTAGTGTCAGGTACTATTTTGCTCTCAGCAGGGAAAAGGGCTTTCCATGTGAATCTTTAGCACTTCCAGCCTTCTTGCTGGCAGCGGAGCTAAAACATAAGGCATGCAGTTCTACACAAGTGAGGAATGGTGCCTTTACCCACCACATTTCAGTGGCCATCCATTTCCTCCACACTTTCACCTCCCCTTACTCCAGGCAGATGACACTAAACACAAAGAAACGCCAAACACTGATATAAATGCACACAGTTGTGAGGTAGAAGATGCTTACGAATTGTCTCTCTTCTGTTTTCCAGTACAGAGAATGAGCCATCACTCATCTTCCTTGGAGCCTGTGTTTTCCGGAAGATTTTTGGCTCCTGGATCCACGCGTGTTTCATCGCTTCATCAGGAGTCATGCGCAGGGAAGGTTCCCACCTTAAATCCACGGGAGACAAATCATTATTCAGCTATTTCTAACTGAAAATTAGTACAAGGCAGAAGATTCAGCCCTGTCTTTTGAAAGTCAGGTCATGAGGACATTTTTTTTGAAACAAAATAATTTTATCTTTTTATCCTAAAATCACGGAAAAATGTTATGTGACCTCCTCCATCCTTCAAAACCTATTTACGTCAGCACTGTGCTGATCAAACCCTCTGCAGCATCAAACCATTTTTAACATGCAGTTCCTGGTGTTATTAGGGTAGAGACCCAAAATTACTTGTTTAAGGTTTGGTTTTGTGCTCCAGTGAAATTATTTTCTGAAGGTTCTGATTCAACCAGCAAACCAAAATGGATCAATGATTCACACAGACTTGGCAAACAGAGAGCACTGAAAGCAGCCTTCTTGTGAAACAGAGTGGGATGATTTTTTCTTCCCTTCCAATGTAACCACAAGTTATCAGTTCCTTTAAGATTTCTTTAGGAAAGTGCTATCGAACTGCTAGAAAGACATTTGAAGTCAGCGCTAAAGAAGACACAGTAAAGTGTCAATAGTTATACAAATGATGCCACGTGGAAAACAAAACAAAACAAACCCAAAACACCTCACCAAAAAATAAAAACCCAAACCCAAAAGATAAAAAGATTTTAAAGGCACAAGAGAATGAAAGAAAAAACTAGCTTGTTGCACATGGTATGAACTCACATTAGGCATCCTTTCAAAAAGTCCAAGAAACCAGCATCATGGGTGTTCAGCACTGTGCTTAGATCCTTGGAGTCTGGGCATCTCTTTTTGCCTTTGCTGTTAGTCACGGATTTAGGAAAACCTTTGGAATCTTAAAAAAAAGGACATGCTCAAAAAAATTACGTTAAAAACCTTCACTAAATACTTTAAAAAGTTGCATAAACAGTATCTATGTCCATCCCACTAACTCCAGCTTTGCCCTGATGGAGTGATAATCTGCCAGAATTGTGGCAAGCAGGATTGGTTACATCCTAGAGACTACATCCTACACTTCGTTGATTTGTTTGCTTTGAGCAATTTCCAAACCCAAATTATACACAGAGAAATGAGCAATATAAATTAGTTCCCAGAGCCCACTGCATTCCTTTTAGGAACAATATTTTTAAGGAGTAATTTCCCTATCACTTTGGCAGTTAGAGGCCCATAAGACATGAAGAGCAGAGTTCCAGGTTCGTTTGTAGGCCTCATGTTGTCCTTTTGCCTTTTTTCCATACCTCTTCCTGGAAGTATTTTTATCAGCTAGGAATTAGCTAAAGGTCTCTGACCCTATGCTACCAGTGCTATTAATTAGTAGATTAATTATTAGATTAACTACCAGGAGGGGATCCAGCAAGGACAAATAATCAGAAGAAATTACCAAAGAATGTTCTCTTCCTTGATGCAGCCTGGATAAAATCAGCTGGTGGAAGACCCAATACCTTCATAGAAAATTAATTCATAGAGTTACTCCTTATTTCATAAAGATACACAACAGCCATCAGGTGAGATGTGGCATTTTGCCCTCCATATGAAGTTGAATGTTGCAATTTACTGTGAAATGTCTACAAAATATTTCCTCTTATTGTGGAGAGAATTAAGGGATCCCTTAGTGCTGCCTGTACACATCTTTATATCAAAAATAGTGTGGCAGCAGGACCAGGGCAGTGATTGTCCCTCTGTCCATGGCACTGGTGAGGCCACAGCTCAAATCCTGTGTCCGGTTCTGGGCCTGTCACTGCAAGATGGACAGTGAGGAACTGGAGTGTGTCCAGAGAAGGGAATGGAGCTGGGGTAGGGTCTGGAGCACAAGTCTGATAAGGGGAAGCTGAGGGAGCTCAGCCTGGAGGAAAAGAGGCTCAGGGGGGACCTTCTGGCTCAAAGACCCATTTGGCTGCATTAAACCTCCCTCTGAAAAGCCAGGCCATAGCCAATCATATCTCATTATTGCTTGAGATTTCTCTTTGTTGCTGGTGGTGCAGTTTAACAAATGGGTATGCAAATCAATCCCAAAAGTTACCTCCATGATGCAGGCAAGTTGGTCAGCTTCATTTTCCCCTGGGAACAGCGGGTAGCCTGTGTAAAGCTCTGCTATGATACAGCCTAAGCTCCACATATCAACAGCCATAGCATAAGGATGACCAAGAATCACCTCAGGGGAGCGATAAAAGCGGCTCTGAACATAGGTGTACACTGTGTCAAAAATCAGACAAGAAGCAAAATATCACAGTTGGGACTGAAATGTCAGCTGCAGATTTCACAGAGGAGTGGCATATGTTCAGGCATCATAAATCTGTCTATCCATGAATTGCTCACATAGGCTCCGGAAACTTTTTCTAATCCCATCCTAAAAGTAATGGGTGATACACTTTCCACTGTTCTATTTAGAAATTGTTCTTCAACAAGTTTCACTGAAGGAAATTTTTCTACTAATGCTGAGATTCAACATATCCATGCTCATTTTCCTATTTGAAGGTGTTCCCTTTGCATCAATCAACAGTTCCTAAATTAAAAGCACAGTTCCCGTTTCTCTCCCTGTAGTATTCATACAAAAAGTACCAATTATAATTTAACCATCTCACTGAGAAAGGTTCTCTGGACCTGACAAACTTCTTGATAAGCGAAATATTTGGATTAGCCTCTTAAGTTTGTTTCAGCTAACCACTCCTGAAAGTGTAATTCTGATTGCAACAGGAGTAGAGGAGCTGATCAGGCTTGGGACAAAGAAAAAGAATGGTAATAACTCACTTGTCTCTACCAGTATTTGCTCCACCACCACTGGCTGAACAGTTCATCAGGTTCTAATTAGGGGCATAGGTCAATATATTAGCCCAATCAAAGAAATTGTTTTTCCACATTATTTAAAATTAAGAAAGCTTATTAAGAAAATTACATCAACTTGACTTTTCTGCAAACCTCTTTGGTCTTCATAGCAGCTTGATCCAAAATCAATAACTTTGACTGAACCTTGGCCATTGTGGTATAATAGTATGTTCTCCTAAAAAGAAAAAAAATTACAGGGAAAAGAGGGGTTTTAATATTAAGTTAGTGAACACTTGGGAAAATCAGAATGCAAATCACATTTACACTTCTCTGCATAGTGAGAGCTTCAAAATTCAACCTCCTTTGGAATGCATTTGCTAACACAAGGAAGCAGCCAATAATGTGCAGTTGGGCAAAGCAGAGGGGAGATTTGGAAAGGTACCCAGGCTGCAGGTGAGCCAGACAGGGCACCAGCGAGCTCCCCAAAACCACTCCACAGTTCCTCCCTGCACAGCTTGCTCCAGACTCCGTGTCAGCTCACCTCTCTCCACCTGTGTGCTGCACAGGTCTCAAGGGAGGGATAAATGGCCAAGGCATGGTCCTATGGATTCTTAGCTGGGTGCAGGAGGGCACAGCACTGGGTGCCTGCAGTTCCAGCTGGAGAAGTGATCCTTAAACAGCCTGCTCAGCGATATGTGCACTGATGAGCAAACATGGCCTTCAGCTCTCTTCTGCAGAGAAGAGTTTTATCCTCATTAAAAGGCTGTCTAAATGAAGGATTTTCTTCTCCACTCCTCAGCAGACAGATGGTTACCTTTACCAACCAGTTTTACAGTGATTATATGTCAGGGCTTTGAAGGAATGAACACTTCCCAGGTGGATGCCAAACAATGATGAAGTGGTTTCTTGGGTAATTAGTTCATAAGGAAATGCTTCATGTGGCAGGAAGGAGAAGCTGCTACTGGTGAAAGTCAAGGCAAGGACTGATTTCCACAATCCCGGTGCTCTTGGCTCTGGTAAGGGAACCAGCATCCCCCCTCTGCAGCTCAATATCCCTTCGTGCTCATGGTAGGACTCTGTCTCTAATACTGAATCCCTCACAATGCAAGGGAGCTGATCAGAGCTGGAAAACCAGGATCAGCTGGAAAACCAGGATCAGCTGGAAAACCAGGCTTTGGAAGCAGTCATTATCTAGCATAAAGGCCAGAGAAGTTCCATATTCTACCTTATGTTGAGAAATATCATAGGAGGCAGATGGGATAACAGATGTGAGTTTCAGGCAACATAAATTAATGAAGCTGTACAATTGTTGAACGAGAACAAAACTGTCTTCTAGTTAACTCACTACATTTTCACTAATACGTTACTCTATTTAAATACAGACTACACTAATTGATGCTGCCAACGTCATTCCTTGTCAGTGGCTGCCTGGAAACAGATTTCCCATTGGGCTAATTGTTTTTGATTCAGATATTTGGGTTATCTTGCAAGCCTCTCTTCTCACTGCAAATTGGTCTGGCAAAGATATTGGCAAGACAGTGGGTACAGATAGTACGTGACTTCTCAGAATTCTAAACCAAGATACATTTAGAAAAGTGAGAACAGAATTTTATCCTTAGCATTTTTACCTGAGAATTTATTTCTTTCTTTACTGGTTCCTTTGCCCTTTTGAAAAGGAAATCAAGAGAAACTTTTGCCTGAGGTGAAAATAGAATAAATACTTCCAGAAATCTCAGAAAATTGCAAAAATTTATATTTGGGGCTTAAGCAGAATGGAAACGTTTCACTTATCATGAATGCTTAGCTGATACAGCAGCAGGAATTGGATGACAGATGTTCCTCCAGAAACAGGTGAACACCCTAAATACTGGTCTACAGAATTCCTTTGCCATTTACTAGGCTACTTAATTTTATAGTTATGCCTAAGAAATTAAATAGACTTAACAGGATAACCTGAAACAGGCTGCCTTGTGAATACTCCTTGCATTACAATGTCCTTCATCTTGAAATACTTAATTTTACAAGTACTTTTCTTTTTCTCTAAGTAAAAAGTCATTGCCTGAATTTTGGCAACCAAATAATCTCATTTAAAGCTTTGGTGAATGAACTGAATCAATGGTAATTTGACTGTAATAATCATTTGACTGTAGCATGAATATAATCTGAAATAAACTACAGCTTCTGTACAAACATCTTACTGGGTTTTAGGGTTTCTCCCGACAGTTCCTCTCAATCAGTATAGAATAGGATAAGCTCATTTATTCTGTACAGAATAGCAGGTGATGAAATGATTGCACTTACAGGCTTCAGATCACAGTGAATGATTCTTTCCTGGTAGAGCACTTGTAAACACCTCAGCACACATCGAGTGAAGTGGCGAATCAAAGACAGGCTGAAGCCTTGGAAATTGTTCTTTTTGATCAGCTCATACAAATTTATTCTGTGGGGGAGGAAGAAGCACCAGATAGGGAGCAGATAAGAGATTGGAGAATTTATTTTTAAAGGCATGATTAGTTTCCAGTGCATTAAGAGCTTGTCTTCCCACATGAGGGAGGACCCATGCAGAGGAAAATGACAGCTATTTTCCTCCCTGAGAATGCTGCTCTGCATGTGATATGCACAAACACCTCCCAGATCTAAAGCAGATGTAAAATCAGTGAACTTCCTTGCTAAACTCTCTGCTGTTAAGCAGCTGTGCTGATTCTCACCAAGAACAATAATCATTCAGGAACTGAAATAAATTTTCTTCTGTCTCCTTTTGCTGTCATTTCTCTTTACTTTGGCATCTTGAGTAAATAATTTCTGTCTAAAGGTTTTTAACCAGCAGTAAATATTTCTAGATAACCCCCCCATCAATTCAGGTCTCATTAGGTTTTTATATCCCTGCTGTGACCATCACATCTTAGCTCCTTCCAGTAGCCCTGCCCACTAGCCTGGAGAAGGGAAGGTTCTGGAAGAACTCATTACAGCTTTCCAGTGCTTTAAGGGGCTTATAAAAAGGAGGGAGAGAGATTTTTATAGTGATAGCGAAAGGACAAGGGGCAATGATTTTAAACTGAAAGAGGAGCAGGTTTCAATGGGATATTAGGAACAAGTTCTTCCCTGTGAGAGGTGTCCTCAGCACTAGCACACGTCTGCAAGGACATGACCAACTGGAGCTTTCTGCCTTCCCCACTTGAGTGTCCACTGGTAGCAGGCACGGCCCATTCCTTTGGAATTAAAGGTGCCAAGTCTTAATGGAAAAGATCACAAATCAAAGGCTTTTTACTGTATTTTAAAGGCAATAAAAATTTTACCAGACAAACATTTTTCTATGACAACCAGTCTTCAACTCCTCTGTAAAGAGCTAAAGATAGTGGCTATCCCATTTCCCTGTGTGTTTCCATAGCAGCTTTCAGAAAAGACTGGTCTGTGTCTTCCCTGGAGAGGAGTCACCTCTTACCCTGTGTGCCTGTAAGTGACAGACTCACAGGCAGCAACACAAGGGATTTAGGTTTCTTTGGGATCAAGCTGTCCATATGATGCTGAATCTTCAGCAGGGGCTGTAACACATGCAGCAATGGGGGTTTTACTCTGAGGGCTGGGTAACTGTGGGTAGCCTCCATAATTCCAGTTTGAGTCCCTGATTACAAGAAGGCTGGTGAATAAAATGATCTGACTTCTCCAAAATGCCTCCAGAATTCCTCCTAAGATGGCCTGCAGCAAAGATTCATAAAAATCAAGAAGCAGTTTTATTTTAAATTATTTTATATTATTCATGTTTATATACCCTGAAGTTTACCAGTCCTGAATTTACTCTTTTCCTCACAGGTGTTTCGGGGAAGAAGACTTCAATACCCAGCACAGAAAATAAGGGATGGATCATGTCATTGCCCGTGTGAAGTCTGAACGTGGCCTTTTTCAGTTCACCTTGGGTGATCAAAGGCTCAGTTATGCAGTCTGTATTTAGACAGTGTTCCTTTCTAGCTGCCAATTCTTCTGAAGAAGACATAAAAATTAAATCTTGTAAGGCACAAGATCTACAATTCTCCTCAAAGTGTGTGTAAAGGAAAATATACTTTACCCCAGCAGTTCAAAGGCGATACAGAAGTGATTGCGAAAGTAGAAGTATTCCTTCATGTGGATGATGTTGTGAGTATCATCTTTGTCTTTCTTCAGCAGAGCATCAAGGATCTTCACTTCTACCATAGCCTGGCTGTGAAACCTGAAATATCACATGACACAGAACGGTGACATCAACTCGGTAGCATTTGTACTTCTGCAAATGCTACAAACACCACGAGCTTACTGTAAGCTCAGCAGGTGGGACAATTATTAAAATGTTTCATTCACCTCTGTTAAGCACAGTAATTTTGATTTCTTATGGTTGATTCCTAGTCTAAATACACTGGCCTGACATAACACTTCAGGGTACCTAATTTGACTTGTCTGAAAAAACCTTTAAATGAAAAGGTTTCCAATGAGCATCCAGACTAAAATCCTGGTGCTCTCAAGTCTATAGGAATGCTTCAGTTTCCTTGAACAGGGTCATGATTCACACCTACCACACTCAGACAGCGGGTTTTGAAAAGCGTCTTTACACTTAGTGTTCACTGAGGGGTAAAATTGAACAGCTGAACATCTGTTTCATTGACTCTGCTTCAAGCTCACAAATTTGTAACCAGCCACTTAACAAGAAGAGGTTGCTTAGAACCACAGTGTAAAATTTTTCATGCTCAAGCAAGTGATGGGAGCCTTCCAGCATATTCCTGTGGTTTTGGAGCCTTGTGGGGATGCTCCCAGCTCTCAGTCCTGCTGGGCTGCTTACCTGGGTTGTGTATTCACTGTGCAACAGATAGAGAGACCTCCTTGTGAGCCTGGAGAAACTGTACTTGCTTTCCTAGCCTGTGTCTCCTCTTGGTCCAGTCCAATTCCTGGCATCCTCTTTCCTCATTCTGCCCTCACTGTGTTTAATGAATGTACAGGAGGTTTGATTTTGTTCACACTGTCAGTTTGCCTCAGCTTCTATATAACAGGGGTGATTGTACTGGTTTAAAGTAAGCAGGTATCTCACCTTTTCTTATTCCTTATTATTTTCAATGCCACCAACTCATTGGTTTTGTGATCCAGGCATTTGGCCACCTGCCCAAACGACCCTTTCCCAATGACCTCCAAGACTTCATAGCGGTAGGCAATGTGGTCATGTAAAACCTTCAAAAGAACACAAAGAGTTCAGATTCAAAGAGTGCAACAAAGATCAGGTTTCCAGTAGCTCGGGTGTGTTTGAGTCTGCTGTCCTTGACGATGGTGGGTTAGCTGCAGGTGAAGTCTACATTAAATAAGGGTGACAAGGAAAATCCCAAGTGATGCTTCAATAGCCCACCTACCTTGCATCAACCCTGCTTGACATGCAAAGTGGATTCTCCCCTGAGCTTTAAAGGCATGTTTTCACTATGCGAATTTTTATCTTCTAGAAACAACATTTATCTCACAGACAACATTCAAGAGCTGGCATAATATCACTACAAACTTATTGAGCTCAAAATGAATACCATAATTTTTCCACTTACCTTTAAGTAGGAACCATGCTCATCATCATAACAATTATTATTCTGGGTTTCAGGCAAACCTTCAATCTTTTTAGCTTCCAGGCCAAGAAACCAGAGCTCTGTATAATTGAAAATTTCTTTTTGCTCATAGACTGTTAACTGGTTTCTAAAATTTTTCAAGGCTTCTAAATCAGAAAACAAGAACGTAAAACCAAAAATCAATAAAATGTCAGAAACCTGAGGGCAAAGTGCTTTTACAATGGAACATTTCACAGTAGAGCACACCACTTTGAGCAGGATGCTGAGAAAAGCTGTTAGAGGTCCCTTCCAACTAAGATTTCTCTGCTTCTACATTTTTGTATGAGTTTCTGGGGTTTTTTTTTCTGGCTTGCAGTATTAAGTTCAATAAAACATTCAACATCTGTCAGCAAGATTTTAAGAGAGCTTAGATTAAAATTATTTAATTGTGAGGGCAGTTATGTATCTAGATGTTTTTGAAAATCCCATCTGTTGTCTATCTGTTCTCTCAGGCTCCATAACTTACATAAAAACTTACACTTTTATTGGTTTGATTACCATATTTATAAAATGGCAGTAATCTCTAGTTAACCAAAGCTTTAAAGTACTTGCTTTTCTGATAAAAATCATCAAACTCAGATGCCTGACGTTACGGATTAAATGGAGCCCATATCTGCTTTTCTCCCAGTTCTGATTCTTCCTGCATAGAATTTCAGCTGCCCTAACACCTCCACTCCCATCATTTAAATGTGGATATATATTCAGACAGGAGCATTATAAATCAATGTGTTGCATGCATGTGTGGGTGTTTTGTTAAACAGCAGCAGATCTTCATCCAGCAATGCAAGGATGCTAAATCATTTCAAAGCAAGAGGCCACTGCTTTTTTTTTTTCCCTAGACTCCTTCTAGAAATAGATTAACTCTGTCAGAAACTTTCTAGATCTGAGAACTCCCAAAATGTGATTTAGCCCACATCAATAAAATGGGACACAGCCACAAGCAAGTGGGAAAGGGTTTTATCCCTGTAATAGAATATTGCTGTCATCTACCCTACCTAAGTCTTAGACAAATATGCATTCTTTTTTATACTGCATGTTTCTCTCCTGTATTTGTGTTAGTCAAATCATTCTCCTATTGAGTACCTCCCCAAGCTGGATAGTTAGAAATCACTGAGTCCCATCCATATTACTGTGGTCTAAATTGTTAAATATTTCAGCAGCCATTTAGCATGGCACTTCTGATCCCTGAGTATCCTGACTGTACACACTCCTCATCTGTGCAGGCAGCCTGTCACTCCAGTCCTGGTAGTTTATCCAGGGATATTCTACCTGAAGCTGTCATAGGCAGTTTGACCCCAATGCTGGTGTTCTCCAGTTCAGATGGTTTTGTCTGGACTCTGGTATCACTCTCAGGAAGACTGTCTGGAAGGTCAAATTGGGGAAAATTGCCTTGAGTTCCATTTTCCTGCCAAGCAGAAAGAAAAAAAAAATTAAAACCTGCTATATTCACAGAGACAAAGCTGCAATATATTTTGGATTACTTGAGTAATCTCTATGTCAATTTTGTGCTGAGACAGAACAAGCGAGCTTGGGCACTAGAACACCCTGCTTATTCAGACAGCAAATTCTGCCAAAAGCACTGAAGGCTCTTGGACCTCTATGAAAGATAAATCTCTATATGAGAGAAGGAAGTTCATCTTCCAGATTCATTCAGTATATGGACTCTCTATAAATGTTACCTATACCAATGCTGGTCAGCCTTGGAGGGCTGTGGAACAATTCCTCTTGGAAACCATCCCAAACCAAGTGAAAGACAGGAAGTTGATTTGGAATAACCAGTATGGATATGCCAACAAATGGTGTCTGAACAACTTGGTTGTCTTCTCTGATGACGTGATTTGCTTGGCCAGTGAGAAAAAAGCAGTGGGCATTGTAGACTTTGCCTTGAGCAGGGCCTGTGACACTGTCTCCCACTGTATAGCTGGAGTCCAAAGAGTGGGAGATGAACTGGATAAATGGATCATAATGTGAGCAGCCTGCTCCAAGTTTGCTCTGCTTGTAGTGAGAGGTTGGGCCAGATGTCCGTCAGAGGTCCCTTCCAACCTAAATGATTCCTTAATTTATTTACTATTTCTCATCCTTTGAGAAAGTCCTCACAAAAGTGGGGCAGGATGGAGACAAAAATACCTCAGTGTCTCTCAGTGTCAGAAGGGTACCAAAGCCATATTCAAAAACCAGCACATGATTACCAAGACAAGGAGAACCCAGGTGATGGGATATGGACTATCCAGAGGACAAGCTTGGTCCACCACATCCTTGCAAGAAGTCCTGACTGGTACCACTTCAATATAAGCATCTTGGTGCTTGTGGGTTTGAGTTAAGGATGTGCGCAAGTAAAAATGGGTTCTTTTCAAAATGAAGCATCTTCCCATACTTGTCTCTAATTCTGACACTTTTTCTCTCTTTCCCCACACTTACACTTGTGACACTTTGGCACTGACACTCTCAGTGGTACTAAGAGAGAGGCTGGCTCACCAGGCAAACAAGATGTCCAGGAGCTTTATAACTCACCTGAAGAGAGGGGAGGACACTCTGCAAGCTCTTATTTGCTATTTGAGGCAGGCTGCTCTCAAAGGGGGGAGGGTTTGCAGCGTCCGCAGCCAGGCCATGCTTCACTTGACCTTCCAGATGTGGGAGGGAAAGGACACCACGACTGACTCTCTAAATAGAAAGCACAAGGAAATGTCACATAACGACCTAGCAAGTAGTTCTGTGCCACACCAGTGAACACCAGAGGGATTCAAATCCTTGGAAAATGTGTGTGGTTCGCTTCTGACACCTAAAGGCAAAGGGGAAATGCTAAGGCAGCTCCAGCTGTAATAACGGGCAGCAGGAGATTGTCCGGGCAATCCAGCACATTTTAGGGAATGAGATTCCTCACAAGAACACTTCCATCCAGCATCAGAGCAGCAACTGCTTCAGCTGCAAAGGGTGGTTGGGTTTGGAAGCCCAGCAGCCATTCCTGGCAGCAGGACTCCTGCGAGTGAGGAAAATAAAGCCCACGTAGGGTAATAAGTAGGCATGAAGTGTCAATGGCAGAAAATATCATTAACTATTCCCAGTGGCAAAAGAGAAACTGGGACTGGACTGCTGCCAAACACCAGGGGTGGACACACTGTGAAGTCTTTCCTTCACTGGTTTCTCCATATTTCCTTCCCCCTCATTTCCTGTGGAGCTCAATTCAACGGGGCCCCTTTGTTGCACTCCTTATTAGTGAGGAAAAGGCAAGCTCTTGGCAAACTTTCCTTAAAAATAAATGCTTATGGTCATTTAAATTATCCAGGATTACTAGTCCTTCCTAACTTCTCCCATTTATTATTTGCAAAACATTTCTATACCATTTGTTAATTACAGTCAGTCATTTAAGGGTGCAGTTCTATGAATGTCTTGTATGTCTTTTATCAATGCCTTGAATACCTCTAGTCAGAGAAGTCACACTCTTAGCAGCAAGAAAAATCTTTCGGGTAGACTGTTTCTTTGGTAAATAATAAAAAAATTACTTGAAATAGATCTGAAATAGATCAACTATACACTGTGAAATGCAGAATAAGGTCCAGAGAGCTAAAGCTACAACCCTGATAAACCTGTGAAATTTTTATCCTCAGGGAAGCATAGAAACGTATTTGTCAAGCTTTTGGCAACACAGGTGAGGTTTGATATTTTCTCAAAAAGCAAAGGAACGATGCTCTCAAGCCAACCAACTTCAATAAGTACGTTTTTTATTCCAATACTGTGGAAAAGCCTTTAAAACCTTAGATGTGGGATTCCAGTGGACTTTTCCCAAAAGCTTCAAGAAACAAAAGTGATTTGGCAGAAGAAATGCCTCAAATGCTACTGAACACCTGCAAGCATTTGGGACAGTCATCCAGCCACACAGGAAATGGAAGAGGACAGGGAATAGAGGACTTGCCTCTGCCCATGTTCATTTATTATAAGAGATCACTTTATAAAAAAGCATTCAGGTATTTTTGAAGTCAGCTGAAGAGTCACATACCTGATGGAAGACTCTGTTAGAGCCCAGATGATCCCTCTCTTGAACAGCCAGCTGAGATTGAGAAAAAGCATCCACATGGGAAGACTGCAAACATGAAGCGATGCTTTAATAAAAATTTTTCTGGAGGAAAAAAATTATGGAATATCTGCATGGTTTCTGTGTTTCCCTCCTTTGTGGCAATGCCTGTGCCAACACAGGGTGTGAGAGAGGGCCACAAAAGCTGCTGAAAACATGTTACACTCTGTCAGTGCCTCTCTCAGTTGAGCAGCTGTTTTGTGGGCTGGGGCAGAGACAGTTTATTTTGTTATTATGCCTCTCAGATGCTTGGTGTGCCCCTGTGCTCAGCCAAGGGGAAGGGGGCCCTCTGCCATCCCTAAATATATACTTGGAAGCAGGTAGTGAGTCTGCTTGAAAGGACAACTTTAAACTGCCTCACAAGGTAGATCGTGAGCCCATCCATTCCTAAAAGCTGCATTAAACTGATTCAGCTTGTGGTACAGATTTTATAAAAACAAAATCAGGGTTTAAGTTTACTGAGATATAGAAAAAACCCCATTGGCTCCAATGGGCAGATAGTATTAGCAATAAATACAAAAAACCCATGGGGGAAAGTGCTAAGCAGCTCACCATTTTAAGGAGTTTGCTGGTGCTTTCAGCAGTTTTTTAACAAACATGGTAAGTAGCATTGTACATTTCCACTCAATAGTAAACTGCAATGAAATGAAGAAATCTTTAGGATAATTTCGACCTTGAAAACTCCATGGCTAAAGCAGATTGCAGCTCTGCTCTATAGGCTGGAGTGAACCCCACTGGGTTTGGTCAAAAGAGCTCCTGAAAGAGTCTGTCAGAGCCTGGAAGAAGCAGGGACAACTCACATTAGATGCTGCACCTGTGCCAATACACTGCAGATATCCATATACAGATATAGATAAATATATGTAAATATATATATGAGCTGTAGTGGGTGAGGAATGCTTGCATGCAAACTGATCCACACGCACACTGTGACCTTGATATATCCAGGGCACATTAGCATTGCTACAAACAGGGAGATCAAACTGAACCTACATCGACAATGGCTCTGGCACAGAGCCCTGAACAGAATCACAGACTGGTTTGGGTTGCAAGGGACCTTAAATCCATCCAGTTCCAACCCCTGCCATGGACAGGGACACCTTCCACCAGACCAGGTTGCTCAGAGCCCCAGGCTCCAGGCATCCACAGCTTCTCTGGGCAACCTGTGCCAGGGCCCCACTACCCTCACAGCCAAGAATTTCTTCCTCACATCCAATCTAAACCTGCTCTCTGTCAGTGTGAAGCCATTGCCCCTTGTCCTGTCACTCCAGGCCCTTGTCAAGAGTCTCTCTCCATCTTTCCTGTGGGCTCCCTTCAGGCACTGCAAGGCCACACTGAGGTCACCCCAAAGCCTTCCCTTCTCCAGGCTGAACAATCCCAATTCCCTCAGCCTTTCCTCACAGCAGAGATGCTCCATCCCTCTGCTCCCCTTGGTGTCCCTGCTCTGGACTGGCTCCAGAGGCTGTGGCATATCCATACTTGCATATGTACTTAGATTAGAGACTCTGAAAGACTTTTCCAAACTAAATATGGAGATAAAACTCTGTGTACAGATCTACCTGACCCCATGAAGGAAATTCTGCCTTTTGACAGGCTCAGCTGTCTCAGCATCAGCCATGAAGACACCACTCAAGCTGGGCAGACCAGCTGGAAACTGCCCTTGAGATAACTGGGCTCTGGGTGTGCTCTTCCTGTTCATCTGAGTACAAATGAATAAACCCTTATGCAAGGGCAAACTTCAGATTCAGAACAAACTGAGAACAACAACTCTGGCTTGAGAGAAATGGCCATGGGTGTCTGTGAAGCACAGGAGAATGGCAGGAAAGGGATAAGTACTAAAACCTCTCTTTGCTGGACACAGAAATTCCCCTATTTGGAACTGGAGACCACCCAGCCAGGGATAAGGGATGATATGCTGTAAATCCAAAATATTACCAGTGCCAACACAGCAAATGCCACAGAAGAGGGCCACTGGACTACTGTATCCCAAACATGAGCATCCTAGAGCATGACATAGCTTGCCCAGAACACCAAATATCCTTGTGTGAATTTCTTTAGATGATGATTGCACGGAAAACTCCGTGCCAGAGTATTTTTACAGACAAACACTTCTCATGCAATCTATGTATCTTGCCTTTCAAGGGGGAATTACATTTGTTATGAAGGTGAATCTGGGATACACAGTTAAAACTCTACTAATTATATCAGCCCAGCTCTTAGTAAGACTATTAATTTTAGTGCGTGTTATACTTTTTCCTCATACTTCATCCATACTTCTTTCCCAGCTAGCTATAATTTTCAGTTACTGGAGCTGATGAAAATATTACATTTCATTTAAAGGTAGCTCCTTAACTGCTTCATGCTTTTCTAGCTACAAGTCAATACAAGCCAGGATTTCATAGAGAAAAAGCTATCACTGAAAACCAAGGAAACAATGACTTCACATACCTGTGCAGACTGCAGAATCTTCACTCTGAAATGGCATTTTATTTCTTAGCAATACTTTTAAAAAGCTGGGCAGTTATGTCTATATTACGAACATTTTTTTGAAGTAGATTTACTAATAAAGCATGAAAAATTCCCCAAATGTCTTTAAAAATGAGCAAGAGCTAAGGAAGCAGGTGAGTGGGTTCCAAGATGTGCTGCCAGAATTTGTAATCCATTTAATTTCCATTCAGTGGGGAAAGATTAACAAGATTTTGAGGTGGACATTTCTCCTTTTACAGTGAAAAAGCAAAACTAGTCCATGCC
The DNA here is from genome assembly GCF_020740725.1 of Corvus hawaiiensis. Classification (NCBI taxonomy): domain Eukaryota; kingdom Metazoa; phylum Chordata; class Aves; order Passeriformes; family Corvidae; genus Corvus; species Corvus hawaiiensis. The sequence continues at coordinate 19,351,930 of NC_063216.1, forward strand.
TTTTTTAAACAATGGAAATCTGTGTCCTCTTTGTCCCCTTTCTCAAAACCTACTTACTAAGGATTTATTGCTCTTTAGGCAATTTATTAAATAAAATCAGTAAGTGACCAACCTTCATAAAATTCCCCCAAATGGGTAAATAACAAACTTTTATCCGTAGAAAAACTGATGTGTTCCTACACCAGTCCTGCTGAATGGGGAGCAGGTGGATTTATTGGACAGTCCACACAGTGGCTTTATTTGATGGTCTTGATCCAGGTGACCCAGCAGAGCTGCTCTAGCAAAACCCTGGACTTGCCCTATGGACTCTGTAGCTGAGCTGTTGTGGCTGGGTTCATTCTGGCAGATGCACTCCAAAGAAAAACTCCAGCAACTGTTGCTATTCCACTCCATTTCATTCCTGGTTTCCCTGCTCCTGTGGCACTCAGCCTTGTCCTACAGCTCCAGTGTTGCAAGCCCAGACTACCATCTCCTGCTATTCCAGCCCTTCAAATCCTGGATCACCTTGCTCATTCCAGTTACCACCAAAAAAAACAGAACAAGGTCCTCATCCATCACCTAGCCCACAAAGTTCTAAGTTTATAGCATTCTGTGAAATCAGACATTGTGACACACTTCCATAATTCTCAAAATATTAGAGCATTTTTTTCAGTACCACGTTAACCATAGAAATCAGAAATGCATTAAAATTTTGGACATTTTTAAATACACAACTACATAAAATAAAGACCCCACTGTCTCCTCATTCGAACAGGCATTGTCTTCCCCCTGTTCCCCAAACTGAATGAAGCCTGTAGAATACATGGAGAGAATACAACACAGGTGCTAAATCATGCAATGCATTAAAAACCCGTAGCAAATACACACTCACTCAAAATACAGTAGGAACACAAACATTTTCCCCACCTTGTCAACTATTTCTGTCAGCATTACTGCTGGAGCTGTTAAGTGCAGGATAGGAGCTGTTTATTCCATTCGGCGAAGGCATTTCAGGAAGACCACCTTCATCTAGTCAGAGCATAGCAGGAGCAGTTCCATGCACAGTGCCCTGAGCAGAAAAAAATGGATAATGCTTCTGCTTGGCTTCGGATTTAAATTTTTCTCCCGGAAATATGCCAGTGACTATTAGCTGCTCTAGTATTCTTTTGGTGGCCATCTGTTCTCTTTCTCAGCCTCCTTCTAGCCAAATATAATTTTCCATATTTATCATGGCAAGTCAGTAATAAGAAAGACAAATATAACAGGATTGGCTGTTCTCCTTGTCATCTCAGTCTGTTCTTTCTCACTGAGCTCATGTGCTTGCGAAACCAAAAAACACTTCAACTTGGATTTTGTCAGAATTTGTCACAGCGACCTTGCTATACAGTGAGCAAAATCTCTTCACCAAGACTGACAGACTGGAAAATGAAAATAAATTAATTCCTCAAGGGTTGGTTTCTCGTTGGGTATTATATGTCAATTAATGAGGACCAAACTGTGGCACCTTGGTCTATGGTACTTGAGGGCATCGGTGCAGAGCTGCTCTGCCCTGTGGGATAATGGGGCTCTCATTTTGGTGTGGATAATGAGACAGAGCTTAGCTGCCCTCCTGTCTTTCCTCTTCCTCCTTTGGATGCTGTACATGTGTGATGGGGCACTGATGGAGGTGTCCCTATTCCCCAGCTGTCTTAGGGGAATATCTAAAGCAAAAATACAGTGTGGTCTCCTTCATACAGCCAAAGAATGGCATGTTCCCTGCTGGTCTGAAATCTGTCAACAACCCAGAATAGTTCTGCTTTCACTCAGAAACCAGGGTTTTCAAGGAGGAAATACATGCTCACTCACTGAAGGCTGCTGCTTTTACAGGTGCTGCTGAAACAGTCAAAGGCACAAACAGTTATTCCTTTGCACCCATGGTGGTCCCTGCAAAGCCTTTCCTGATGTAGCTGTTGGGCTGCACCATCCTAAAAGGCATATTGCTCCCACTTTCATCACTCCCACTTTTCCATTCATCCAAGCTTGGCAACCATCTAGGCAACAAATCCTCTCCAGCATTATAAAACTTACGTGCAAGAGAAACTTCTCATTTTTTCAAATAACCACTCAGGCTGTCATGCCAGCATGGGAGGCATGCAGATCATGGAGGTCTAGAATGGTTTGGGTTGGAAGGGACATGAAAAATCATCTCATTCCATCCTCCTGCCGTGGGCAGGGGCACCTTCCACTATCCCAGGTTGCTCCAAGCCTCGTCCAACCTGGCCTTGGACATTGCCAGGGATGGGGCAGCCACAGCTTCTCTGGGCAACCTGTGCCAGGGCCTCCCCACCCTCACAGCTAAGAATTTCTTCCTAAAATCCCATCTAAATCCTCAGTGGGAATCCATTCTCCCCTGTCCTGTCACTCCAGGCCCTTGTCAATAGTCTCTCTCCACAAGCATTCCCAGGACAGCCTCCAAAGAAAGGAGTGAAATACAGATCTGCCTATGTTTCAGCCATCTCCCATTTAGAAGAACATAATCTATTTTATTTTCTTTATTTCCCTTCTTTGCGATGTTTTCTCTCCTCCTCATTTTATTACATTCTTGTAAACATATTCAAATTTGCTGTGATAACTCACACAGGAATAAAAACAACCTTCAGGATCATTCTTTTGTCATATCTGAAGAGGACCAACTAATTTTTGACGACACAAGAAATTGAATAAAGTTTTCTCCTTCCAGTTCTCAACAATACTCTCAAAGCAAGAGAAACCTGCCAGGATTCTTACTAAGTTTCAGTCATGCTACACTGAAGTAAAAAGCAGTACATAAAATGTTCCAGCTATAAATTTCAAGCAGTTTTTTTAAGTTTGAAGGAAAGATTTATGATCTTTGTAGCTTTTTTTTTTTAAAGTACCCACTTCTGAAAGATATTTAATTAAAGGAGCTAAGTGCAATAGTATATAAATTCCTTATGGATGTGATCACTGCCTGTGATCATCACACAGACAACATCTTTAACAAATTCTGTAAGTTTGGCAACATCTCTGCGAAGTAGAATAGTATTAGTGGTAAAGGAAATTAAAACAGCAAAGAAAACCCCCTGCATCCTGGAGTGGGAAGAGGATTAATTCCATCTTAGCTAAACATTCAAGGTAAACAAATTTCCCTGTGGAAGTGCCCCTGTCTTTTTCTTGGTTTGTCTTCAGAAGGAGCCTGTTCCAATAACACAGACTAGATATCCCAGACTTTTACATCCCTAGAATTAGATTAGATTAAATTCTACTCTTTATAGCATTTACCCTGCTACTCCTGCACTTCAGTCTTCTTGATCTGAGCAAGGGCAAAAGACACAAAGGAACAATGAACTGAGCCCTGTCTCAGTGCTGTGCTGTGGCATCCATCCAGGCTCGAGCAGTGCCACAGGGAATGTCCAAAGGTGCCACTGCAGGCTGAACCAGGGAAGATAAATACCAGATTCCCTGAAGCAATGTGAGTGGTGTTGACAACCACTCCTGCTCTATGTGCTCTAATAAAGCATAGGAACTAGGTTTTTTGCCTTTTGCAAACTCAGTGCAAAGGGAATGGTTGATTTAAGGTTTTGCACACATTTATTTGGGCAAAGAACCCACCCAATGAACCAATCAGTCCAAGCCTGATAGAAATAGAAAAGCCAGTCATGGATTCTGGCTCCCTTAGAATGTTTCTTCCACAGAAGAGTGCAAAAGCTTGGGATAGGGTAAAGTCAAGATTCTAACATTTAAATTAGTTGCCAGTAAATTGGCTCTTTAAAGTTTATTAACAATTCCTATCACAGTTAAGATCTGTTCTTTCTCCTAGCAAACAAGAAAAAAAAATACAACACTGTTTGTTCTAAATGTGCTCAAAATCTGGGTAAGAATCATGAATGCAATTTTACTTAGGAGGGAATTAAGGCACTGTGTTGCTAAGGATGTAATTGCCAGAATCTTTTGGGGTCGTTCCTAACATCTGAATAAGTGTCCTTGACTGAATTCAAATAGAATTTGGGTACATGGGGATTTTCCAAACAGCTCTCTGACTGTATAAAGCCAAAAGGACCTCAGCGACATCATCATTTCTAGAAAACAGACTGGGCAAAGAAGTGACAGCCCAGAAATCAGTCCTCCAACTGGTTCTTCTAATGCATCAATCTGTTCTCAGGACTATTCCAAGAACAGGAAATGTGGTTATTCCTGGATTCACAAACTGGAGAGGAATCACATGAAAAGCAGGAATTGGGCATGAACCAGATAAGCTGATTTAAATCGAGTGGGGTGCACAGATGAAAAGTCATAGGCAAAAAAACCCCCCAAAATTTGATAGGCAAATATATCATAGAATCATCGAATATCCTGAGCTTTAAGGGACCCACAAGGATCATCCACTCCAACTCCTGGCCCTGCACAGACACCCTAACAATCCCACTCTGTGCATCCCTGAGAGCCATGTCCAAACACTCCTGGAGCTCTGGCAGCCTTGGGGCTCTGACCATTCCTGGGGGAGCCTGTTCAATGCCCCACCACCCTCTGGGGGAAGGACCTTTTCCTGATATCCACCCTACCCTTCCCCTGACACAGCTCCAGCCGTTCCCTCAGGTCCTGTCCCTGGTCACACAGAGCAGAGATCAGGGCCTGCCCCTCCCCTTCCCCGGGTGAGGAAGCTGCAGAACTGCTGTGAGCTCTGACCTCAGTCTCCTCCTCTCCAGCTGAACAGACCCAGTGCCCTCAGCTGCTCCTCGTGTGGCTTCCCCTCCAGGCCCTTCACCATCTCTAAAACCCTACTTTGGACACTCTCTAAAAGCTTTAGGTCTTTCTTATATTGCAGCACCCAAAACCACACACAATATTCAAAGTGAGACCAACTCAGCCCAGAGCAGAGTGGGACAATCCCCTCCCTGGCCCCGCCGGCAATGCTAGGCCTGGTAAGATCATTATCATGATGGAAAAGGATTTTTGGCTTGCTTGTCAAGCCCTGAAAGTTTTGCAAGAACTTTCATTCAAGAAAGAGCTCCGTTTCTACCCATTTGCAAGTGAAACTCGGGGAGCACCTGGTTATCCCTGTGCTGCCTGGGAGTGGAAGCTGGAGAGGCCAATCCAGCAGAACCAAGGCCTCTCAGTCCTTCTGGAGTTCATAATTACAGTTACTAAATACCTCCCCAAATCCTACTGACATCACACATTCACCTGTGCATTCAGATATGCGTCCTAAATAATGCCCTCTGAGGAGGAAAACCAGGGAAATCATTTCTCAACCTCATCACTTCAGAGGGGTTACACTGTATGAAATCAGTAGCTCAGCAATGAGTGACCCCTCAGTGATTCTTCTCCAGAAAGTAATTTAAAACAAAAAGCATCAAATGGCAGTTTTAAGCTTAGAAACACACTCTTTAATAATGTAGAACTTTTGATTTCAGAGTAATGCAACTCACTGGGATTTCTACAGAGCATCTTTTTTTTTTTCTCTAAAATAAAAAATAGACCAGCTGTCTACAATAAACATACATTTTTAATATAGCACAAAGCCTTTCATTTAAACCAAAAGGTTAATCTGAAATCTTCTGTAGAACCCTAGGTACTCTGAGATTCTATAAGTTAATTATTTGCTTACTATTTATGCAGAAATCCGTAAGATACTCCTGTAGCTTAGAAATGTTAATTTCTTATCTTAGCAGCAATAATAATGATACTGCTTTCATTAAAATTTGCCACCATAGAATCATAGATTCATAGAATATCCTGAGGTGGAAAGGACCCACAAAGATCATTGAAGCCCAAATCCTGGCTCTGCATAGGACAGTCTCAAGAATGAGACTATCTTAATTCTACTTCTCCAAAGAAATTTAAATAATGGTTAATACAATAAGAATATCATATGGAATTGATGGCAGATGCTACAACGGACCAAACTATCTTCTTTCTGTTTATTTTCAGTTCCTCACAACAGGTACGTCACAACCTAATACAAACATTTGTACATCAAACAACAAAAAAAAAATGCCAACCATTATTACCTTAGGCTGGACTCTCTTATTTCTTCTCACTTGTAAACAAGAGTTACTGAAGAAGCTGAAATCACAGCAGCTCTCACTGCTCCTTTCTTGCTTTTCCCATAATGACAGAGCTCCATGTTTTAAATCTGTCTCCATTAAATTGTTCTCTTTGTGATTTAAACCTGACACTGCAGTTAATCTGATCCAACTGTGCCCCTCTGTGAATAAAAGCCGGGGCTGATTGATGATTTTTAGGGTGAGCTGGCTGGAATAAAGTCCCAGGTTGTTTTACCATGTTCCCCAGCACTGACAGAAACCAAATTGAGCTGACCTGGGAAGCTGATGCTCTATGAAATCTTTGAGGACTTTACACCAGAACAACATGTTTGTCAATTAGGCTCAGCAGCACTGCAAACCCATCCCTTGGGGTGCCTCATTTGCTTTGCTTTCCTTCCTTCTGTTTTTTAATTCTTTTTCAAAGACACAGCTGTAGCTTTAGCTCACCTGCTCTAAACGTGAACTGTCTAATGAGGGTAAATCCAAGGTAATTCGAGTGTTATTGAGAATCCCAACAGTGCCCCTCAGCACCACCCTCACAGCTCCCTCTTAGCACTCAGAACTCTTGGCAATCTTGGAATGAGTGTTTCTAGGTAGTCCTGTCTCTGTTTACACCCTAATCCTCTATGGACCCCTTAGATATTCCATCAGCAAAATGCCTGCAGCTGGAGCAGCTTGGAATATTAAAGGAACAGACCTCGGCAGTCTTTTATTTAAGTATTCCAGACAGACTCCATCGGGAAATATATCTAATGCTTAGTCTCAATTCATTATTTTCTTTACTTTTCTTATGAGAATAACAAAGCAATTCATGTCTCAAACAAAAAAGCAGAAAAAATGCAGACACAAACTCTACTAAAGTGAAAGAATAATTTTTACAAATCAGAAGAGCAATGCCAGCCTTAAAACAATAAGGCCACAGTGGGTCTGGAATAAAAGAAAGAGAAAACAAATCTTCAAATTGGCTTTTCTTTTTTAATCAGGGAATCATAGATTGGCCTGGGTTGGAAGGGACCTTACAGATCATCCAGTTCCAACCTCACTGCCATGGGCAGGGACACCTTCCACCATCCCAGCTTGCTCAGAGCCCCATCCAGCCTGGCCTTGGACACTGCCAGGGATGGGGCAGCCACAGCTTCTCTGGGCAACCTGTGCCAGGGCCTCTCCACCCTCACAGGGAACCGTTTCTGCCTCATATCCAATCTAAACCTGCTCTCTGTCAGTGTGAAGCCATTGCCCCTTGTCCTGTCACTCCAGGCCCTTGCCAAGAGTCTCTCTCCATCTTTCCTGTGGGCTCCCTTCAGGCACTGCAAGGCCACACTGAGGTCACCCCAAAGCCTTCCCTTCTCCAGGCTGAACAACCCCAGTTCTCTCAGCTTTTCCGCACAGGAGGAAAATCAATTTGACATGAAAGTGCCAGTGAACCATTTAATTGTCTCCAAACCTCACTTCACTTATAACCTCAGTCATCACAACTACAATTACAAGGCTCCTACTAAAAAAAAAGTTAAGGACAGTACTATTCCTGAATTTTTGAGTACAATTAAAAACAGGTCTATTGATTAGGTGGAAATATGGAAAGGCAGAATGCAACTTCCAGGCACATCCCTGTGCCTTCATTTTCCTCTAGACCAGCTCTGAGTGTTTTGGATGGTTCTGTCTTCTTGCAAGGGCTGTATGTGAAGCCCAGGGATTTTATTTAGGGAGGCTGGACTGCCTTCTGCTGAAATCTACTTTTAGCTCTTGCAAGATGCCTACATTTAGCTGCACAGGCCAAAAGCCAGTTTTCAGGAATGCTGCAGGCACTTGGGCATATCAGGAATGCAGGTGCATGCTTGGTGCAGTGGCTTACTGCTGTCCACTTCTTCCTATCCCCAGCCAGTGGAGAGCACTGGAAACCCCTAGGATTCAGGCTGCTGTCTGCACTTCACATGTTATGTCTTGAATAACGTGCTTGGCCTCCTTTTCTCCAGGCTAAACACCCTCAGCCACTCCTCACAGGACTTACCTTTCAGGTATCTATCTCAGTATCTACATATGCTGAGTTTTAATACAGTCATCTCAATGTATTGAAGATAAGTGTGCCAAAACATCCATGCCTGGCACATGTGTATTGCTATCATGAATTAAATAGTAGATTTCAAGTATATATTTTGCCTCACTTTCTCTTTGGGGAGGAGGAATTTGTCAGAAATCATCCCCCAGTAGTGTCTCAGGAGAAATGTGTATTTATTAAAAGAGCTTTCCTATTATTTGTAAAAAATACTTTAATAGTACCCTGTTAATGTGCATTATAAATTCTCAGAATATTAGGGAGATTTCAAAGGAGAACTGTTTCATACACATTACGATACAAAGAATAATTAGAATTAAAGTAGATGATCTCAAGCAGTGGCTTCAAATCTAAACAGTTCTGTGACAGTGATACTGCAGTGTCACTCTCACCACACCAGCCCTGTGTTTTCAGGTGTGTTGCCACAGTCTTATCTCACACTTTGCACAACAACACTCACTTTACACTCTGTGTAAGACCTCGCTGCATGTTCAGCTACAGAGTGCAAAATAATGTCATCATCAGGAGAGTAATACATCATATCACATGTTAACAAAACCAAAATTTGCTCATAAATCCATCTTTTCCTTTGCACAGAAGAAATGAAGAGTGTAGAGAGTAGCTACTGCAGGATGTGCTGCATAACATGTCTCAGGAATGATACGGATGAAAATTTGGGAGTTAGGCAGTGTTCCCACTCACGAACAGGCTGTGATGTGTGGAGAACAGAATGCTTCCCATCAACTTCAATAACACACCTCCCCACTCTTTTGGGACCAGCTGGAAAAATCTGCCTCCAAATTTCTTTGGCAAGAAAGATGAATCAAAGCAAATGAGGAAAGGGGAAGGAGGAGCTGATCTCAGACAAGTTCCAAAGGGGACACAGCTCAGCAGGGAATGTATTCTCCATTATCACTTATTTTTGCAACCTCACTGGAGCTAGTGAAGATACAGGGCACGAAGGTTATGGATGAGGAGAATCAGACTTTATTCTAGGCACAACCCTCCAAATCAGAAGTGGAAAACAAATCTCCTACAGACCATGATTCTTCTTAAAATGATCACTTCCAAACTATTCAGGGCTACATAACTCTCTTGCTGATTTGAATGTTTCCAGGACCTTTGGCAGCTCTCCACATTTGCAGTTCCTCTGCAGGTAGCCTAAACGCAGCCAACTCTGGGTAAATACATCTCATCTGCATTTGATTCATGGGCAAGATTCAGTCTTCCTAGAGCAGACTTTGGGCAGGTAAAAGGGCAGGTGGAATGGGTGGGGGCACCAGAGCACCAGAACCCATCCACATGGCAGGAAAATGAGCTAAAAATTTTGCACTTAATGATCTTTCTCTCAAGAAAAACAGCTGGCTTGCCTTCCCAAAGCCTGGCAGTGGCTTCATGGTTACATCTGCACAGCCATGTGAACACAGCCAAAGGGAACACCTCTTACAAGGGAATTGAGTTCTACCTAAAATCACTGCAGGACTTCTAGATGTTATCAAAGATTATTTACAAGGGCATAGAGTGACAGGACAAGGGGGAAAGGCTTAAAACTGACAGAGCTTAGATTGGATATTACGAAGAAACTCCTCCCTGTGAGGATGGTGATGTGTACTAAAACACTGTATCCATGTGTGTGAGGACAGAGCAGGTTCATCACAATAATCATAGAATCATAGAAGCATGGAACGGTTTGAGTTGGAAGGGATCTTAAAGCCCATCCAGTTCCAACCCCCTGCCATAGGCAGGGACACCTTCCACCATCCCAGCTTGCTCAGAGCCCCATCCAGCCTGGCCTTGGACACTGCCAGGGATGGGGCAGCCACAGCTTCTCGGGGCAGCCTGTGCCAGGGCCTCCCCACCCTCACAGGGACAGTGACTCCACCACCTCCCTGTGCAGCCCATTCCAATGTCTAATCATCCTTTCTGTGAAGAAATTTTTCCTGACAACAGTGGCCAAATGCTGCCTATTTTCAATACAGGGAAGCACTATGGCATTCTAAGTTCCTGGGGACTTCAATTTCTGCCTCCAGCTTCTGAGGTCTATGCAGTTCTCCTAACTTTGGTTGTCCTGAATGCAGCTCTTTTCCTGACTTAGGAACGCTGGGGAAGACCACAGAATCACGGAAAGGGTCAGGCTGGAAGGGACCACAGTGGGGCAGCTGGTGCCACCTCCCTGCTCCAGCAGGGCCATCCCAGAGCACAGGGCACAGGATTGTGTCCAGACTGTCCTGGAATATCCCCAGTGAGGGAGACTCCACACCCTCTCTGGATAATCTGTTCAAGGCTCGGTCACTGCACAGGACAGAAGTTCTGCCTCCTGTCCAGGTGGAACTTCCTGGGATCAGTCCCTGCCCGTTCCTCTGGTGCCATGGCTGGGCCCCCCAGAGCAGAGCCTGGGCCCTGCTCGGAGCCCTCCCTGCACACAGGGACACACAGGGCTGAGGGCCCCTCTCAGCTGGGGCTCCTCTCCAGGCTGGACAGCCCCAGCTCCCTCAGCCTTTCCCTGTCAGGGATGCTCCAGGCCCTAAATCATCTCCCCAGCCTCCTCTGGTCCCTCTCCAGGAGTTCCCTGTCCCTCCTGTCCTGAGGAGCCCAGAGCTGGACACAGCACTGCAGCTGTGCCTCACAGGGCTGAGTAAGATTTGCCCATTCTTACATTTTTTGACTTACAGGCAACTCTGTTCCTATGAAACCATGACAGAGACTCTGAAGCAGCTGAACCACACTCACAAATTGCATAAACATGACTTTTACCCAGGAAGGGGCTGACTTAACGTTCGAGAAAAGTTATAGCAAACATCTGGAAAAGAACTACATGTTAAAGCTTATAACTGAATTAAATAATGCAAGAAATACCTACTAATATTATAAGTCAGTGATCTATGAAAACGTATTAGGGTGAGGCTGTGTTGTTGATAATACTTGACAAAAGTTAAGATGGTTAAGGCTTATTAAATTTCTTTTTGTTTTTCTGTTCTTGATATTTTGCTCACACTTGTCATCTGACCCTTTGATACGCAAACACTTTGCAAATACAAGTGATAGCCACATAGCTCTACTGCACTGGAATGATAACTTGAGGTTATTATGCCCCCTAATGTTGACTTCCTACATAGTTGCAGGCTTTTAACATTCTAAAAAATATGCACCTATCTACTAACCTTTATGCTGGGATGGGGTTCACAAGGTATTTCTGAAAAAACTGCCTGATTATAACTCTTTAGAATCTTCAGGTTAATGAATCCTGCAAAGATAATAAAATGAAAGCAAGATTTACACAGATTTACTGGAAGTAAAAAAATGTGTAACACCCAAGTAAATCTCTCATCTGTTCAAGGAGGCAAACAGAATCTGTCATCTTTGGCTCTACAAGACGGTCTACCACCAAGCAGATAAGTGTCATCTGGGTTTCAATCAGTTCTAATTTCTTATGATTTCTTTGTACATTGCAGTATTGTAATTGTCCCCAAGGGCTGTCAGTATGAAAAAGAATTTGGTGAGAGGAGTTGAGATGTCTGAGCATTAAACAGAGCTTTGATACACTGAGGAACATACAGATTCACTTACATTCAAGGCCAGTTAAGTCCTTCCTTATTCAGTCAAGGCTAGAAAAAAAAATAATCTTAAACTTTTGAGAGAATTACATTCAAAAGCAATTTAGACAAAAAACAAACAATGGGGAAAAATACAAAATGCAGTAAAAATAAATTTCAGTCTTTTAATATCCCAAATGTACAGGAACAACTCATGCTCAAAGTCTTCATTTAAATGTACACGTGTTGTAAATATTGGGGGTGTGAGGACAGAGCAGAAACAGCCTCAACTCAAAGAAGTTCTTTTTTTTTTTTTCATCACAGCTATTTGGCTTCCTCTCAAGAGAATGATGTCACACCTGAGTGGACACAGACCAGAAATTCTTTGTAAGCAGCAGGACAAAGTGTTTTAAATGCAAAGAGTAGGGTTTTGCACAGAGGGTCACCAGAAGTGGTAACATCCTGTTTTCATCATTGTGGTTTGCACTGATACACTTCGAGTCTGCTGGGTTAACGAACGAAGGGACAACAAAAGTGATCTGACCTGAAAGACAGAATAAATTTATCTGCTTAGAGCAAATTACACTCAATCTATCTGTCAAAAGTTAAAGAGCAGTTTATGGAATTCCTGATGCAACTGATCTCAGGAAATGGCATCTGTGCATTTTTGTTTCTATTAGAAAAATAACGGGAAAAGATCTGTTTCTCTTATTAAATCCCATGTCTCTGTATAAGCATTAAGATACATCTTTATTTTTTAGCCACTTTAGAGATACAGATTTTCACATTAACAGAATATCTGAGAATAACCAATATAGACCTGGGAAACGAAGGTTTTGGACCTTTTGAATTACAGAAGGAAGTAATCACACATTTAAGAGTTTCTGAATCAAAACTAAATTCTGTTTTCTTCAGAAATAATGAAAGCTGAAACAGTGATCCTTGCCTTATGATAACCTGATTGATAATGCATCAAGAGCAAACAGACAACCAACCTGCAAGGAATCAGTGAAACCATTAACAGAAGGCTTTGCAAAGGCACAGATTACACCTGAAGGGTGGGATGTCATCCAGAGGGACCTGGACAGGCTCCAGAAGTGGCCCATGGGAATCTCATGGGATTTAGCAAGACCAAGTGCTGGTGCTGCACTAGGGTCAGGACAGCCCTTGGGATCAATCCAGGCTGGGGATGAGCAGAGGGAGCAGCCCTGGCAGAAGGACTCAGGGGTGCTGTGGATGAGAGCTGGCCCTGCCTTGGCTGTGTGCGTTGGGACAGAACCCCCTGAGCTGGGCTGAGCCCCAGCGTGGGCAGCAGGGGAGGGGGGATTCTGCCCCTCTGCCCCGCTCTGCTGAGACTCCCCTGCAGGGCTGCATCCAGCCCTGGGATCCCAGCACAGGAAGGACAGGGAGCTGCTGGAGCCAGTCCAGAGCAGGGACACCAAGGGGAGCAGAGGGATGGAGCAGCTCTGCTGTGAGGAAAGGCTGAGGGAATTGGGATTGTTCAGCCTGGAGAAGAGAAGGCTTTGGGGTGACCTCAGTGTGGCCTTGCAGTGCCTGAAGGGAGCCCACAGGAAAGATGGAGAGAGACTCTTGACAAGGGCCTGGAGTGACAGGGCAAGGGGGAATGGCTTCACACTGACAGAGAGCAGGTTTAGATTGGATATGAGGAAGAAATGGTTCCCTGTGAGGGTGGGGAGGCCCTGGCAAAGGTTGCCCCGAGAAGCTGTGGCTGCCCCATCCCTGGCACTGTCCAAGGCCAGGCTGGATGGGGTTCTGAGCAAGCTGGAATAGTGGCAGGTGTCCCTGGCCATGGCAGGGGAGTGGAACAATATGATCTTTCAGGTGCCCTCCAACCCCAGCCATTCCATGATTCTATGATATTCCTTTGTTAATGCAATTCTCTGAGTCACGAGTAATATGGGCAGAAATGGATCTGCTGCCATCCACTCTAATCAATACGCTTAGATAGGAAATTATTGACACTGTGGATTAGTAACAGCTCAGTTTCATTAATCAGTAACAATCACTTCACTGCTTTACAAAACCCCCTACCTCAGCATGGTATCATGGTCCTCAATGAAGCCCCAGGAGCTCCAAGGAAAATTCCTCACTGTCTGAGCCTGACTAATGCTGCTGACTTCCAGTAAGAGCATACACAGGCAAAAATATCTGCCAGACTGCAACCAACATCTAAAGTGACCTTCAAAATTAATACATTCAAAGAATACAGTTAGATTATATAAAGTATTTTATTTTAGTTTTTATTTAAAAATACAACATTCTAAAAAACACTTCCCTGTCGTGAGTACTGCCATAGTGCTGTCTAGACCATTTTAATGCCAAGTGTTTAGGTACTAGAGAATTAAAATTATCACAAACCAACATCTCTGAATATGATACATCAAAAAGCTGGTATCCAAAATGTCACCTTGATTAAATAATGTTATTATTTAGTAGCACTTAAGGATTCCTAGCAATTTGCAGAATAAAAACTCATCCTAACATCAGACACATCCATAACAAGAGTCCTCCAAAATGGATGATGCCAGGATGCTGCCTACCCTCTGTTTATCAGCGAAACCCTTTCCACAGTCTTTTCCTCCATGTGGCACTTTGTCACTGACCATTTAACTGCTGGTAGCACTGGGATGGAGAGGTTTGACTCTTGCCAGTCTGGAGAGGCCAAGTCTAAGGCAGTGGGTAGGTGATTTAACAGGAACACATTTCACAGAGGCATTACTGCTTCCTGACGGAGCTGGAGATGATTTTAAAACAAAAAGAAGGTATTAGAAGTTTAAAGGGGAAAAAGAATCATATGACTGCTGTCTTCTAATAGTTTTCCCAGCAGGACAGAAGCAGCATTCTAAAGAGAGTGCAAGAAGGTCCAAACCACAGAGGCACATGGAAATCAGTCACCAGGGATTCATCCCTCTGGGAGCCAATGCAGCAGGAATGGGGCACAGGTTCACACACTGCAGCAACACTGGGCAACTGTTCCCAGTGTCCTGGGCGTTTTCAGGCACTCCACAGAGAAACACTGAACACAACTCCAACGGGGAAATGAGGACTTGAGAGAAAGGAGCCAAACAGAAAGAACCATGTACAGAAAAGAAGAGTAAATATGAAGAAAAATCAAAGAATCAGGAGTCAGCAGCAGCATGGTCAAACACCTTGAGAAAATAAAGCTTCTAAGCATTTGCTTTACTAGAGCAGCTAAAATACTCCAGCATTTTTCTAATATTTTTTGTTTAGAAGAGATAATAATTTAGCACATACCAGAGATAAAGAAAGCTCTACATAAGAGAGAAATGGACATGAAAGGATCTTTTGATTAAGGTCTGATCCACAGTTTGAGAAATATTTTATAAGCCACATGCAGATAAAGGAGTTAAGGATAATGCTGTAAAAGAAGCAAGAAGCACAGATACAGTTTTTCTTCCTTTCTTTCTTTTTTGTTTTAAATCTGTCCAAAGAAAATCTTTATAAAAGGTACATAAAGAGCAGACATTTTCCTGGAATAGTTTATTTTTTGGTTTGCTTTTAGGAGAGACTGCTAAAAGCTTAAGTCAACTCATGTATGTGTCTATAGCTGCAACCTCACCCATACCTGGTGGTGTCCATTTAGGCTTTTTGTCTGTGACAGGACTTGATGCATGCAGAGGCCTCCCAGCTGCCTCTGAGGGACTGGACATCACCTTCTGCCTTGGCTCAGAGTTGTGTTCTGTTATCCAGGAAGGAGAAGCTACAGGTGATACTGGGATGGAAAGTAAAACTACTTTAGAAAGATGCTCTTTAGCAGAGAAATCACCACTTAAGACAAAAGACGACTCCAGCAGAAGTGATGAGGATGGTACCAGACTGTCCCATCTTCAAGCAGTAAATATTCACACAGACACCTTGCCTGTTACAGAATGACAGACATTGCTCTTCCAAGAGATGAGAACCAGAGGAAGGAAAGAAGGGAGGCTACCTGCTTTTTAAAATAAGCTTAAACTAAGCCAACGGTGAAAGCTCCAACACCTGATTACTACTCCAGAGTCACTGTTTTGACACAAACCCCAGATAACAACTGGAAAAATGAACAGAGGATCTTTAAAGAGATGAAACTTTCCTGGAAAAGGAGGGCAGAAGAAATTTCTCCTGACATAGAAATGCAGAGAAGCAGTGAAATTTTGCTGGTTTGGGGATGAATAAGCTCCATTGTTTAAATTTAGTGTGAACGTGCAACCGAGGTGTCACGAGTATGAGGGGACAACGCTTCAGTTAAGTGCGGAGTAAGGGAAAATGCATTCAAAGCAGCATGAATTTCACTAAAAATCCAAACTAAACATAAGGCATCAAATCCAAAGCACATCTAAGGAGAGAGTGTTGGTGAAGAACAACTTACTGGGTACAGACTCTGACTCAGAGTCAGGATCATGTTCTCTGTCATCACTGTCAACCACCAATGACTTGTGATGTGCTGGAACTTTGGATGCTGCTGTCCTTTGCCTCCCACCACCCTCAGGTGCATCATCATCCATAATCTGATTGAGACCTAAGAAACAGAAAGTGGTTCAATCAACTCAAATTCACAGTAAATCTATTCTCCTCCTCTTAAAAAACTTGGTATTTGAGTCCCCAGAATTCATTCTGGTGATTTGAAGTGATACTATTCCAAAATATACCACTGACACTTGTTTTCATGTGATTCTCATTTTATTTTCTCATTGGCAAATTTATCAACATTTATCTGTAATCAAGCTAACAAAAAGAAGACCAAAAATCCACCAATCCATGGGTTTGCTCATTTTAAGACTGGGACCAAATTTTGAAAAGAACTGACAAGTCCTTCAACCTTTATTTAAGATAAAGACTCTTTTTTCCACATCAGGGAAACAAAAGAAACCAATGGAAACAAAGAAGAGATAAGCTACTTAAATGCTCTTTCTGAAAAGAGTGTGAGAACAGCTTACCTAAACGTTCACTGTCTACACTGCAGTTGGAAAAAGGGGGTCTCCTCTCTGTATTTTCTGATTCAATATCCTTACCTGTTTTAAGATTCAGGAAAAAAAATTACTATATAAGAAATATTACTATACAAAAAAAACACATCCTAAAAAGCAAAAATATTAAGAAATTAAAATAGCTAAAGTTTTTATCTGTCTCTAATCCAAGCATGTATTTGGAAGATATTATAGAAGAGTTACTTTTCTCACAGGAAAAAAACCCCAAGAACATAAGAAAACTGGCAATACCTAGAAACTCTCACTTTCTTGTCATGACATCTTGAAATAAAGTATGATTTTCAATCTATTTCACTGTTAAATAAATTTCCATGTTCAAATTCACTGCATATAAATAAAGAGTGTTGCATGGAAATGTAAAGTAACCTTGTTCTTCTGAATTTTGCACCTCTTGGGGATTTGCAGATTTTTCTTTGACAGATAAGGCTAAGGCAACTTCCAAATCTCTTTTATAAAGTTTGTCATCCAAGGATAACCTGGGGAAAAAATGCCGACATGTTAAATAATAAAACAATTACAGGAGTGTTACAGACCTATTTCTGGCTCACTGAACTTTCTAAAATTCAGATACTTGTGAAGAGATTAATATTTCAAGACATATTTATAGCATATTGTGTTACAAATATTACATTTTGAAATTATTTAGACAAAGCACACACTAATTTTTAAAGCATTCTAAAGTATTATGATTGCAAAACATTGTGTATGTGTATATATCTGTACCTATATCTATATCTGTATCTATGAGCTATCAATTGGCATTACTACAGGAAGAAAAGTGATTGCATTTGCTTGAAATGCCACACCAAAATGTAATATTTAAACACAACTCTACTAATAAAAATTAGATTTCTCTTTATCCTTGACATTGACTTTGTATCTTCCTTTATATATGTTCTTTTGGAAGGAATCAAAACTTAACTTTATATTTCTCAGTTTAGGAGTCCCTAAGAAACTCCATAAGAAACTCAGAATTTTTAGAGTTATTTGCAAGTGCATCAGTAAGGCTCAAAATATTTATTACAGTCATGAATTATTTGTTTGTTCTCAGCTGCTTAAAACTCTAAGGGAAAAGAAACTGAACCCAAATACTCTCACTGAAATCCAGTTTTACACGGAGTTGACCACAACATTTCTTACCTTTTACTAAGTGGCTGGGTCTGTGATGCAGTCACTTCTTTGGGCTTTTTTTGCTTCTCTTTTTTCTCCTTCTTTGATTCCTTGAGCTGTGTTCTGGATTTTTTGCTTGAAGGTGCAAAGTCTTCATCTGTTGGAAAACAGCAAAAAGCTCTCACGAGTTTTCCTATATTCTTAGATTTCATACTTAAGTTCCATTGCACACTGAAAATACAACAAGATAACCTTTTTTGGAAATTAATCCTATTTTAAAAGAACACAACAACTACAACTGCACTATCTTTAAATGTATTTAAAATGAAAATTCAACACACCTCCTTTACATGTGCTTTTATGTAAGAGGCAATGATTTCAAATTCTTGCTGTACGAGAACGTCCCACTTACCATCATCTTCCAAATCCCCAAACTGAGAATAATCAACAACTTTCTTGTTCCTGTGGCAAAAAAAACATAAAATATACACTCTTAATCCTTTCTGACTGAGCATCTTGATTTGGTAACACTTGATTTTTGGGTAAATCTTTTTTTACAACGAAAAAAAGCAATACATGTAAAGTGGACAGAATCATGGAATCATGGGTTATCCTGAGCTGGAGGAGACCCACAAGGATCATCCACTCCAACTCCTGGCCCTGCACAGACAACCCAACAATCCCACTCTGTGCATCCCTGAGACTCTTGTCCAAACACTCCTGGAGCTCTGGCAGCCTTGGGGCTGTGACCATTCCCTGTTCCAGTGCCCAACCACCCTCCGGGGGCAAGAACCTTTTCCTGATATCCACCCTAACCCTTCTCTGGCACAGCTCCAGCCGTTCCCTCAGGTCCTGTCCCTGGTCACACAGAGCAGAGATAAATCTATAACCAGTGCAACTGTACACAATGAGTTATTAGGAGTAGCCTGTAGGTTTTTTTTAAAAGACTTCACACCCTCTCTGGACAATCTGTTCAGTGCTCGGCCACTGCACAGGACAGAAATTCTGCCTCCTGTCCAGGTGGAACTTCCTGGGATCAGTCCCTGCCCGTTCCTCTGGTGCCATGGCTGGGCCCCCCAGAGCAGAGCCTGGGCCCTGCTCGGAGCCCTCCCTGCACACAGGGACACACAGGGCTGAGGGCCCCTCTCAGCTGGGGCTCCTCTCCAGGCTGAACAGCCCCAGCTCCCTCAGCCTTTCCCTGTCAGGGATGTTTCAGGCACTAAATCATCTCCCCAGCCTCCACTGGTCCCACTCCAGGGGCTCCCTGTCCCTCCTGTCCTGAGGATGCCAGGACTGGACACAGCACTCCACATGTGCCTCCCAGGGCCGGGCAGAGGGGCAGGATCACTTCCTGACCTGCTGCCACTGCTCTTCCCAGTGCACCCCAGGACAGCCCTGGCCTTCTTGTCCCTCAGGTCACTGCTGGCTCACAGACAGCCTGTTGTCCACGAGGACCTCCAGGGCCTTCTCAGCAGAGCTGCTGGCCAGCAGGTCACCTCCAGCCTGGGGTTCCTGGTTCCTGGGGTTCCCCTGGGTGCCTGGGGTTATTCCTCCCCGGGTGCAGGACTTGCCTTTGTTGAATTTTAGACAATTCTTCTCTGCCCATCTCTGCAACCTGTTCAGGTTCCTCTGAAGGGCTGCACAGCACTCCGGGGTATCGGCCACTCCTCCCTGCTCTGTGTCATCAGTGAACTGCTAAGGAGACATTGACCCCTTCATCCAAATCAGGGATGAGCAATTTAAACAACACTGGGCTGAGTATCACCCCACCCACAGGGCTGCATCCAGCCCTGGGATCCCAGCACAGGAAGGACAGGGAGCTGCTGGAGCCAGTCCAGAGCAGGGACACCAAGGGGAGCAGAGGGATGGAGCAGCTCTGCTGGGAGGAAAGGCTGAGGGAACTGGGATTGTTCAGCCTGGAGAAGAGAAGGCTTTGGGATGACCTCAGTGTGGCCTTGCAGTGCCTGAAGGGAGCCCACAGGAAAGATGGAGAGAGACTCTTGGCAAGGACCTGCAGTGACAGGACAAGGGGGAATGGCTTCACACTGACAGAGAGCAGGTTTAGATTGGATATGAGGAAGAAATTTTTCCCAGTGAGGGTGGGGAGGCCCTGGCACAGGTTGCCCAGAGAAGCTGTGGCTGCCCCATCCCTGGCACTGTCCAAGGCCAGATTGGATGGGGCTCTGAGCAAGCTGGGATGGTGGAAGGTGTCCCTGCCCATGGCAGGGGGTTGGGACTGAAAGGTTTTTAAGGTCCCTTCCAACCCAAACCATTCTACGACAGAACCCTAAGGGACACCACTAATGCCAGGCCTCCAACGCGGCCCTGTGCCACTGATCACGACCGCTCCGCTGGAAGGGAAAGGGGCCACCTTGGAACCCCCCAGAGGCCCCGAGGGGATCGAGGGAACCCCTAGTCCCTCAGCCCCGGCACACGCACCTCCTGGCCGGCCGCGCCATCCCCGCCGCCGCCGGCGCCGCTCGGCACGCTCGTCATGGGAGCAGCGCCGAATGCGCCGCTGCGGCCGCGCAGCTGCGATGACGGGGAAGGCGGAACATCCCGGCTCCCCCTTCCCCGCGGCCCGGTTAACCCGCGGCTGCCCGCCCGGAGCCAGGTGAGCCGGGACGGGACGGGCGCGGCCGGGAGGTTTCCTGTGCCCGCGGGTGCTGCCGCTTCCAGCGGAGGGAACGCGGACACCGGGAGCTCCCCGGGGCGGGGAGGGGGCGGATGGGATCCCGCAGGCCGTGTCCTGCCGGCTTTGAGCCTGCGTTTTCTAGAGCAGGAGGTGCCACTTTGGAACAGGGGGTTTGTCCCCCTTTCTCTCTCCATCACTTTCCTCCCCACCTCCTCGCTGCATCGGGGAGCAGCAGAAAGAGCGTGGTCGGGTTTGTATTTCCCAGGATTTCCCTTTGAATCCCACTCCCAGAGAGGCCGGGACACCGCCTCGCATCAATGTTGTTTGTCCTGAGATGTTATTTTTTGAGACTGACTTGTTTCATCTGTGCCCAACATGTAGGTTTGTTCACAGGAAAACCCACCCAAAAACCCTACAGACCCTAAACCCATGAATTTTGCTATAGAATTTTTTATTTTTGTTGGGTTCTTTTCTCCCTGGGCTGTGGTGTTCAGCACGGGGCAGGGTTCAGCTGAAGCAATGTGTCCAGCTTTGCAGGTGATGTTCAAAACAGAGGGATGTGAACGAGTGGAGGAGCCCAGTGGAGGGTAAAAATACCAGCACCGGTATGTGCTCCCAGCCTGTGTTTTCATTCTTTACACAGCCCCCTTATATCTCTTGGTTTATTTTTAATACAAGTTACAGCGTGACAAAATCAGCTCTTTCTAAAAATCGTTGCAAACATCTGCTCCCCCACTCCCCAGGCCTAGCACCTGCAGAAAGGAGGAAATAAAATCCTCTATGCACTGTGAAGGATTTCTGCTTTTGAGGCATCGTGGCAAAAGTCAAGGTGTTTCAGTTACTTTTCTGTTTATCAGGGTTCCCATCTGCCCTGGTTCTGCTTTTAAGTCAGGACATTTATGCTGTAATTTTTAAGAGTAATTCATATATCGACACACTCAAATGCATTTCAGAAGTATTTAGTATTTTGGAAACTGGTATTTATGCTTCAGTTCCAGCTCCGTGTGTTTGGAAGTCAGAACTGAGTATCTATGAAAATTTGGGGAGGTCAAGTATTCTTGGCTGTTAATTATTACCAAAGCCATGGTTTTTCATTACCATTTTTTACCGCTGATTTTGCAAGAATGTAATTCTTGTTACTTTATTTCCATTGTAGGGAAAAAACTCAAGAGGATGAAGCCTAATAAAGGAAAGACTTTCACTAGGGAGAGAGACTATGTGTACAAATTCAGTGCTGGAAATGAACATTTGGTGCTTACTGTGCCTCTCAAATTCCCAGTGCAAGAGAATATCAGTCATTTGCACGGACGTCTGATGGTTCTGCACAATCTGCCATGCTTTGTAGAAAATGGTATGAATTGATTTCTTAAATTAATCTCATGAATCCTTGTCCACAAGTACCTTACAGCTTGCTCTAAGAAACCAAAAGAAGGGTGTTTTACTAGAACAGTGTTTAAAAAATTGTTTTTTAAACAGCAAAACATCAGAGAAAACTGCTGTCAGTGCTAGCAAGTGCTAGCAAGGAAAAGGTTTTCAGGTGAAAAACCTTACTTAGAGGTTTCCTGGGTGACTACTGATATGTTCTGTTGATGGACCATTTTCTTCTTGTTTTCATAGACCTGAAGCAATCTCTTAGCAAGTTTGTAGAAGAGGAAACTATAAAAGATTATGACAGACAAGCTGAAGTGGCTCTGGAAGCAGTGAAATCGGGAAAAGTAGACATCAACCAGCTGGCAGATACTTGGGCTAAAGCTTATAAAGAGGTAAAATGAGGCTGGAAAGTTAATATTCAGGCTTGCTTTGTGAGAGAGTGTGTGTGTGTACAACCACAGTTGTGAAGATGAAAAGTTACACTAAAATTCACTTTTACTGATCAATTCTTACAGCTTTTTCTTTTTATCTGAAAGTGAGCATCAAGTCTTCATCCTACAAGTTCTTAGTCAAGTTTTTCTTGAATTTAATAGAGTAAAAAGATAGACAATGGAGAGGCAAATGGTTTGTTCATTCAACAGTTGATACTCAAACAAAAAATAGACATAAGGCTTATAGTGCCTTACAATTAAAGCAAGAGGTAATAAAGTGATACTCCTATCCTAAATCTCAGTAATAGCAATTAAGGCTAGAAGGAGAAAGTGTATAGCTGAGAGAGACTTTTCAGTTCATTTTTTGAGTTCATATGACTATTTCACATTATTTAGGAAGGATGAGGCTTTAGCTGGAATAGTGTCTCCAGTTTTGCATGGGATCTTTAAAATAGTGGAGTGCAAAAGAACTGGTAGAGTCCTAGCAAAGAAAAAAAAAGAATGACAATTCAAGGAAAAGATTATAGGAATGGAGTTTGCTTCTCATGGAATATAGAAAAATGTGAAAAATTACATAAAGAGCTTGCAAAACTGGCATTCTTGGGCCATTCTTTGTTCAATAAAAATAGCTTTTCTTAAATCACTGTTGTTTATTATATGTTTAGTGACATCAGAGGTTAGTCATCCTTTCTAGCAAAGCATTTATGTTTGCACAGCTGGTGTTTTGGGCTTTATCTAAAATTCATCAGGTGCAAATATTGTTGTGGACATTGCTGTTCTTTCCAAGCTGGTGTTGTGTGAAAATTGGTAATTCCTCACTGTAATCCAAACCTTAATGATTCTGATTTTAGTTGCTTTGAAAGAGAAAGAACGGGAGAGGAGAAAATTGAAAGCTATAGAATACAGAAAGCTTAAATTAGGCAAGATAATTTATGTATGGTAAAGGCTGAATGTGGGCCCCCATGGTTTTACCCCACCATTATGAGGGATTCTTATATGTCCCAAGGGGTACCTTATACTTTAAAATCTCTTACATTTTCTTTAGACAACGTTAGAACATGCAAAACCTGAAGAAACCAGCTGGGATGAAGATTTTGCAGATGTTTATCATGATCTGATCCATTCTCCAGCTTCTGAAATGCTGTTAAACTTGGAACACAATTATTTTGTTAGCATCTCAGAATTAATAAGTGAAAGGGATGTGGAACTGAAAAAACTGCGGGAAAGGTATTCCTTTTTTTATTATTTAGGTTTTCCTCTCTCTTATTAAATAGGGGTGCCTGCCACTGGATGTGTAAACTCATAGGACGATGTGTGTAGCTTGTATTTGTCTGTGTAAACCCAAAGTCATACAACACTTGGCTGGCCCAAGAGCATGTAGAGATAGGGTGAGGGGGAATGGTTTCAAACTGAAAGAGTGGAAATTTAGATTGGATATTGGCTATTAGGAAAAAATTATTTACTCAAGAGGTGGTGAGGCCCTGGTGCAGGATCCCCAGAGAAGCTGTGACTGCCCCATTCCTGGAAGTGTCCAAGGCCAGGTTGGATGGGGTTTGGAGCAACCTGGTCTGGTGGAAGGTGTCCCTGCCTGTGGCAGGAGTTGGAATGAAATGAACATTCCTGTCCTTTCCAGCCCAAGCCATTCTATGATTCTATGATATCATTAGGATCAGCTACCTTATATTACTTTGATGGCCTTTTATTATTTTCAGTGACTGAGGAGAATATAGGTTTTGGTTTCCAGAAAGTGTTGAGTCTGAATCCCAAGTTCTGGAATAAGCTTGGATAGCTGCAGGTGACTCCTTTATCCACAAGAGGGAACACATTGAATGTGGATTTTTCTTTTTGTGCCAGAGTAATTTCAGAAGGTCTGGTTTAGCATTCTGAGTGCAATATTCCTCTTGAGCTGTGTGTGTTTAAGCTCACATTACACAGTGCATAGCAGACTGAATTGTACGTATTTCTAGTTTGGGGGTAAATGTTGCCAGTACGGTGTTAGCAAATCATTTTGCTGCTCATTGGCTCTTCTCAAGTGTGCATACAGAAGAAAGAGCAGTACTGTTGTAGAGCTCAGGTGTGACGTAGCTGTGTATTGACTCTGATGGAATTTATCGTATCTCTGTTGGAACGTATGCTGGTGGCAGCTGAGACTGTCCCAAATTAGAGTAAGTGGTCTGTTTACACGGGAGCTGACTTGAATCCCTGACCCTTAATTCCAATTTGTTTTGTGGATATTCGTTGTTAAATCTGTGATCAGTAACAAACAACCAAGTTTGTTTTTGTATCACAACAGAGGATTTTCTTCTGCCAGTCTTTTGAAATCTGTGTTTGCTTCTCTTTCAGGCAAGGAGCTGAAATGGATAAGGTGATGCAGGAGCTTGGGAAATCACTGACTGACCAGGATGTGAATTCCTTAGCAGCTCAGCATTTTGAGTCTCAGCAGGTAACTAGAATGTGTCATGCACATAATCACCTTAAAAAGAACACCCACACCACTCAAATTATCACTGCTCTCCTGTCAGGATTTGGAGAACAAATGGACCAATGAATTAAAACAGACTACTGCTATCCAGAAGCAGGAATATCAGGAGTGGGTGATAAAGCTTCATCAGGACCTAAAGAATCCCAACAACAGCTCGGTCAGGTATTTAATTCCTCTGTGATGCTTAATTCCAGCTGTAATAGTTCAATGGATTTGTATTTACATAATCTTTTAAATAGAATACTATGGTTCTATTTCTTAGGAATATGGTAATATCTATTAATAATTTAAATAGGATAATCAAAGCAAATCAAAGGCAAATAGACCATCATTATTAAATATGTTTAAATTTAGGAGTTTCTTCATTGTGTGGTGTTACAACCTCTCTGTACCAGAAAGTGTTGTAATGCACTAAAGTACAGCTTGAGTTGAGTGGAATTTCCTCCTATTTTGCCTTTATTTCCTATGTCTGTCTTTCCCTGTTTCACAGGGCATTCTGTTACCACCTAAGCATGTTCTGGAGAATAATGGTACCATAATAAATGGTAACAATTTTTTTTTCTAAGTGTATATCGCTGGACAGCTAAAACAATGGAATTCTTTTGTGTGTGAACACTAGTGGAGAGAGTTGAATGAGAAGCTTTCTGTTTGAGGAAATGGCAGGGAAATTAGAATTTGTAAATTGGGTAGGATCCTTATTTTTCAACACTAGTACATTGCTACTAGGCATTTGCAATCAGTAGAATTGCTTGCAAGTTTATGAAAGAGCTTTGGAGGTGAGGCACTTTGAAAACAGAGAAAGTTCTCACTAATGCAGAAACAAATTGGAGAGATGCTGATGTTCTTTCATGTATTAGGAACAACATTTGTTGTATCACTACCAGACAGTTGAATTTAGGGAAAAAAATTAAAACTGATATCTGAAATGTTTTCTGGTAGTTTGAACACTGGGGAACATTTGATAAGGTGGTTTTAAACCTCCCATTTTGTGTGGGAAGAACAAAAGAAATGCTTTATCTAGTAACTTCATAAACAAGGTTTTGGCTGCTGTAAATAGGCTGAGGACTATTCTTTTTGTTTTCCTTTTATTCTTACATTCTTATTACGTTACAACTATTGCGACTTATTTTTATTTCTCAGTCTTGGAATGCTTTACAAATGAGCCAAGTAATGCTAATCTAACAGTGGAGTCTCCTTTTCCTGCTGCCAGGAAGGTAAAGGTGAAACCTCACATGAGTGCAGCTCATGCTCATAGGTTTGGTCTCCTGGTTTCCACAGACCAGCTGAGAAAACTTGGGATAACTTTCCCGAAGTTGCTAGTCTTGAACAAAAAATAGGATAACTTTTCGGTACTTGTCTCATTATTTTAGTGATGAAATTAAAGTTCAGCCTAGCCAGCTGAGGGAATCTGTGGAAGGAAATGGGAGAATCTATGAGGAGCAAAGGCTGTTAGAAGAAAGCTTTACTATTCACTTAGGTAAGTGGAGTAAACCAAACATAATAACAGCTGGTAATAAAATAATGTATCCAAGGCATGCATTATTTACAGTATTTAACTGTCAATGTGTATAATACACAGTTTGGAACTGGTTTGTATTTGTTTTTCACATGTGTAAGAGAACAGCATAAACTGTATCAAGCAGTATCTGAAATAGGCTTAATGGAAAACATTCTAGAAGCAAATTTTCATCCATTTTGATGGGGTGACTCATGTAAAAACTCACAGCAAAACACATTGCCTAAAAATGATACTTCAACTTTTCTTACATTTGGTAGAAAAATGTGTTCACTAAATTCACTTCCCACGATCAGTTGACAGCAGAATAGATACTTGCAATTTATATTTTTTGTTTGTGCAGTAGAGTCTTCTTGTGCTGTTTTGACCACATTATGTTGTGAAGGAGTGGTTTAGGTCACTTAAAAAATCACCAGCGAAGTGGTTTAGGTCACTTAAAAAATGCCAGCAAAGGCATCAGCCAAAGCAGGTTTGATACAAATTTGCAAAAGAGCAAAAAAGTTCAAAGGCAAGGTTCACTCTATTATTATGTAGATAAAACACACAGAGGAAAATTGGATTATAATCAAATTTAAATGATTTAGGCAGAGATGGGCAGTGACAATCCTCCCAGTATCACCGACTTGGGAGTTTGCAAGCTCTGAGAGGCATCTCTGTCAGAGGGAGATGCTGGTGCAGCCTGCTGTGGTGCAGGAAAGCTCCAAGGACATCCCTTAGGACCACTGTCCATAGGGTCATAAGATGATTGGCGTGAGTCATTTGGAAAATGTTCATCCTCAGGTTGAATTGCTGAAGTTTCCAAAACTCCATCAGCAATGGTACCGTTCCCTTTGGGCCATGGGTCAGGGAGGGGATGTTTCCAGGCTGTCAGGGGCTGACTGATGATCCCTTCCCCTCCATACTGCTCCCACTTCAGCCATGCAGCAGTTCCTGGGATGGCCTAGGGATGCCTCACCACCCAACTCATTGCACAAGTGCCAAGGCCTAGCAAGAGTTCCTGAGCTTGTGGAGTGGTTCTGGGGAGGGTGGGGAAGGATATACCACCACACATCAGTATTTCATCCCTAGCCCCCTGCAATATTCCTCAGGAAGGATTTCTTCACAGAAAGGGTTGGAAGGGGCTGCCCAGGGAGGTTTGGAGTCCCCATCCCTGGAGGTGTCCAGGGAATGCCTGGACATGGCACTCAGTGCTCTGGGCTGGTGACAAGGTAGAGATTGGGCACAGGTTGGACTTGATTTTGGGAGTCTTTTCCAACCTTAATAATTCAGTGATTCTGCAATGGGAACAAGGCTCGTTTCTGGCACGGACAAGCCTCACTTTGTGAAAACAGTGCATTTTTATTGCTGCTTTGCAAATCGCTGATGTGTCTGTAAAACTGAATATGTGGCTAAGAACTTCCTCTGGGTGTTACTGGTTACAGCTCCCTTACAGATCTTTAGGGAACCACTTTGTGCCTGTGCATTTCAATCCGAGTCCTGAGTTTAGTCTTCCACTGGGATTAAGCCACGTGTGCTTTGTGCAGGAGCTCAGCTGAAGACCATGCACAACCTGAGGCTGCTGAGAGCTGATATGTTGGATTTCTGCAAACACAAGCGCAATCACCGCAGTGGGGTGAAGCTCCACAGGCTTCAGACTGCAATGTCCCTCTACTCAACTTCCCTCTGTGGCCTGGTGTTACTGGTGGATAACAGGATCAGCTCATACAGTGGAATCAAAAGAGGTGAGCCCTCTAAAGGGATGTATCATGTCAGGGAAAATGAATAAAATAATAAATAAGAATAAAATCTCCCTGTCTTCTCTCACAGAAAAATATTCCTTGTAAAATTAAAATTCAGTGGAGACACTCATGTTTTGGATATGGTATTGCAAAAGGGTAACGAATGCAAAAAGAGATATGGGTGAGGATGGGGGACAGTGTTTTGCTGTTATCTCTCATGTCTTCCCTACATTTTGTGTCTGAGTAACAAACATATTGAACATACTTATGTTGTTACATAAGTAACAAACATATTAAATGTTGATATTGCTGCCTGAGACAAATTTATTATAGGAACTTCTAACTTTGTAATACCAGATTATCACACTGAAACCTATTTGCAAAAATGGAAAAGAAATATGCTCAGATTTTAAAGTGATAAGTAAATGTATAAAAATACCATGTACTTTTGATTCAATGAATCCCATTAAAAATAAACAATAGGAATTTTACTTCCCTACTGCTGGAAAGTTTGATTAATAGCCATTTTAAGTGCATTTAAGTCTTTTGAGTAAGTGGGCACTGTGATGGTGTTTTCTATCAAGGTTAAGCAATGAAACTTGTGTTTATTCCTGTTTGACCTTCCCATCTCCATCCTGAAGTTTAATACCAAAATACTCACACTTGGAATGTCTTTTTTTGACTATTATTTGTCATTATGCTTGCATAAAAAAAATATTCTGTGGTGGTTGAGATTTCCTGGAAACAGTTGGAATCAGGCTTGTAGCAAGAAGGAGAGGGAAGTGTACCAGGAAGAACTGCAGTTACATTTGTGCTGTTGATGGTTTCCAAGTTGTTTAATTGTAACAGTATTATTTTGTACTTATTTTGCAGTTACTTTTTTAACTGCTTAAATATTTTAATGAATAACAAAAGGAGATTTGTTTTCATGCTGAATTTTAGGTAATGAGAGAACACAGACATTTAAATAATACCATTAAACACAAAATTGCATCTTCTAGCCATCAACAAGATCCTGCAGCCACAGTAGAGGGGAAAGTATGGGACCATGTCACAATCTGTCAAATATAATCCTCAATAAATTTTGGAAGAGAAGTCCAGCAGGGCTTTATCTGCTTTTGGGGAGTTTGCCTTTATAGCTGGATTTACTTGATCGGTAGAGTAGAATTACATAATGTTACTGAGCACAACCTCAGGATGTGCATTTCAATCTTATTTTTTTCCTAGATTTCGCAACCGTTTGCCAAGAATGCACGGATTTCCATTTTCCTGGAATCCAAGAACAACTTGAAATTGTCCAGAAGGTTGTACTTAAGGCCAGAGCACAGCGTAGCAGCAAGACAAAAAGACACCATGGTCAGTGACAACCAAAATTACCCTCCTTGAAATAGAACAGTGGTCAGCTGGATGTTTGTGGGCAGGGGCAAGTTGATGCCACTCTTCTGCAGTTATTTCATCTGTGAAATGGAATGTTTGGGTTCATCAAGAAACTCTGCATGAAATTCGCAGAGAGAATGTGATGTTCAGGTGGTGTCTATGCTGCCATAACAGACATCCTTTAAAATAGATCAACATATAAAAGTCCCATTTTAACAGCATGCGAAGTACATCAGGCTATTCTGTCTTCCTAAACTGCCTGTAGCAGCACAGACTTTATCTGTCTTTACCTTTTTATTGCCATTTACATGTAAATCTTCAAAAATTGCAGAAAAGGAGTTTATGGTTTTTTTCCCTTCCTTTAAGGTGAATGCTGAAAACTGAATACCAAATTGCCTAAATGTGTATTTAGCTTTGTGAATGGTTTTCCTTGCAGTTGTGTTTACAGATGGCTGGGAAATGCTCTGACCACATTAAGGCAGTGCAATTCTACATTATCAAACTTTATTTTCCTTGCAAAGAGCTACTTACATGATTTAAATGCATCAGGAACATGAACAAATATGAGTACACAGAAAAACAAGTTTCCTTGAGAACCTGCATATTGCTGCATCTCGAGAGAAATGGTGAAAGCTGGTTTTATGCTGCTGATTTATGTAAATCTCTTAGGAACAAATTAATTTTAATTTATTACATTCTTGAAAGAGTAATAGCAAGATACTATGTGGTTGTGGGGGCAATTTCCAAAGTTTCGTGTTATTTCTGAGAATATTTTGTTTGCTTTTGTCCAAATGAAGAAATATCACAGGATGGTAAGAAAGGCAGTGATTTGAGGTAAGATTCAGTTTGGGATGTGTTGAAGACAGAGAAAACAATGCTACCCATCCCCCTGCTTTTTGGGGACTTTATGGTAACTTCATGGTCAAAATTCAAGCCACATATCAGTACATGAACCTTTTCATGCCCAAGTGTAATTAATAGAGGATATGATTAATACTTGTTCCATGTGTTCATACACAGAAAACAAAATCAGTGGGAATGAAGATAAATTAAAGAATATCGAACGGAACCAGTCAAACATTTTGCCGGGTGAGTTGTGTGGCATTGAGCCCCTCTTCTTGAAGCAAATTGTGTTTCATACATGGCACATTTTTAGCTCTAAAGTCGGAACACAAATTACAAACTGAACCCAAGCTGACCTCAATCAGAGGAGAAGGATGTTCCTGTGGCTGAGGCAGAGGACTGGGTGTCAGGACATCTGGTTTCTATTCCCAGCTTTGCCACTGCGTCACATGGCATGGGGCAAATCACTTCTCTTTGCCTAAAATTTCCTTTTGGAATTTGAGGGTGAAAAAAAAAATCTATGAGCATCTTGGGGAAAAGGTGAAACTTCAATACTAACAGCTGATTTTATTTTTGAAAATAGCTATATGTACATCACTGTTGTGATACAGAAAAGCATTTTTGAGTGGATTTTTTAACTTTGAGAAATTCCTCTCTCAGGGAAAGTATCTTCTGTGTATATTGTGATGTTTAGTAAGGAAAGCTGCTATGCAATTTGAAGAGGTATATGCAGTTGGAGGGGGGAGGGATTAAGTCCATACAACCTGTGGTTGAATGAGGGTTTCTTAAAATTGATTTCCTGACTGTCTTAAATATTGTTAGTGACAGTGGATTATAAATCATCTTGGACCAGACAAATCCAGGTGTGTCTTGCACCAGTGGCCTGCCTGTTACTGCTTGTAGATGGTCACTGCTGGGGATTTCTGCCTCCTTAGCAGTCATCCAGAAGGAGTACAGACCCATTCTCTAGCTCTTCCAGTTCAAAGAAAAGATCTTAACTTCAGTGGCCAGTGGGAATAGGTTTGAAGGAAGATGTTTATTTGTTGACTGAAACAGTGGGGGCATTGCAGACCTGCTCTTCCCTTGACTGTACTGTAGACTTTAAATCTCCAGTGCAGAGGAACGATGAAGAGATGTGAATTTTACTGCCCCTCACCTTTGATAAATGAATAACAAAATTAAAAATACCCCCAATAAGATGTCTTAGTTACTTTTTTCAGACAACTCTGTAATTCACCTTCCCACTACTCTGAATTATTTTAAATTCTAATAGTCACTGATCCCTTTGTGTTCTAGTGCCATATCTCAGTTGTTATGTAACCCACTATCTTTTTCCACAGGCTCTGTGCATCCTTTATTTGAACCCATCCTTTTTTGGCCTTTCCGCCTCCCACATCTGTCTGCAATTCTGTGCTTGCATTGTGTATTTTGAGTATTGCACCTCCTCTGGGTTTGTTTTTCTATTTTGTGCTATATAGGGATCATATCCTGTACTGGCACTGTTATGGTTTATTACACCATGTGGCCATGATGCCAGTGGAATCCATCAAAGCAGGGGAGGGAGTGTGGGGTGGTTGTAAAACAGTGATAGTCCAAGAGATTTTGCATCTCTTGTGTATGTTCTCATCTCTGCTGTATATTTGCATTTGCCTCTTTCTTACATTGCCAAACAATTGGATTTCAGTACAGATCACTACCTGATTTCTCACCTTCCTGGTTTGCCTCATTGTGCAGGAGAGTTCTACATCACACGGCACTCAAACCTCTCAGAAATCCACGTTGCCTTTCACCTGTGTGTGGATGACAATGTCAGGTCTGTGAACGTGACTGCCCGGGACCCGGCCATCATGGGGCTCAGGAACATCCTCAAGGTCTGCTGCACACACGACATCACCACCATCAGCATTCCCCTCCTGCTGGTGCATGAAATGTCAGAAGTAAGTAAATAGAAACATTTGGGCTGGTTTAATATCCTTGGATTTTTGCAAAAGCTGTGTTTCATACTGATTTAGGCCAAAGGGGGTGGTTTTTCTCACTCACAGGCTTCTGCCACACCACGTGGCACTTGCATCTACTTGGTGACCCAAATTAAGGAGCTGGACCAATTAAAAACATCTCAGCCAGCTGTATCACTCAAAGTTTTTATTCCCACCCCTCCTTTTAGAACATTCACTTCCTGGATCCAGCTCACTGCAGCTGTACAATAAAAGATGGGACTACACAACTGGAAGCTCTTGCTTAGAAACTCTACCTTCAGAGTTGCTGAAGCAGTAGTGATACCGGATCCCCACTCTTTTTCTGTCATTAGCTATAAAACATGAAAACTAAGTTTTGAGAGCAGCAGAACTGGCAAAGCTTGGCTTAGAGTTCTGTAAATCTAAATACCATCCTCTACCACCTCAGCCCTACACAGCAGCAACCAAATTTCACCTTTACTTTGAATTGTCTCCTCCTTCACTGCCTAATTTCTGTCCCTGTTTCCTCTCTAATTCCCCCCAAATACTGACTGGGCAAGAGGCATATTGCTGATGCTCTTTGTGTTCTTACTTACTATGCTGAGTTTTGTATTCTGTTCTGTAGTGGGACTCTGATGCAGAGCTTGTCTCTCAATTAGCTGTAACATTTCTCAGTGCACAGCAATTTAAAACTATTGGCTGCCTCCTTTCTCTTGCACACCTGGCTTACAGAGAAGAAAAGGGGGTGGAAAGGCAGGGAAAGGAGTGATGGGCAGGGAGTACAGCCATATGCCTCATATCCTGAAGAGCTGGAAAGTCTGTAAACTTAAAGAAATGAGAAAAAGAAGATAAATCTGTCATCCATGCAAGGGTATCAGTAATAATTACAGTCTGTGGGAGGGCTTTTTTTTTAAATAACCCTTTGATTTTTCACTTAAAAATTCAATATTGCCTTTCCTTTGTGGAAAGTGGTTGACTCACCGCAAGGAAAAGGCTCACCAGTGTATTACCTTTAACAGTGACTGGTTTTATAACAGAATTTGACTGGAACACAAAGTAGAAGTGATCCTATTTTGCAGGATCAGGGTCTATTATCATGAAAAGCAAGCAATGAAAAAGGTAAAAACACCCAATAATGAAGCTTCCAAAGGATATATTTCTGTACATAGAGGTAGACTTTTAGGAGCAGATGAGATTTCTGAAATTTTTCATCTTTTGTATTGAGACCTTTTTTGGGGCACAAATGCAAGTAATCAACATGCAGGACAGCAGCCTGGATCACTTGTGGGACCCAGTTGCTGTGTTTCAGAAATTTATTAAATATATTGACTTTTTTCTTAATGAAGTTGCCACCTGATTATATTATTCTTCTAGTTTTGTTTCCTTTAAACCTGGTTAGTTTTAGCTTCTGTTTGCATATCTGTATTTTAAACTACAAATGAAGCACACGACCAAGTGTTCAACATGCTTTGAGATGTGTGAAACTAGTGAATTATCTTCTCTAGTGCTGGATTCTTAAAAGGTCCTGGTAAAACAATTTACCTTTTGTATTAAGTTGTAAGTCTTTGCAGAGTAAGAGGAAGGTGATATGGAGGATAAGTGTGTGTTTAGGCACAACTGCTTTGTGTGACTTGCATTAGCAGGTTGCTTATTACAGTGCTTGGCAGCTGGCTGACCTGATTTGCAACACACAAATCTGTAACTCCTTGTTGAGGGAGAAGTGAAGAATGACAGATTTCTGAAAGTTACCCTGAACTCGGTGCCTTTGGCAGCCGCAGTTCTGACTCTGCATTTACCACCTACGGAAGAACATTTTTGTGAGGTGGTTAACCAGGAGCCCAGCTGCAGAGATGTTTCCCTGCTGCCCTGGGACAGGCATTCATTAGCAGTGTTCTCTGTGCTTTTCCCAAAGGTTTTCTCCTTCTGCAGATGGAAGAGTGGTGTTTACAACCTCACAAAAGTAATCACAGCATCACAGACTGCTTTGGGTTGGAAGGGACCTTAAAGCTCATCCAGTCATGTCCCCTCCCATGGGCAGGGACACCTTCCACTGTCCCAGTTTGCTCCAAGCCCCATCCAACCTTTCCTGGAATATTTCCAAGGATGGGGCAGCCACAGCTTCTCTGGGCAACCTGTGCCAGGGCCTCCCCACCCTCACAGGGAACAATTTCTTCCTTATATCCCATCAAAATCTCCTCTCTGTCAGTTTGACTGTATCAATCTCAATGAAGCCATTAGATTTCATTATTATTTCTATGAAAAAAAAAATCAGGAATTCTGTTTTCCTTCATTTTTCTTATGGTAAGAACAACCAAAACGGACCTCTCTGCTCTGATCATTAAATTAAATGAAGGAAAGAAACTGGATTTGATACCTGAGAAAGGCAAAAGCAGGCAAGTTTGAATTCAGGACAAATGAGGTATTGCTGTCTGATCACTGGAATCTGCTATAAACTGGGGAATGAAATGGCTCTAACAGCAAGGCATTGCTAAAAATCCCAGAGCTGGCACCCTCCCTTGGTAGGTTCAACTTAGAAGCCATTGCTGTTGTCCACACAGCAACAGTGACAAAAATGTGACTCTTTGCCTTCAGTAATCTCAGTCCAGTTGTCTCTATTGCCATAATTTAAGAAAAAATAATTTTTAAAAAAAGTAGAAATGAGTGTAAACTGTGTAACAAATATTTATGAACAGAGCTTATGTCCTTAGAGAGGTTATTGATGGCTGTATTGACTCAAATGTCTCTCGTCTGTGTTACCTGCCTTTAAATTTATATCTGCTCATCCAGTGTTTAGGATTTGCACAGATGCACTGTGAGTTAGACACTTTGCTAATTCTTAATGAATTACCCATTGAAATTTGGTTTGAAATCTTTTTCCCACATGACATATATGGACTTTACTGTTTCCATTACCTGATTATGATATGGGTCTGCAAAGGCCCAAGCCCTAAGCAGCCCCATGTAGTGAGACTGTCACAAATTAAATGAAAATAAAATCAAAAGGGTTGCAGCATATCTTTCTAACCAGTGAAGCTGGTCTTCCCCTCCCCCTTATTTTTCCTAAATGAGTGGAAGAAATCTTAATTTGACAAAATGATTGCATCCTAAAAAGGGGTGAAGTGTCTCTGCTAGTGAAAACCACCCAAGGTTCCAGGTGGGTTTTTTTTAACTTTCTTGAATGCTGTTATCCAAAACTTACCCTATGAGGTTGGCTGTTTGCTTTTTTGCTTTCTTATGTCCTTCTCTGTATTTTGAATTGGTGCTTATCTGATCCTTCATCATTTCCACAACAGAGAAAGCTCCTGGTAACATGATGAATTCATGAGAACTTATGTTTGTGAAGATGGATTAGAATTGAATCACTACTACGTCATCTTCAGTTCTTGTGGCTTGCAGGGAGCAACATTCTGTTATTTCCCTGAGTGCCCACAAAATTTAACCTCTCTGTTCCTCTAAAATAGTCCAAGGAATGGTGTCATATCCTGCTGTGTTGATCAGTCCTTGTAAGGCTCAGTTCCCATCACTGATTGCTCAAGGTGCTCCTGAGAGAGAACTTCTCTTCTTAGTCACTTGTTTTTTACTAAGCCAAAGCAGTGATCAGAACCAACAATAAACACATTACTTGTGACAGAAAGCACACATGGGCAGATGACTTATAATAAACACCAAGTGTTGCTTCCAGAATGCTTAAAAATTAAAAAAGCCAAAAAGCAACCACAACAACAAAAAAAGGACAAAGCAGCACTGTTCTGTCTGATTAAGGTGGTGTATACCCTAAAAGCAGCACATAGGGGTGCAGTGATTCACATAATGAAAGCTTTAAGAAAAGATATTTCCAACTTACCCTGTTTTTAACATACAGTATATTTTTGGGGTGTGGCAGGAGTTCCCCCACCTAAGGAGCAGCTTTGGCTTTCAGTAGTTGTTTAATGAAGCCACACATTCAGTTTATCAGTTGTGTTATCACTGGGCATTCTTAGATCACCTTGCCTCTCAAATAACTCCCTTTAATCCTGAAATTAAGCTCTTTGATAAGAACAGATTGCACTGTGTGTTTGACATTGCAAAATAGAGACTGGCTGACTTTAGTGAATAGAAAATTATGTAAAGCTTAAACTGGAAAAGGTACCTAGAATGATAAATTGGTTTCCATGTCTATATTCCTATATTCAGAGTAGAAAGTGCTCATCTTCGTGTTGAAGAGTACAGCAGAAAAAAATACTGTTTTCTTCTTTCTGAGAAGTATTTGCAGTGAGTCATTCTGTCTCTGATAGAATTACATCATCACGATGTTATTGGCTTTGTAGCATACAGCCAAAAAATGCTTCATGAACTTTAAACTTAAATTACTTAGCCCAGGCTTGTAGCCATATCTTTAACCACCGTGGTTTTCATGTCATGTTTTGCTATTTAAGTCTAGGTAAGGATTTGGTGGCTGTTGATATCTGAAACTCCTTCATCAGATGAAGATGAATTTTGTTTGTTCTCACTCTTACCATAAATGCATCTTTAGGGAAGAAGGGCTTCTTCCAGTTCCAGTATTAGAGAGAAGATTTTACTGAAGATTGTGGGTATGCCAAGAAACCTTAAACAAAATCAAGAACAGCTAGGAGTCATCATGATGCTGTTAAGATATGGTTGGGAGCCTGCCTTTGATTTGCTGAAGCATGAACCTGACAATTATCCGTTGAATATTAGACTTTTCTGGAGCTCCACAGGGGAATTGAATAGCCCAGTTTCCAGTGGGCTCGACAACATTTTTATTCAACAGCTTAAAGATGTATAATATTTTCCTGACACTGGCTCTCCTAGCAATGAGGAGTGGCAATGCTTTTACAGTCACCTGTAAGGTGTGCACACCTGCCTAGAATGTTCTGAAAACTGGGTCCCTAATGCTGCTTGAAAATTATGTTCTGGGGCAAAAAATGTATTGCTTTTAATAATTTCCCTGCTACTCTTGCTGGTTAGATCTTATAGGGCATTAAGGCTTTTCATTTTTTCATTTTAGGAGATGACCATTCCATGGTGCCTGAAGAGGGCAGAGCTCGTGTTCAAATGCATCAAAGGTATGGGAGTGGATGCTTCAGTGGGATCTGCTGGAGCCAGTCCAGAGCAGGGACATGAACTCGTTAAAGGGCTGAAGCAGCTCTGCTGTGAGGAAAGCCTGGGAGAATTGGGATTGTTCAGCCTGGAGAAGAGAAGGCTTTGGGGTGACCTCATTGTGGCCTTGCAGTGCCTGAAGGGAGCCCACAGGAACGATGGAGAGAGACTCTTGGCAAGGGCCTGGAGTGACAGGACAAGGGGGAATGGCTTCACAGTGACAGCACGTTTAGGCTGGATATTAGGAAAAAATAGTTCTCATGACTCAGCATAGTTTTCTGTCTTTCCATGTGGTTGTATTACTTTCTGCATTTTTGTGTGCTGCACTCAAATAGTTGAGCCAGTCACTTTCAACCACCTGCTTGAAGAACCTCTTCCTATTGTAATTGACTTTTAATAGTTCACAATGCATGTGTCATCTATGTCATCCACTTCTATTACACAAGTATTTTTGTGAGTGTCCTTATTTGCCACAAGAGGATTCCTGTGGCCTTTGGTAGTTCATCACTTGAGCAATAAGTGAGTGCTGAGCTTTTTCCCTATAGAATCATCATAGAATTGTTTGGTTTGGAAGGCACCTTAAAGATTCCAAGCCCCTGCCATGGGCAGAGACACCTCCCACCATCCCAGCTTGCTCAGAACCCCATCCAGCCTGGCCTTGGACAGTGCCAGGGATGGAGCAGCCACAGCTTCTCTGGGCAACCTGTGCCAGGGCCTCACCACCCTCACAGGGAACCATTTCTTCCTCACATCCAATCTAAACCTGCTCTCTGTCAGTGTGAAGCCATTTCCCCTTATCCTGTCACTCCAGGCCCTTGCCAAGAGTCTCTCTGTATCTTTCCTGTGGGCTCCCTTCAGGCACTGCAAGGCCACACTGAGGTCACCCCTGTTTCTCAGTGAAAGGAAGCCATGGAAAGAACTCCTGATACACTGTTTGGAGAAACCCTCACTTCTGCTGGGTCTCACTGGGCTGCACAGTAGGACTCATTGTTCTGTCCTCAGTGTTGATATTCTGCAGAACTCCTCTTTAGATTTTCTACATTTCATTCAGATTGCCCAAGTCTGATTTAAAGGCAATTGAGGACATCCCTAATGAAGGCAGTTCAAACCCTACTTGTGTGTGAAAACTCCCTCACTGCTTGCACATGCTGTAACTGCTGGGGGGTATTGCACAGGTAATCCAGTGTCAGTGCTGGTTTTTTAGGTTTCATGATGGAAATGGCCTCGTGGGATGGAGGAATTTCTCGGACTGTACAATTCCTGGTACCACAGGTAGGTGAAACCA
The DNA here is from genome assembly GCF_020740725.1 of Corvus hawaiiensis. Lineage (NCBI taxonomy): Eukaryota > Metazoa > Chordata > Aves > Passeriformes > Corvidae > Corvus > Corvus hawaiiensis. The sequence goes on from NC_063216.1 coordinate 19,390,368, forward strand.
AAGTAATTTCCAACCTAGGAGACTGCTGGTAAAAAGTCATGTCAGCAGATCTCGTTTTGATTTTTTTGCTATTCCCTGGCCCTTTTGAGTGAGTTTAAATTAATCAATCTGGTTTTGTTTCCTTGCCTGTAAAAGAGGAGTAAGGGAGGGTTTATATGTTTTAATACCCAGTAGTAGTTTCTGAGAGGATGCTAAACTTTCAAACTGGGAAGTTCACTTAAAAATAGTGAATGCATCACCTTTGAAAAAGAGACTTTTTTGCTGTTAATTACTCAGAGGAGATGGGCTAACCTTGCATTACATAACTTAAGGTGTTTTATTACTCATTGTTTAACAACATGGAAAGCTGCAATGCAGAATGTTCAGTCATGCTTCCACAAAAACATTAATTACTCCAGGTATTTGAAGTTGGTTCTAATTTAGATTCTGAAATTATTTAATTTGGAGTTCTAGCTGATCTTCAGAAACAGGAAGTTTTCCAAAGGGGGTCAGCACTAGGTTTGTCCTAAAAAGCAGTTAAGAGCGGAGTTATGTTAGGAAAGGAGTAACATGTATTTCTTGACAAAGTAGAAAGCTGCTGAGCAAGAAGGAAGCCACAGATAAGTTCCAAAGTTGAATCTAATCCTGGAATGCAGACAGCGGGAGTCCTGTAGATAACAAGCAGCATTGTCCTGCTTATATTTGGCAGAAATAATCAATCCCTGGAACAAGAAATCTACTGGAAACGGATACGTGGATATGTCACATAAATACACAGCCAGTATTTTTTTAGGTCAATCTTTTCCTTTTAACTGGATTCAATAGAATTATAACACACAGTTTGAAAATTATTTTTGTTGTCTTCTGAACAGCAGCAATTATCTTAAATACCAAGAAACAAAGTTGAGAGAGACTTAATTCTTCCAAACTACAGCAAAAAGCCAAACCTTACCTGTGTTTTGGGTTTTTTTCCAGACAATTTCTGAGGAAATGTTTTACCAGCTGAGTAACATGTTGCCACAGATCTTCAGAGTATCCTCCACACTGACTCTGACCTCCAAGCACTGATTTCTGTGGAGGACTAACCTGTATCCTGTTGGCAGAGGATGAGATTAAGGAGATTCTGGAACATGATGTCTCTTTCCTGTGGATTGATAACCCCAAAGCGGCATTTGTTGCAATTTCAAGACTTGTGTTGTTGTAATAAAACATGAATGCTGTTTGTACTTGGGTGGTAGCAGCTGATTTTTGCCTCTTGCTTTGTTTCAGCACAGGATTGATGTTGAATTCCTCACCTTTATCTGAAAGACATTCAATGTAACTTGTATGAAATCTACAAAAATATATAAGTAATTCTCATCCATAGGTAGTAGGAATGAGAGCTTATGGTAGGAACAGGGTCTTCTGGCTTCTACAAACATTTTCTGAATTTTCTCAGTGACTTTTAAAATAATACAGAGCATGTCAGCTATCTCCTTAGAATAACCAATGGAATTTGTCACAGTGACCACAGAATAAAATGTATTACTGCCTCATTTACTGCGACAAAATGAAAGACTTGAATCAAACATTTACCCTGTTGTATTTTGTAGATCGTGGAAGTGTTTAAAACAAAAATCAAATTACAAGAAAATATACACTTTTGACAATAATTAGCATTTTTAAGTTGTTGGTTTTTTTTTTTTTTTTTTTTACTATGTTTGCTTTTTGCTTTATTTCCAGACTTCACATTAACAAGTTTATCATATGAACAACTTTATAGGAACACTAAAGTGTTCTGGACCCTGTTGTACAGATAAAATTTGCTGTTTGTTCATTATTAACATTTTATGACTAATCAGAAATGCCAGGGAGACAGCGCAAGATGCAACTATGAAATTTCTTGGGACAAACTTGAATCCAGTCAAAAAAAAACCCCAACCAAACCACCCCTGCATCCCAGTGATGGGGGATAAGGGGGACAGTGGGAACTAGTTTTCCCGCATCATGGACAATCTTGGAACTCGGCTGTGGACTCGGGAGCTGGAAGCAGCCCTTTCATGGCCACAGGGAAAGTCCTGTCTGGAACTGGGATTCTTGGGATTGCCAGAGTCACTGGGCTCACAGCAAAGCAGCTGTGGGGGTGAGGGTTCCAGGTGGTGGGATTTCCAAATCCACAGTTCTTCTGTGTGGGAATCATGGGGATCCTGGCAGAGCTGGCTTTGAATCAGAAACCTCTTCCTATGTACTGCTGAAATTCTACTTTTGGAAATTGGAGAACCTAGAAGTCAATTAAGACCCAAATTATTTTCTGTCTTCATTGTGGTTTTCTAAAATGTTATTTAGCTTAATAAATGTGAAGATTGAAATGCTCTGCTTTGGGGAAGCTGCATAATTGAAAATTCTCACGGAGAACCTAAGGAATATTCACCATTTCATGATGATTATAAAGTCACTGTGTAATTAACAGACTCAGTATTTTTATCAAGTCTTGCATGCTGCAAGAAGCCATGTAAGTGACCCAGCAAACATCTCTTGCTGAATTGTCAAATACTTTCTTTTCCTCTGCCAGCAGCTTCTAAAGAAGAATCATGCAAGTAATGTGACCTAATTTGGTGTTCTAGAAAAGAAGGATGTAAATTCCTCTAGAAGGAGCTGGATTAATCCTGTTACAGCTCATTTTACATTGCTGGCCTTAAACTGAAATCAAACTCTGGTCCCAGAAAAGCAAGTGCTCTAACACTATTCTGTCTGGGAAAGGTGTGGTGGCAGAACTATTCCTTTTTAGAAGTTGTAAGGTTTATCTGTGTGTGAAAAAGGTCTGTGTTACATACTTATATTAGTTTTATATTTTCCTTCAGTCAGTAAATCTACCAACAAGGAACACCAACAATTCTTGAGCAAATATCTTGCTTATACTTCTAGACTCTTTGGTAATAAAAATTACGTCTGGTATGTTTGCCAAAGCATGAAGACTCCATTTAATTTAGTAGCACTTGTGTGAAACTGCCACTAATTTCTAGGAAAATAACTCAGCTTTTTGCCTTTCATTTTTGGAATGTTTGTTTTCCATCCTCAGCAGATTGCATCTAAACTTGTCATCGGAAGAACCAGTTGGTCTTTGATACTGAAATGAACAAACAAGCTCTCGTGATGAGGTTTTGGAAAGTCAAAGTGGAAGGAATGGTATGGGAAGACTATTAATTCTACTTGGTGAAGTGTGACCCTTGTAAATGCTGAATAAGCCTGCCAAAGGGAATCTTTGTCTGGAGGATCCATGACAGAACATTTAATATTCCCCTTTTTCATATCTGTTCTCAAGGAAGTGGTGCTAACAGCAGATTTTTAGCTGTCTGGAGAAAAACAGAATATAGAGATGGGCTGACCTAAGCTGTACTTTCTCTTTAGTCTGTGCCTGACAGCTGTAGAATGCAGGCTGCAGTTTATGGTGTAAAGCCGCCTTAGAAATCCTGTTTCGGTCATGAAAAGCTATTCAAGATTAAGAGGAAAATGACTTAATGGGCATGAGGTTTTCTATTTGTATATGCAGTGCAGATTCCTTGGAAGGGTGACAGCATTCAATGCCTTGAAAATGTCGTGCAAAATTATATGCATGGCTTGAATTGAATAAAAAATTCTTGCCACTGGGAGAGGTGAGGAGCAAATGCCATTGTTTACCTTTTTTAACTTGCTCATGGAGACCACTGTAAACTGCAGGTGCCCTTTACAGAGCCTGAACTGAGGTTATTGCAAGGAAAAAAATGCCAAGAGTCTGGATTTGTCAAGGATATCACTTGGTGCCCTTCACCTCTTGTCACCAGCTCTACAACCCATGTCTGCTTCTGTGGGAACTGGTGACAAACAGGAGGAGAAGAATGCAGGCAGTTAAACACATGGAGAGAGCTTGTCCTGGCCAGGTGCCTCTACCCTGCTGCAATGCCAGAAATGTCACTGTTAGAAGGTGGCACTGCCCAAACAGGTGGGAGTCCTACCCAAGGTCCTTTCTTCTGCAACAATTCACTCTGGACAGCAAAATCTTAATGATGAAAGAGTTATTTTATAACTTTTCCTGCTGTATGAGAGGTGAATGAAGCCACAGACAGTGATTATGGAGAAGGGGTATAATGTAAAGGAGGAAATTATCATGGAATAGTTTGGGTTGGAAGGGGCCTTAAAGAACATCCAGTTCCATCTGTCAGGATTGAGATTGCACGTTCTAACCCAGTTCTGGTATTTCTGTGAGCTTAAAAATTGATCAGTTTATTGCATCTGTGCCTCATTTTCCCCTCATTAGAGGAAAGTTTAATTTATGCTTGTGTAGTATTTTGAGCATTAGTCTTTCATGCCTCATTTACTGTTATTTTTTGCCAGTGCTATACCCAAAAATACAGAGCTATTCCCTGGTATTCACACCAGGTCAGCTGTGTAAAGAGATGCCTGTCCTCCTCCTGTATCTTTGCCTCATGGAGCTCTCAGGACAGACCATCAGTGCTGCATAAAAATAAATGTATTACTTCATACTATATACTGGATGTGGTAGAAGTCAGTAGCAACCACAGGACTGTTGTCCTGTGGGACCACAGAATTAGAAGAATAAATTATTATTGTTATGTATAAGGACAAACAGCTTTATTTCTGATTGTGTAAGTTGAAGGGCTTGACTTTATGATGTAATAGCATTTAAATGCTAAGGTGTAATCTTAGCCCAACATTTAGAAGCAAGTTCTTTTAAAGGTTATTTCTTGGAGGTTAGGCCAGATTCTGGGTAAAGAATGGTGATTCAAAGTTCTTTCTTTCCATTCACATTTCTGTCAGAATAACCTACAAAAGGAGAAAAGCAATGTTCACCCTTTATAATAAAGGCCCCATAAGAGAAAAGCCATGGAAATGAGTCAATTTAGGATATGAAGTCAGTGTTGCAAGCTCTGCCAAGTGCAGCTTGGAGAAGATGAGAAAGCTTGAGCAAGCAAAACTTCCTCTGGGCATACACTTTCCATGTGACATATTTTTTTAATTGGGAAATGGACTGTGGACTTCAGTATGTGATGCTCAGTTCCAGTCTCATTGGCCAGTTTCTCTGCTCTCAGAACAGACATAGAGCAGTATTTTCAACCAGCTCTGTGCAGGGCTAAGAAAAGGTGAAGAAATGTTCTCTGCTGGAGTAATTATCAATATCCACAGGAAAAAAAAGTCACTGAACAAAGCAAGGTTATTGTGTCATGTTTGTAACACAGACATAGAAATACGAAGTATCTAATATCAAATGTTCTGTGTAACATAGAAAAACCCCTCAAAGTCTGGCAGTGTTAAATCATGCAATCACTCTGCATGGACCAGCACACAATTATGTGCTGTATCTCCCTTCTCAGAGGAGCCATGGTAGGTACTGGAATGTTCCTGATGCCTGTTGCAGTTCACAGCTGCTTCTTAATCTTCACTCCAGCCACTGGGAATGCAACAAAAAATACCATGATAGAAAAGGCACCAACGTTGAGCAGTCTGTGGCCCGCAGGATGTGATGTTAGTTTTGATTGTCTTCCTGGTTTTTATTTTGGCATTCACCTTCTGCTCTGTGTGTTGCTCGTGTCAATTCAATGTCTACCAAGTTTGCTGAGTTACTCCAAAATTACAGAGATGTAACTGAGAGCAGAATTTGGCCTTGTGTGCCCTTCCAAAGGTGCTAAGTTTGAAAAGATACACACAGAGCAACACTGGCTAAATGGCAATTGAAAGGGAATATGAAAACCATCTGTGAATATTTAAAGGATGTAAAGACTAAAGAGGAGGTGGGTTTGGACTGCATGTTCCAATAAGAGTTTCAACTTAACTAACAGGGATAAAACTAACAAAGGAAAAGAGGGAAGATTTAGAAAAGCAGTATTTCTAAAAACTTAGAAATCAGTCTCATAGTGTACAAACATTTCTCTGATAATGGACTGATACCCAGTGTGTGATTTCCAGGATAACAGGAGAATACAGCTATGCCTTTGTGTTATAAAGTACTCTTAAGCTGCCTGGGAGATGGCAAGACGGGGCTTCATGTCTGCCTTTCTGTTTGGTCAGCTGAAATGGATTGATTTCTCCCTCCCTCTGTTCCATCTTTGGGAACCATGTGGATGATCATCTGGGTCCAGACAGATGTGCTTCATCTCCCATTGGCTTAATAAGTTGATTGATTTTAAATCTGCAGAAAGGAGGATCTCACGGAGAAAAACTTTACATTCCTTCAAGAGATACTTTCCATGAAAGACAAAGCCTTGGGGGAAGAAATCCTTCAGTTCAATTAATTCAGGTTTAGATGAGGGGTAAAGAGAATCATATGCTCCAAGGCACGATCAGCTCTTTCCTAATGGGCATTGGCTCATTCTTAACAGTGCCAAATATCATCAGAGCATCTTTGAGATCCAGTGGTTTCAACAGGAATTCAAGGCCCTTGGCCCCCAGGCAGGAACAGACCCTGTACATATCAATTTAGGAGTATCTTGAACTGGGGAGTTACCAGAGTTGAAGCTGGTTTGGTTGTCTCCCAAAAGTCTTATTTTAAGCTCCTTAAACTGAACCATAACAGCTCCTGCCTGGCATAAATTATAATCCTCCGAAATGCTCTGTACTCTCTCATGCAAGTCATTTATAGTGGCTGTTTCAACTCTGTTCCAAAGAGCAGTTTTAAATCCCAGCAGAAATAGCCTGACCCCACAAACAGGGGCTGCTTCCTTCCGCCACTCCTCGTGTGTGCAGCACCCAAGTTATCAGAGTGCTCCATGCCTGTTCCCACAGCGGAAATCCTACCAGCACAGGCCAGCCAAGCCTCCTTTTTTGAGAAATGAATCTCTCTCCCCGCTCACCAACCAAAGATGGAAATTGCAGCGGGTCATTGGCAGGAGCTTGGCCCCAAGCTTGACCAGCTACACAAGAGGATGTGAGTGCTTCTGTTGAGTACTTGTTTGGAAACCGCTGCCTGACCACCAGTTGTTATCTTGGAAGTGTTTTTAGCCATTTTGGGCACTTCTCCCTGCCCATTGGAAGTGGTTCTTTCTTTCAAGCAGTCCATAAATTACGGGCAAGTCATGCAAACTGATGTTGCTACATGCAAAGTGGACACACCACATTTATATCCTACTTCTGCTTACAGTAGGAAATCTTTTGCTGCAAGAGTATAACAACATTTTCTAGTTTTTCTTCTCCCCATGATTATTTTACAGCAGGTAGGTATTTATGGATGACGACAGTCAGCCCCCTTGCCTGGGTGTGAGACCCAGCAGGTGAGTCAGCACATCCTGATGGCTGAGAAGTGGTGTCCCCCAGGGGTCTGTAATGGGACTAAGTCATTTTTGACGTCATCATCAATGACATGGACAGTGGTATCGATTGCACACTCAGCAGGTTTGCAGATGACACCAAGCTGAGGGTGCAGTGACACATCTGAAGGACAGGATGCCATCCAGAGGGACCTGGACAAGCTCGAGAACTGGCCCAGCCCCAGGGTCACAGCACAGGAAGGACAGGGAGCTGTTGAGCCAGTCCAGAGCAGGGACACCAAGGCAATCAGAAGGATGGAGCAGCTCTGCTCAGGAAAGGCTGAGAGAGCTGGGATTGTTCAGCCTGGAGAAGAGAAGGCTTTGGGGGACCTTTCAGTACTCAAAGGGGCTCTATAAGAGAGATAGGGACAAATTTCTTAGCAGGGCCTGTTGAGACAGGACAAAGGGCAGTGGGTTTAAATTAAAAGAGGGTTGATTGACATTAGATAGAAGGAAGAAATTCTTTGCTGTGAGGGTGGTGAAACACTGGCACAGGTTGCCCAGAGACATGGAGGATGCCCCATTCCTGGAAACATTCAAGGTCAGGCTGGGCAGGGCTCTGAGCAACCTGATCTGTTGAAGATGTCCCTGCTCATTGCAGGGGGGTTGGGCTACATGGCCTTTAAAGGTCACTTCCAGCCCAAAGGATTCTATGATTCTATGAAGGCATCAAGAATTTGGAAGGGCATGCTTTGTACAATACATGCTGGAGCCATGTCTTTTTTGTATTTTCTTCTTTTTACTCATGATGCTGTCACAAGTAGCTCTTTAGAGAAGCATTCTGCCCACTAATAACTGGCCTGCTGGATCACCTACTTCTGCATAATCCATCTTAATTTTTATAGTGGGGTCATACATGGCCAGACCTGCCAGACACTTAGAGAAACAAGGGATGGAAAACATAAAGCAGTCAAAGAGAGGGAAGGATGGGCCAAGCTGGGGATGGTGTAAGAGCCTTTAACTTCCTGTTTGTGTCAGGAAGATTTTTAATATAAAGTACAGCAACCCAGGACCTATTAATGTGCACTCCTGTGGCCAGTCCTTAAACTGGCTCCTCGAGGTAGAGATTATTGTGCCATGAGCACCATTAATTTTCACAACATTATTTCCATGAGAGGTTATTACACATTAAATTACAACATTCCCAAGCCTCCAGGCTTCTTGTAACAGTAGGAGAAATGGTGGGCTGAAGAAGACAGCTGGGTTTGCACGTGGTCTATGTCAGTTTACTTAAGCAGAACCATTTTACTGCTGCTGGAGGAATGCAGCAAAAGGTCAGTGCTGAAACTCCACTAAAGTAAGCTGAGCACACATTCCATCTGCCAACATATGCTCACTCCTTGCTTGATCAAAAAGGAAATTTCAGAGCTCTGCTGCATGCTTGCCTTGACCCTGCTCCACACCGCCTGTCCAGTGGGCATCAGACAAACCATTCTCTAATCCTGCGTGGAATAAGCATTCTGCTGAAAGGATGCTTGGAATAGCTGCACAGCAGCAGCAGCAGCAGCAGCGTAATCCTAAACTGGGCCTGTGCACAGGGAGAAGTGCAGGACAGCATGGAGAGAGATGTCAGAAGTGTTGCATGACTGCATGAAATGTATGGGTTTATTTCCTAGTCCTGTGCACCCATCACAACCTGACCCTGTCTAAATGAGACTCATCTTTGCAACAAACTCAACCTTGTTATTCAGCTCTTGCATTTTCTTCACCTGTCTTCTTCAAATGTTTAATTTTCTGGAGTCTGCCTGATCTGGTCAGTGTCAGAGGAGGAATTCTGTACTAACAACACGCACAAGGAGCTGCACCAACTTAACCGAGCTGTTAAAAATTGCAGAAGTGAAGCTCTTGTAGCTACAAGAGCTTTTGGCTGATTTAGAACATGCCCTCATAACATCACTTGATAAAAATAAGACTTGGGCTTTTTAATAGAACAAATTACTTAGGCTTTATATTTAACCACGGTCACTGTTAAAGCTATAACTGCTTTTCAGAATATTTTAGGAATCTGATCTTGATCTTCCATATGTTAAAAACCATCACAACAAATACCTTACACTGTGGTTCCTGATGAAGAAATAACAAGGTGGCTGCAGCCTTAAATACAAAATGTTTGCTTTGGGTTCAGATTTGCTACTGTTCAGAGTGACTACTGGAAATTATCATTTCAAGGCAAGGAAGGAGACAGCCTTGAACCAGAGAAACTCACAAACCTGCATGATTTTTGTACTGATGTTCTAGTTACTCACAGTCAGCTCTTCAACAGATCACAGACTCCAGCAAGAAAAATGGCCCCAATATTGAGGTCTCCTCAATGCACTGAAAGCAGAGGATATTTTGACACAGAGAGATGGGCTCTTTTCTGAAAATAAGACTTGCAGGCTTTAGAAATATTATGCAATGACCATTGTAATCAACCAGATTAAAACTGGATTTACTCACAATGTCTTTGGGCTCTGCCTTGGGGAGAATATTCAGGTCCGTTTAAGTGTATTGTATAGTCATGGATTATGAGGAAAACATCTAAAATCATACACAGATAAAAACATGAGTGTTTAAAAGATGAGGCTAAAGAATGAGGTCTTTGCTGGCAGACACCCAATCCATTCTTTTGATATTGTATGTTACTTTTGTATTTTACTATGTGCAATGACCACACAGAACAAAATCACAATGAACAATCATTTGGAGAGGTGGAAACAACATGCTGCATGAATGTGGCTGGCATTTGAGGAAGGATCCATCACTACCCCCAGATTAGTTTATTTTCCTGGACTCCAGAAGTCTGCAGTTGGCAACAATAAATTGTATGAAAAGCTGATACAATGAAGGTAGGGCTGGCATCCAGCTGAACCCTGAAAAGCTGAAATAACGGGTTGACAGGTCTCTTGTGCAGCCTGGCATTAAGAAATGCAGAGCCTTGACCCTGGGAATACATTATTCCTGGCAATAGTCCAGGCTGGGCACTGACTGATTGGGAAGCAGCTTTGCTTTGAGAAGAGGCTGGGGATCATGGTGCAGAGAGCTGAACCCAAATTCATAGTTGTGGTGAGGCAGGACAGCCACAGACTGGGCTGCATTAGACCAAAGGTGGCCAGGAGCTCAAGAGGTGAGAGAAGGGATTATTTCCCATCACTCAGCAGCTTCTGAAGGATCAAGGGATGGCTCAGCTGTTTGGAGCATTTTTGACCGAAGGGAAAAAACTTCTGTTTGCCTTGGAAGGATGGCTTTTGAACAAGGTCCTGGATATCATCAGGGAAGTAATTCTGTCATCCTTCTGTGGAGAATTCGGAACACTGTGTCATAAATGCCTCCCTTCTTCAAGCACAGAAGATGCCAACAGGGTGCAACCCTAACAGCTCTCTGCAGGAACTGTGAAGGTCTCGTAGAATGAACAGAGTGCAGTGGGAATGGGAAGAGGGTTGCAGAAGAAGAAAGGAGGAGATGTCAAAAACAGGATCCTTTCTATGGAAATTAGACAACAAATCACAACTGCTGTCGAAGATGAATTACAAGCTTTAGACCTTCAGGTGTTGCCTGACATACAGGAAAAAAAAAACACTGGAAAAACCCAGGAAAAAGTTCAGATGACAGCACAAAAGGTTTCAGAATTCTCCTTTGAAGTATGAGGGAGGATCCAGACCAATGGATGAAGAATTGACATGCAAAAGAAAGTCCTCAACTGAGCTAATGGTGCACAACACAAGGAAGACACAGTTACCTGGCAAATGACAGAAATTGCCTTTAACCTTCTTTAGTGGATTACATCATTTAATCTAATCAATTAATAGTTCTATGGTCAGGAATCACACAGAGGTCAGCTGGGCCATTGGACAGAATCTCATCACCAACAACAATAAAAACAAGGGGGTTTTTTGCTTTCCTACTCAAAATGTTATTTAAATGTGGCATTTAGCATCCCTGTTCCTGCAGTGTCCCTGTTCCTCCTGTAATGAGAAAACTGTGCATGAAACAAACTTAAACCAAATTAAACATGTCCCTTGTCATTCATCTCTTCTAATAAATAGCACCAAGCAGATCCCTGTGGGGGTGGTGGCTGTCACTTCTGTTTTCTTCAGCTTGGCCTTTTACCCTTGGACTGCCTGTCCCTGTGGAGTGGGAACAGCTGAGGAGGTGATGAGAGAAGCAATGTGGGCTGGTGGGCACAGGACCAGGTGGGAAGCCACAGGTTCGTTGTGGAGTCACCACTCTGTTTTCTTTCAGTCATTCCCATTTCTGTGGGACATGGAGAGGGAGACCTGGCCAGCTCAGCAGACAAAGATGGGCATATTTGACTGTCTCTGTGCTTGACGTACCCTCTGCAGAGAATGAGTTCAGCATGAATAAGCAGTAAACCAAGATCTTTTTCCAAGCAAGCTAGCATCCACCTAGTCCTAAATCCTCCAAAGTTTCCTGTGGGAGTAGATTCTTTTTCCCACTTCCCTCCAAAAAGAAAATAGCAGGAAGCTGTTCTGTGATTTGTGCTTGCCGGCAAGAAATTGGCTTGTGAAATCTCAGTGAGAGATTTCCCTGTACAGAAATGGGAAGATAATTATTTGAGATGACACTAAGCTGTTAAATTTACACACTCTCCTGCCCCGGTGTGTCTGAGTGGCCTAACCAGGACCTCTGTGTGTGTGACAAAATGGAGGTTCCCTGTTAATATCTTGGCTTCCTCATGACTGATGATGACAAATCATGTTTGAGCAGGTCCTGTACATGCTTTAGGAGTCAGCAGCTGCAATGAGGGGATAGTTTTGGGTCAAAAATTTGCTTGATTCTGCTTCCAAGAGCTCATCAGCTGCCAAGGCTCTTAGGCAAGGTTGCTGTCTCTTGTCCCGTTTATTCATTTTGGGGATTGGTGTGACAACAAATCTGCCTCTCTGTTGGATAATGGGAAGAGAAATAACAAATACAGTGTGCTATAACCCTTTTTGTCATCCTCCTATTAGCAGAGCTCAGGTCTTCTGCTGATTAATCTTCTCTTCTGTGGCCCTATCCAAATTAGCCCTGATGCCAACAACACCCTCCTCAGTGTTACCAGTTCTGCAGTTTTTGTGGGGTTCTTGGGTGTTGATACAGCCCTGCAACCCTTGCTCTATTATATTTTTCTGCTGCTTTCAGATTGTGATTCATATTTCATTCATAACAGTTGTGGTGTCTGTGTTACAAATCTCTCCATGCTGGGCAGCAAACCCTATTAACCTAAAGATGATCAGACGGGGCTCCATGGTCATACCTGGGCTTACAGATTTTTATGCAATTTGTCCAGAGTTTGCAACACCTGCCCTGCCACAACAGGCAGATTTATCACCTGGAAATCTCCCTTCTCCACTGTCCACCACCAGCCTGGGTCTTCACAGGCAAGGTGAGCAATTTTAGTCCGTCCTTCTGTGTTTGAATGAGGGATTGCTCTTTCCAGGCCTTAAAATAGGGAGAGACTTTTAACAGATTTGAAAATGTAACTTAGGACCCTAAGTCATCACACATTTTTTGAAAGATGTGCTCTGCATCCATATCATGTTACTGCTCAGCTGCAGGACTTTTCTTAGACTATCTGAAAGTGGATCTGAACTGCTGTGCTCCAAAGAGGGGTTATTTTAATATGGTGCTGAAATACTGACAATGAAAACTTGTTGCTTTAGTTAGGCAGTGAGCACTGTCATCCCAGGTCTTAAGAGTTCAAGTAAGCAGAGTTTGATTGCTGATGCAAAGTTTTACCATTTTGGAGTTCACTGGGTTTATTTTACTGCAAATGCTATTGGTGTCTCCCTTCCAAATTTCACTGGGCACATGAAGCCAGGACAACATGCTACCTGAAAATCAGAAGGTTACATTGTGTTTTCTAGAAACAGTCACTTCATGGGCCAAGAGGACAAGTTTAAGCAGAATGAGACATCTTTTAGAGCAAACAAGGCTCGCCTAATTGAATCAGAAGCTCCAGAATTTACATGGCAGTTCAGATGTTAATAAACAAAACTCAGAAACCTGCTGGCCACACATTCAGCTGGAGAATGGTTAAAGACTCTTTTCAGCTCTGATGCAGAATTGCTGAGCAGTACAAGACTGCAGAATGCACTTCATCTCCCAGCTGCACACATTTGGTCTGGGGCCAGACACCAGGACTCCTGGTCTTACAAGGACCTGGCGTCCCAGTGAAATCACAGGTTTTAGCTATTTGATTTGGTTTACAGATCAGGCAAGGAAAGTTCTGATTTTTTGCAAGCAAGTAATCTGTGCACCCTTTCTATACTGAATGCTGTCAGATCGACTTGCTCAACAGGAAACTGCCGGAGCAATGCTGTCCCCTGGGTCACAAAGGCTCTCAGCAGTCACTTTCCAGCTGGGCTGTCTAAAAGACAAAACAATGCATCCCATAGACTTGTCTGAAATTATCTTGTTTGTTTGTTTGTTTGTTTTGGTCTGACCATTTGGTTTTTCTTCTAGGATCAATGGATGAGACACAGCGCATCCCACAAAGTGTTCCTTTAATATGTGCCATCAGGACAGCTTGTGAGAAATCTGCAGTGGCAGATGTGCCAGCAAAAGTTAGAGGAGCTCATTTAGCCCATAGCTTGTCTTTGCTCTGAGAAAACTGATAAATGAGACATAAAGATGCAAGGGTGATTAAAGCTGAGGATGGAAATCCAGCTCTGCACCCATTACGCTCATAAAGTTCTCTAGGGGGATAAATAAAGAAATAAAGAATAAAGAAAATAAAGAAAATATTACAATGCATGTTTTTACAGACAGTCATGGCTCTGAGATCAGGCAGTGTTACTAGGAGTCATGTGCATTGGGAATGGGCTGGTTTCAGACTGCAGCATAAGAAAAACTGGGAAATCATTGCTCCATGCTTGTAACAGGGACTCTGGGCTTTGCTTCTCACTGATGCTGGCCTCTCATGAAGACTGCAGCTATGATAAGAGGGTGTAAAATACTAGCATTATTCCTTCCTAAAAGTTATATATTGCTTTGCATCGATGAAAAATCATCAAATGAAGTAGAACACAGGAGAGAAAAGGATCTGAGGATTTTCTTTGTCAGCAAAAGATATCCTTCCTTCAGCCATTACCCCAAGCCTGCCAGAGTTCAGGCAGTGTTTGGACAAGGCTCTCAGGCACAGGGTGGGACTGCTGGGGTGTCCTGTGCAGAGCCAGGGGTTGGACTTGCATGATCCTAGTGGATCCATTCTAGCTCAGGTTATTCTGTGATTCTGTGATAGTCCAAGTTCAGCTTCAGCAAAGGCACAGAGACCTTGAAATGTCACCTGTCACAAGCCAGGGCCTAGATCTGTGGTTCCCAATTATTTTATAGCTGAGCCTGTCTCCTGAGAGCAATCAATATTCACATACATCACTGACTCTGACGGCTCACCTGCCTCAGGGCTGCCAGGGGCTCCCCTTCACCACAAGGGGCTTGTGCTGGGGAGTCTGCAGTGTCCCAAGCCTCGTATTACACCTCTGCTAACATGAAACTGTCACACTGGGTGTGCTCAGTTTAATTATGCTTCCAGGTAGTCTCCTCATTAGCAGGCTTCTCAAATGACACAGGCAAGGCCTGTGCTATGAGAAGCTGACAGACATACTGGCAAAAGTATTTGTATAAATCTCAGCTGTTTTCGTCTGATTTATATCTTGATAAGTTCTGTGAAACTAATTGAGATAAAAGTCTAATCTGTCTGGCTCCAAAGGAGCTGAAACAGCATCAGTGGAAAATGAGGGGAAACAATTAAGATAGTCTGAACAAACGGAAGGGGAGGCAAATGAAGATGGTCATAAGTTATAAAAATAGTGAGTATTTAGGCTTGAGAAAAGGAGACAGTGAAACACTGGGAAGCTGTGGCCATCTCACTTTTTCCTCATCTTTAACACATTACATAAGTCCTTCTCTTGCTCCTACAAATACCTCAGTGCCTGCAGGAGGCACGCACCCTCCCCGAGAAAATGTGATCATTTGGGAGTCACCTCAGTGAAAAACACGAAGGCCTAATGTTTGCAGCTATGAGTCACTATGAGCAAGATCAATGCTCCAGCCTGTGTGCCCGGCTCAGCAGAATTCCCGCTGGGATAAAACCAGCAGGAGCTGGGGCTTCTGTCCCTGCAGCATGGCTTACCTCTCCTTTAGCCAGCCAGGAACACTCCCTGCAGAGGTACAGACAGAGGTTAGCGCGTGGGTCACTCAGTAAGAGGTCCCTTGGCTTTGCAGGGTGTGCACAAAAAGAGCTGTGGCCACCTCAAGCCAATTGTCCCTGAGTATCAAGGTGCCCCGACAAGCACCCGCCGATCGTGCCACCAAGGAAGTGGCTACAAACCTCTCATTGCTCGCTGATGAGGTCCAGAACTGTTTTTACACCTTCTTCTCTAAATAAGGAAGCTGCCTGTGAGGCCTCTGATTCCCCAACCAATTTGACTCCTTTGCTTACCACAGCCAATGAAATCCCACTCCTGCCTCCAGTCTTGGGTGACAGCACTCCAACCTCAGCAGGCAGGGAGGACGGCAGGTTTGTGTTACAGCCCTGGCAGCCTTACCTTGGGCAGGCTGTTGATGTCAGAGTGATGATGTGGGCAGGGACAGCCCCTGCACTATAAAGATGGCTCAATCAAATATAACGGAGGCTGCCCAGTGGGAAGCAGGATCTACAAACCATGGTCCCCACCAGTTGGAGTCCTGCTGGCCTGTCTCTGCTCTCAACCCAACTGCTATCGGGCTTTAGTTTCAGGTCAGCAAGCTCTATTTGCTTTCCAAAAATAAGCCTCTGCCACCATGCTGAAGGGAGAAAAACAAGAAGGGCGGTATTTTTAGGGCCATTAATTCTGACCACGTGCCCAGGAGGTGAACCGGATGGCCACGGCACAAAGACTTCTCATCACTATGTCCTGCGACGCCAGCGCTCACCGGACGTTGCCTGCGTTCCTTTTCCTGGGTTTGCTAGCCGGGATTGCTGCCACACACCCAGTTGTAAGCAGAACTAATGGCACATTGCTGGAGAGAGGATGGCAATCTCTGCTGTCCAGGTCCATGGCTGGGATGTCAGGGGAGAAGGCAGATGTGAACTGGGAGAGTGACTATTTGCTAGGAATCAAGAGGCAGCGGAGGCTTTACTGCAACGTGGGCATCGGGTTTCACCTTCAAATCCTCCCAGACGGAAGGATAAGCGGAGTTCACAATGAAAACCAATACAGTGAGTTGCATCCAGAAATGAAATAGAATAGATGTCACTTAATTGCTGTGAACTCGAGTAACTACCCTTCATAGAGTGCAAATGTTATGACTTGATATTATTAATCTGTGCTACATCTGTTGCCTTTTAAAGTCTCTGGGATCAATAAACATGAGAACCCTTCGGGGTGAAACGTGGCACAAAATGCTTAGACAAATTTAGATAGAATTTATTTTTACCTGCTTTGCTGCGCAGATGAGAAAAGACAAACTGGGTCGAAAACGAACTCTCTGCTACATTTTCTTGCTCCTCACCTTTCATTTGCCATCTGAATCCAGGAGGTTTTTGCTGAGTCCGGAGTGCCAAAGCATGACTTTTGAATCCCAGCTGACCAGTATTTTTGGGACACTCAGTGTGTCCCATGGAAGGGGTTTGCTGGTCCTGGTTTGCTCATTCTTGTGGGTGCTGTTCTGTTACCCTAAGAATTAAGGAAAGCATTAGTCACATGGATTTGAATTTCCTGTAGGGGGCAGTTGCTAAAATCTTTTGCAGCTAAGATATCATGTGGGACTTCAAAATGCAAGCCACACTTCTTTACGGCTCAGTAAAAAACCTTTTGTAAGTACAGTGTATTACAAAAAAAAAATTTCTTACTGAAAAGGTCCAGTATTTGACAGATCAAAAGAGTTTGATAGAGAAAAAGGCTTATACAGAATGTGATTACAATTCTAGAATAATTATTTTAAAATCCTGTGGCATGTAGGAAAACCCAAGATCTTCTCTGTGTATATTTATTTTGCTGCGCAAGGGACATAATTCTCATAAAGAATATGTGACACATTTGTTAGGGTTTTAAAAAAATTAATTATATCTGAATTGCTTTCCATTAGCTCTAGATTCTGTGATAACACTTCTATTAAACTTCATGTTTTTCAGGTCTCTTTGAAATATCCACTGTAGAAAGAGGTGTTGTAAGTCTGCTTGGTGTGAAAAGTGCTCTCTTCATCGCAATGAACAGCAAGGGGAGGTTGTATGGGACGGTAAGTACAAGTGCAAGTAGCTTTTCAGTTTAAACAAAAAAGTTTTGAAGTGGTTTGTTTTGGTTTAATGTTTTGCTTTGTTTGTTTGGGTTTAGTTTGTTTTGGTTTTGTTTGTTTCAGTTTTTTCCTTATGGAAATCTCTGATTACAAGCAGAGAAAATAGCCCTCACGTTACAGGGAGCCTGCCCAGCCTGCTGTCATCAGTGCTATTTAATACAACGAGCAGCGTGGCTGTTACAGGGCTGGGATTTTAAAGCTTTCCCGTAAGACTGTACAGGGAACATCTTAGGAAAATGAATATATTCTGCAAATAGTACAGATTAATTAGATGGCTTCTTCTAAGGTCACAGGGCTGCAAACACGTTGTAACAAAGCTGAGCCCGGTTGATTCCATCCTGCATTGCATTGTGTGTAGGAGAGGTGCAATTATAGCTATTTCCAACAGCTACCCTTAGTAAAATAATGACCACATGCTCCCTCCTACCAAAAACAACCACACCATCAAGAATAAATAGGAAGTCTACCCTACAAGGTCAACATATGTGGCTGGGGTTATTTTAATGATCAGTTTTGTGAGATCACTTGCAAAGGGTGAGAAAATAATAATAACTATTAACAATGGTATGCAAATCATACTGAAACACTATCATCCTCATCTAGATGATTTGCTATCTAAATGCAGTTTAACCTCCGAGATGTGAGCAACACATCTCCAGTCTCAACATCCAGCAGAAAAAGTGCTTGTTAGGAGGTGCATTTGAAAGAGGCTGGCTCTGGGCAATAGGCAAAATCAGCCCATCTCAAAATAATGGATGGCACTGGTCGTATCCATTTCTTTGGTCAAGGAACAGCAGAGTCCTTTCCTTGGGAACAGCTGTAATTTCAACAAAGCATTGCAGTTGTTTAAAATAATGCCAAGTGTTGTCAGGGATCCTGTGGCCATTACTAACCTGACTAATTCCTTCTCACACACATAATGACAGTGGGACACTTTAAGGTCCCATTTCAGGAATATTCTTTCAATCACAAGTGATCACAAGCACCTAAAAAGTGCCACAAGCTCAACTGCTTTACTTAGCTGGGTCTTCCTAAAGAAATGCGGAGTCTGGCTTCAGAAACCCACTTGATTTTTTCCCCCACTTTCAATACAGTTTTTTTAATCTTCAAAGACACTTACACAGGCTGTAAGAGATGTGCATTTTCCCTTGTACAGTACAATGCCTTAAGGTAAAATCTTACAGGCTTTAGGTGGTGTTATCACACAGATGCCCAAATAGAACTGCTTTGGTGACATCTCATGTGCCAGACATTCAAAGTCAGAGAATTATTCTGCTTTCTCTTTTAATTTCCTCTGCATTTGTCTCCTGCTTGTCCTTGCAACTCGTCTCCCAGATAACTCCCTCTCCTTAGATTTTCATGTTTTGACATGGAGAAAATTTAAAACTATTTTCCCAGCTTAGATCCATCTGCACAGTTAAATATCCCTAATGGTTTAAGAAAGAAAAGATTTATTGCTAATCAAATCTCTTATTCAAGCAAGCAGATCTCCCTGGACACTGCTGTTTGGAAAAGCTCTGAAGGTTTTGACAGCCAGCGTAGCATTCTTTTATAAATGACAGAACTTCTGACAGAGGGAGGTCTTAAATAAAGCTGTTGTTTGGGCAAGAGGGCATGATGCTGACAGAAATTTTTACTTGCAAATAAAATGAAGAAATGCATGATTTATAACGAATTAACTCGATCTGCCACAGGAAATGCACAGTCCATTATCTGGACAGGTGGCATCTGAGTTCATCTGACACCAAATTAGCACTGAGGAGGGAGATTTATTGTTGGCCGCAGTGGCTGCGGCACCACCTGTCACACACTGCAACGAGTCCTGGTGTAAAAATGCGAGGAAGAAAAATGACCAGGGCGGAACTGGTGGAATATTGATTGTACCTGATTTGTACCCCCTCCCCCTCCCCTTGCTGTTCCTTAGGCTGTTTTCCAAGATGAATGCAAATTCAAGGAAACCTTGCTGCCCAATAACTACAACGCATACGAATCCAACATTCACCGCGGTGCTTACATAGCCCTGAGCAAACACGGCAGGGTGAAGAGAGGGAACAAGGTCTCTCCTGCCATGACAGTGACCCACTTCTTACCAAGAATATGAGCACCAGCAAAACAGAAGATTAAATCCCAGGACAAACTGTTTCATTTTGCACGTGGGGAATAACCTCCCAGGTAAAGTATTTATACTGGTCATTGAAAAAAAAAAGAAATCGCTATATGTATGTGTATATTTGGATAAAAATATTTGTACTAGATTCATCATATACATACATATGATATGTACATACATAGCATATGTCATATGATGCTGCTTCTCTTCTACTCTGTACAAATTTTACATGGCTGTGTGCCTCCTTTGGTGCTGTACAGAGAAAAATGCAAGCTGGAGTGCAAAGGAAGTTTTAGGAAGATGCGGAATGGCTGTGGGCAACCATCTAATCAATCACAGGTTATTTACTAAATGTTATTTACCTCAGATAATAACCTCTTGTAGTGAGCTGTTTACATATCATGGGCCAAATCAACAGATGATTTTGCTTCACCAGAGCTTCAGGCAGTTCACTCCATCTGAATACCTGCCTGCACCCCTCCTCTACAGACTGTGTCCTGTCCTGTAAAGTCCTCAACCCATTTTGATCATTAAGGTGCCAATTCCACAACTGTTTCTACACAAGCAAGCCATCTATTCCCAGAGTCCCTCTGTCTCTGAAGGGATTCTCCTGGGTCTCCTCACATGGACTGGTTGGCAAAATGAAGACCTACAATCAATTTCCTGTGGGAAGGGCCACAGGATAAATCACAGACGGGTCCCAAATGCAAAACTTATTTGGAGCTGAGGATTTTGAATGGCATTTTGTGAGCTTAGTTTAGACTTACCTCAAATATAGATGTGTACATCTTTAATATTAATATTTGTATATATATAGACATGGGATGTGTGAGTGTGCATCTATGTAATTACATACTTTTAATGAATCAATCATCCCAGTCTCCTGATGCCCAGGTGCCTTTATATTTGTATACATATAAAAGAAAAGAAATCTTTAAAGGCACTCTATTTCATTTAGGCTGAAAGTTGTTAACCTCTAAGAACTAGAAGTGGTCTGTGGAATGCATTTTATAGAACGTAAGAAATTCATGGAAGCTTCCAGCAAAGGGTTATTTTAGAAAACTCTGTGTTGAATTTTCACTGTCTTAAGTATATTTGGTTCTTCTCTATCATACCTCCCTGAGAAAGAAGGAGGCTACACAAGCATACCTTCCCATGTTGGGACAGAGGAATTCGTGCCATAATTCCAATTTCTGTCACTTGCAAAGCATCAGTTTCAAAGACAACACAGCAAGCTGTATAAAACACTCTTCAAAGCTCTCCTAGAAGCTGTACAAATGGCATATAACCTTGCCTTGCTATTTTGACAACCCTTTTCCAGATCGCCAATGAAGCTGCATTCTCTGTGCCTTTGAAAGAGTATTTTAAGAGGCCCTAAGTCAATAGTCACTATAAATGTCAGTTACCAGAAGCCTTGGGATTCCTGCATTGGTGGCGTGCTCCTAAATTTGAAACTAGATTCAATGCAATGTCAGAGCATGAGCATTTTCAGCATAGATGGACCATGCTGCTGCAGAAGTGAATATCTGAGTGCAAGATTATCTCCCATGTCCAGCCAAAATGGGGCTATGTCCAGCCTTGACATGCCATTCTATTTGCAGGGGCTGTCTATTCATGATGAATTTGAGCCTTCTGACATGCATGAGAGACACTGTCAGGGCCAGATCCTCAGCTGGAATAAATCAGCCCAGGAAAACTATTCAGTTTATAGCTCTCCTAGTTTATAGAAGATTTGGCCCAAAGAACATACCCACAAGGATGTACCCACAGCCACCATTCCTGAGAAACTGTCAAGGCAATTGTTTTGTGAACAAGATACAGTTTTCCAGCATCTCTAGTGTGACTTATACTTGAATTTATCTGGCTCAAATATAAGTGATGATCACAGTGTAAATGAAGAGAAAAAAAAGAGTGGAATGCTGCTCACAGTACAGGAACAGGATGCTTTGGAGGATGCTTTGGAAGGAAAGGAGTTCAAAGGAATTTCTCTTCTTTTTCTGGTCTTGCAGTGTTTCAGAGAGAAGCCAAGTTGACACACTTTGTTCACCCACAACGTGTGCAGCACTTTGCTTTGGAAAAATGTGCATTTGAAGTGAAAAATCAGGATGTTTTGAGTGGGGAGAGTGTGGGTCAAAGAAAAGTTTGGAGGGTATCAGGCAATACATTGACCTAGAGTCCCCAGAGGTACAGAGAGCTGTGCTAAAATACATTAGCTGGCAACCTGTATCCTGGTGTTCTATTACTAATTGTCTTTGAAACTAAGTTTGAAGAAGTATGGAGGAGTCCATGGATGTAGAAGGAAACAGAGTTTGAATGCTGGCACACGAGTTTGTTTCTGATCACAGCTTAAACCACCATCCTTAAGACAGGATAAAGTCTGTTCCCTCTTAAACCAGGGCAGCCTAGAGAAAGTGATTGTTGCCAGGACTGGTAAGCAATGGGACAGCTGGCACAAAAGGTGGGAATCAGACTCACTGGCTCCATTTTGCACACACTGGTCAAGCAAGGACAACCCATAGACCAGGTCACAAGAAGTCAGGACAAGAGGAAACGGCCTCAAGCTGTGCCAGGGGAGGTTCAGGCTGGACATCAGGAAGAACTTCTTCACTGAATGGGTGGTCAGGCATTGGAACAGGCTGCCCAGAGAGGTGGTGGAGTCACCATCCCTGGAAGTGTTCTGGAATGTGGCTCTGGTCTGGTTGACAAGGTGGGGATGTCTCAAAAGTTGGACTTGATGATATTGGAGGTGTTTTCCAACCTCAATCATTCTGTGATTCTGTAAATCTGTTTAGATGCAGCCTGGTAGGCTGAGATTGCTCTTATGAACTGCAGACCCTTTTGGATGCAGTTTTGGTGGGCATTTGGAAAGCCCCATCAGTCGCTCTGCTGAGTTCCTCTTTGCATCACTGCTTTTTTCCTCATTACACCTCAGTGCCAGCCAGATCAACATAGAAATCACAGCTGAAATCAGATAAGGATATGTGACTACATACAGAAAATGCACAAAGTAAAGGGATTTCCCAAATCAGGGCCAAATTAAGAACTTCAAAACATATCTCAGTGTGCTTTAACAGGGGGTCATGCCACGGGCTACGAGCTCTGAAAGCATTGCTGTGAATGCTCCACACCAGCCTGTCATACCCACATTTTGCACATGGGATTCTCCTGTGGAGTTGATGCCTCTTTTCAAGGTTTCTCCTTCCTCAGGTAAACCCCGTAACAATCTAAGACTTAATCCACCCCTGTTAGAAAGCAGACTTGGCTGGAACTGAATCATGTTCTTAAATAAATGTATTTTTCCCAAACATGCAGAGACATAGACACACACAGTGGAAAAGCAGAGTAATATTTGTATACCTCACTAACTATTTCAATTCCAAGATTTTATTTTGCACAGTAAAATAGTGCCAAAGTTCTCAGATTGCTTTCTTTTTTCACTGAAATATACCTCATGTTCTGACTCAATATGGACTCACAATTGAGACTGTAAATTTGCAAGAAACACAAAACTGTCCAACCAATTGTTTGTGAAATTGCTTCTATTTTTATATGTATGTGCTGCGCACAATAGTTTAACATATTCATAAAATAAAATTTTATACATTTTTGGTAGTGTTTTGACTCTAAATCCCTCTCAACATTTATTTTTTTCCTTGGTTCAGAAAGGCTGTGTTAACTCATCCTCCAAACCAAGTTTTTATTCACCTCTAGAACCAGAGTTATGTATTGGTACACTTCAAATTGTTGTAGACTTTTGTGTTATTCAGATTTCTTGCCTGGGAAGTGTCCAGGTGTCCTGGGAGGCATGGGCGCTTCCCATACTCCCTTCCCACTCCGTGCTCTCAGCCTGAGTGATGAAAAATCTCCCAGGAATTTTGGGGACAAGAGACAGAGACAAGCCCCACACCTCTATGAAGAATAGGAAACATTTTGCTGAGTTTACCTCATTTTCTGTTTCCTCCCAGGTAATTTGAAACTTAATAATGTCTCTGTTTCCATGGAGATATTTAGATGGGAAAGGACTGTTAGAGAGCTTGAATCCAACCTCTTAGATGAGTGCAGGACCAACTTCAGGACCAACTTCAAAGCTAGGGGAAGCTTTATCAGGAAGAATCCCATCTACCCGTCTCCTGCAACAGCCCCTGCAACAGCTTCATGATTCATTAAGCTCTGGTTGAAACTCTGGATAGCAACTCAAAGGGGATCAAACAATGACAGATGTCTCAAAAGGGTCACTAGAGCAGCCCATGCTTTGCTGGAAGAGTCTTAAGCATCTTCTGTAGGGTCTTGACACAAGACACATTTGTCCTGTGCATTGACAGAAAGCATCCCTCCTGCTGGAGCTAACCCTTACCAACACAAATGGCTGCAGAAATTATCTGAAGGATTCAGTACCATGAAGGGAGAGGAAAAGAAAGGAAAAAAGAAGGCTTTCTGATAACTCACATGTACAGGATGAGCTCAGCTGCAGGTACGCAAAGCTGGGTGGAAGACACAGGTCTGTGAACTGTGTGGCTTCAGTGCAGCCCAAGACCACGTTAAGGGCTAAGGGCAGCACCAGTGCCAGAGCTGGGACCCAGAACCCCTCTGAGCTGGGCTGAGCCCCCAGCGTGGGCAGCAGGGGAGGGGGGGGGTTCTGTCCCTCTGCCCCGCTCTGCTGAGACCCCCCTGCAGGGCTGCATCCAGCCCTGGGATCCCAGCACAGGAAGGACAGGGAGCTGCCGGAGCCAGTCCAGAGCAGGGACACCAAGGGGAGCAGAGGGATGGAGCAGCTCTGCTGTGAGGAGAGGCTGAGGGAACTGGGATTGTTCAGCCTGGAGAAGAGAAGGCTTTGGGGTGACCTCACTGTGGCCTTGCAGTGCCTGAAGGGAGCCCACAGGAAAGATGGAGAGAGACTCTTGACAAGGGCCTGGAGTGACAGGACAAGGGGCAATGGCTTCACACTGACAGAGAGCAGGTTTAGATTGGATATGAGGAAGAAACTTTTCCCTGTGAGGGTGGTGAGGCCCTGGCACAGGCTGCCCAGAGAAGCTGTGGCTGCCCCATCCCTGGCAGGCTCCAAGGCCAGGCTGGATGGAGCTCTGAGACTAGGGTAAGTATTGGCCATCTAATTAAAGACAGGCTTATAAAAGGAAATAAACAGCCCCAAATCCCTTTTGCATTGTTTTTTGGGATTTTTTTGCTTGTTTTACTTTTGGCATTTGCTGAAGCCACCCTGCTCTGCATCAATTTGAGCAATGGAGGAGACAGTTAGGTCCCAGCTATTTAACTACAGGTGACTTTGTTCCTTGGAAAAATGGCCCAACTGCAAACTCTTGTGCTCCATATTTGGAGTCACAACAACTCAGCAGAAGCCAAGAGGACATTTAGTTTCCTTGTCAGAACCCAAGAGTAAAGGAAGAAGTAAGAATCTCTCCCAGCTGCTGGACAGCTGAGGAGGAGGCTCAGGCTAAGATAAAACACTGTGAATCTCCAGGTATAATATATGTAATGCAAACTGGAATTGCGGTGAACTGCAGTGACCAATCCAAGTGAGGAAATAGCTGTCACTGGAGAAAAAAATTATAAAAACAAACAACCAAGTATGCAGCCACAAGCAGAGTTTTCTTTTTTCTCTCCAGCCAAGCTCTGTATTCAGCTCAGTCCAAAAGCATGTTTGTTTTGGAAGCCATAGGCTGCAGAAAAGTGTTTGGCCAAAATCCAAGGGGCCAATAAGCCCAGATGAGCTGAACGAGCTGTGTCCTTGGATCATGAGATTTGGACATATTATTTAATCCTGGATCTCATGAGCACATATAATTGTTGGTTATTTTGTGTCACAGGGTGTGGACCGAAATGCCTTGATAAGGACTAATTTTTTTCCCCCTCACAATTATTACAACTCACAATTTAATTGTATGTTTTTATGAACCATAGCTCACAGCTCTGGAATAGCTTCTCCAAGGACAGTGAGACCACACCAACTTACATCAAATGAGAAATCATTAGGGATGATGTATAAAACAACACAGTTTATAATTATATTTGTTTCAGGGCTCTCTGGAGAAGAGCTTCCTTTCCTTTTTTTTAAATGAGAAATGATCCATCCTGACTTATTCCAGGTTGCTGGAGCCTGTTTTTTTTCCTGGAGTTACTTTGCCTATGACCTGAGCCCAGGACTCACTGGTCTGACACAAATCTTCCAGCTTATTGAAGAGGCAATAAAACAAAATGATGCAAAAACTTAAAGAAGGGAATTATACTAATCAGCATAGATGTCGCTCAGTGAGATCAGGAGCACTTTAACTACCTCAGTTATCCAGTGAGGGACAAGCCAGCTTACATTTAACCCAGGGTCAAAACCCTGGTGGAATGGCTTCAAAGCGACAGAGAGCAGGTTTAGATTGGATATGAGAAAGAAATTCTTCCCTGTGAGGGTGCTGAGGCCCTGGCACAGGTTGCCCAGAGAAGCTGTGGCTGCCCCATCCCTGGCAGTGTCCAAGGCCAGGTTGGATGGGGCCCTGAGCAAGCTGGGATAGTGCTCCTGGCAGTGGGGTTGGAATGAGGTGGGCTGTGAGGTCCCTTCCAACCCAAACCATTCTATGATTCTATGATGACGATGATTTTGCAAAGGCAATGACTACAGAAACAGAAACTTTGGGAAAGTGGATATGTATGGGGCATGTCTGGGTGTCACTTTCTGTAAATCTTGAGCAAATCTGCAGACACTGTGTTTGCACATTTTAAAGAGAAACTTGCAGGTTTCAAAATAAGGAAAAGCTAATCTCCAATGGGATTTATTTCCTACACCCCTATAATCAGCATGCAGGTCCATAGGCCATCTGGGTGACTGGAATTTCTTGTGTATGACATTTCTTATGTATGTTTGCATTCTGCACAACCTCAGTTCATGCTAAGCTGGTCATCAGCTGGTCATGAAGGTGGTAACTTGAATTAATTTCCATTCTTCCACTAGCAGTGGAGACTGGTGGAGGAACCAACCATGGAGCAAAGGATCCAGAAGTGACACCAGTGTCAAAGTGACATGTCATATTCAGGGTAGGCAGGTGGGCCAACCAGCCTCTGGCATGTAAGCAAGTCCATTAGGAATAATGGAAAGGATAATGAAGAAGATATTTTTTTAATTAAGAAAAAAAAAGTGTTAAGTTGCATTTCTAAGTTTTAAAAAAATTGTCAGCCAAGAAATCTTTGCTTTTGGAGAACTGAGCAGTTTGATGGAGTCCAGAACTTCACCTGATTGACTTATTTGAAAGAGAATGCATTTCCCAACCAGCCCTGGCATGGCAACAGCTTGTGACAGCTGTGAAAATGGCCAAAGATCAGTAGGGCCCAGGTGCAGGATCAGTGTCCCAGCAGCTGATGAACCTTTGCACAATGTGACTCTCAAGTTCCTCCTCACCAGCAACGTGACAGACTGAGAAAGCAACATGAAGAACTACTGTGTGTACAATGCAAAAAAACAAACAAACAAAAAAATTGTAGCTGCACATCTACCTGAAAAGTCATTTTGTGAAGGAAAACCTGTATCAGCGGCAGAGTTCAAGACATATTTTTGCCAGACTTCTGTTCAGTCTCATAAATCCTCCTCTATGTGCTCCCTGTCACAGAAATACCTCAAAAAACGGAACCCAGCTCCTGAGCAAAGATGAGCTAACAGAGTTTAGCTGAAAAAATGAACCACTGTTACTTGTCTTGCCTTGCCCCTTACAAACTTTGATCTCCATGTTTCTTTAAAGGACTCTGGAATCATAGACTGGTCTTGCAGTGGCTTAGGGAATCTTTCTATTTTCCTTGCATTAAAAACACTGAGTACAAGGACAATGTTCAGTCATGACTTTCTTCATTTATTATTTAGCCTTTTGTCTTTAAAATATTACTCTTAAAACTTATAGAGAGCAAAGATTTCTCCAATGAAGTTTTAGTTTCAAAGAGATCCCACTAAAAAAATAAGTCTCAGAGCTAAAAAGCAACACCTGCAGTTGCACTGAGGCAGCTCTAACCATATCAGTCACATGCTCTGTTATTACTGTCCCACACTAAAAGTGCCCTTGGCTGATGATGACGTCTGCATATTTTGTCTTTCTGTTTCACTGCATTCTCCTCTCCCTCTTTTCATTTTCCATTCCTAATTTCTTTAACCTAAGCCTTTTTAATCTCTTCGTCAAGGAGACAGATTTGAGTAAAACATGTGAAACCAAGAGATTGGAGTAAGTTTAAAATTAGGTTACAACAAAGCTTATTATTGATCCTTGTCTTCTGCCTAACAAGGGGAAAATATCCATTTAGTTTATTGGAAACTGTCAATGAATGTAGTGGCAGATGTCATTGAATCCTAGAAATACTTAGATCAGAAGGGGCTCCTGGATGTTTCTAGTCCAAGCTGAGATAACAATGTTGGGAAATAAGAAACTTTACATAAAGCAAAGAGTTTTCCCAAAATAAAACAATCAGCCTACTTTTAGGCACCTTGCAATGTATTACAATAGGAGATGGATGACTGAAGTGACTTTCTTGTTGAGGCTGTGTATCTGTGTCCCCAGGATTCCTTCGGACCTGGAAGCAATCACACCAGGAGAAAGAATACACTTTCTCAGACAAGACACACTGCCTGGCAGGCAGATCAGCAGGACTGGGTGTGCACAGGGCAGATTTCAGAATCCAGACAAACTTCAGGCTTTCCAAACCTCAACACCAAACAAGAACATTTTGCAGCCTTCCAGACCTGAGGGGAGCCTACAGGAAAGATGGAGAGAGACTCTTGACCAAGGCCTGGAGTGACAGGACAGGAGGGAATGGTTCCAATGTGACACAGGGCAGCATTAGATGGGATATGAGGAAGAAATTGTTCCCTGTGAGGGTGGGGAGGCCCTGGCAAAGGTTGCCTAGAGAAGCTGTGGCTGCCCCATCCCTGGAAGTGTTCAAGGCCAGGCTGGATGGGGCTCTGAGCAAGCTGGGATAGTGGAAGGTGTCTCTGCCCATGGCAGGGGGTGGGAATGAAATGATCTTTAAGATTCCTTCCAATCAGGCGATTCTGTGATTCTATGCTGGTTTGTTTTTTTTTTTTTTAATTAAGGGTACCAGCAGCTCTCACCACAGATTGCACCCATCCTCTCTCCCATACCACCTAAGGAAACTCAGACCCCTTAAAATGACAGAAACACTCTCTGTTCAGAAAACAAAACCTTTTAGGGACTGGTTCTGCTTTGCCTGGGAGCTCTGCCAAGGATTTCAGCTGGAGGAGGAATGAGGCCCTTCGTTTCAGTTCATTAGAGCAGGCACACTGCAGAAACTGCTGGTACATGCTGCGGTCCCAAACCCAGTGGGCTGTGCTTACCTCATCTTTTTCACGTAGGTGAGCTGAGCCAGGATGTTTTCTTTAGTCGTGGGCAGTGTGACAAGAATGGGGCCTCCAAATAAGGTCACTCAGGATGTGTTTAACAACACCGGGTGAAGTCTGTGGCAAAGGCTTCTGCACACACACACACACAGAGCATCCACTGTACATTCCCTCGGCTCAGTGCGTCAGTATTCCTAGAATAACTGCTGGAGAGGCACTCCACCCTTGTACTTCCAAGGCTGGGGGTGTGATCATCCCAGAGCCACTTGTGACAGTGATTTTAAGAAAGGGGAAGCAGAGGGACAGGCCCCTGATTTCCATGACCTCTTTTGAAGAGATGCAATGCAAAGGAAATTATTAAGAGCAGAGGTAGTTTCAAATCTGTCAACCCAAACTCCCTTGTGAGTTGAGCAGCAGAGAGCAAGAGGCTTCCTGAGGCCAGCACAGGCACCCAGATGGCACAGAATGCTGCATAAGGGCAAGCCACCCACCTGTTTAAATATAAGTCAATATGCTTTATTAGGCAAGAGTGCTACAGGTGCTCCTACGTGATGAAAGGAACTCCAGCACTGTGAGGGGACGTGTAGTTTTACTCATAGGAGAATCCTGGAAGGCAAATCCATTCGATTGAATAGAAAACACTTTTTTTTTCTCTTTAAAATGCAAATTTCTGAGCCTTTCCAAAAGGTAACTGAAAGTCACTTGCAGTAACAAATTTGTTGTAAAAAAAGCTTGCCTTTGCCTTGTGAGTCCTCTCCAGACTGAGGGGATAAGCAGTAAAAGAAAACAGCACAAGGGAATGACATACAGCTGCTGAGAGTTTTACAGAGTTGAGGTGGTAAGTTTGGATCAGAAAATGACCTAAAGCTGAAACTCAAAGCAGTCAAAATGGGGGAAAGTCAGACCCCAATCTGCTCCTATGACCCTCAGTTCCTTCTGTGCACAGTTTTGGGTATAATTTGCAATTAAATGATGATACCAGGGAGGCCTGAATGTCACCCGTGTTCCAGCTGAGGCACCTTGCCCTGGCTTAGCCTGAGTTGAGCTGCCTCTGGAGCAAGGAGCAGGAGGCAGCAGGAGCAGGCCTGGGACAAAGGCATGGCAGGGGGAGAGGGGAGTGAGACTCACTAAGGGCTGGAGCATCAATCACAGAATCACAGAATGATTTGGGTTGAAAGGGACCAGGAAAATCATCTTGTTTCAACCCCCTGCCGTGGGCAGGGACACTTTCCCCCTAGACCAGCTTGCTCAATGATTACTTCAAATAAATTTCATCCTGAAGGCTGGGGTCTGTCTTATCCATCTTCTCCTCTCAGCTTTTGCTCTGAAGTGAGGATTTCCTCACTTTACCTTGGTTCCTGACATTCACCATAGGTGGTAGCTCCTCCAGGCTGTCTCCCAGCTCCCTTTCCAGGATATGTCTAAGGAAAGTTCTGCACCTTACTGTGGCACCTGACACTGGCTGTGTAGCATCCCTGCAGTGGGAAGTGGAAAAATGTGGCAATGTGAAATGGTTTTGATCTTTAAATTCAGTTCCATTTTTTCCTTTTTTTTGTCCCTACAACAAGCAATTTCTGTTAATTATCAGCTGAGAACTGAGAGAAGCCATCTCAATTCATCAAACACCACAGAGCAATACAGAAATCTGAAAAATCAATACCAAC
Organism: Corvus hawaiiensis; assembly: GCF_020740725.1. Taxonomy (NCBI): domain Eukaryota; kingdom Metazoa; phylum Chordata; class Aves; order Passeriformes; family Corvidae; genus Corvus; species Corvus hawaiiensis. The sequence goes on from NC_063216.1 coordinate 19,420,992, forward strand.
TCCTGTGGTAAAAGTTGCAGAAATACTGTTCTTGCTGATGCATCAGCATAACATGCAAGACAAGAAATGTTGTCATCACTTGTATTATAACAGACTTGGCTGAAGGAGTAAAGCAGTTTTTCATACACCTGGCTACCCCATCAACAGCTGAATGGGTAGAGAATAAGTGAAATACACACAGAAGGAATAAATGGATCAGCCTGAAATAAAAAAAAAATGGACTGTAAAAAAAACCAAATAAAAAACTCCCCACAACAAACCACATGCAGTAGGCATCTATAGGTTTAAAACAAGAAAGTCTGTGAAAACCCAAAATTTGTATTAACATCCTCACGAGCAGAGACTTAATAAATTCACTTTATCCCAGCAGATTAAACAGAATTTAGGAAAGTCTGGCGTTTTCCTGACTCTGGGGAACTTCAGAAAATGCCAAACAATTTAAGCTTGTAAAAGTAATCTTTGCTTGTCTGACTATTATAAAAAGAGAAACAGATACTCACAACTGGCATGTGCTTAAATGAGGTTGAATAAATTTTTCAAACATCTTAGAATGTTTTCTCTGCCACCAAGGCACTGGAGAGAGATCAGATCAGTGCATGCTGGCAAGCACAGAAAAATGTCATGGTAAATCTGAAACATCAAACCAGAAAAACTCCAGTCATAAAAGAATGACAGAATATTCCAAGAGGGTACAGTGCCTCTGTGAGACACTTCTGCAACTGCCCTTGAAGTATCAACATCCACATTTCCATAGGAGTCTAATAAGAGGGACAAAGAAAAAAACGGAACAACCAACCAACCAACCAAAACCCACAAACATTTTTTCTAAGATCAGAGTGAAAAATATGGGTGGATAATTTCAAGAGTAAATAGAGATATCACTTTAAAAAAAGAGAAGAAAAATTATCCCTCCTTTCCTTCTAAGCTACGCTTTCATTTAAAGCATTTCAGATGTAATAGCCAATAAAACATCTGAGGCCTGGATTGTCTTTAGTGCAGCCAGCTTTGTCAGCCTGCTCAGTTTAAGATCTGACCCTTATACACTTTGGCTAAAAAGTGCTGTCATTTACACAGGTGAATATACTCTGACGCAAGTCTCTGGATTTACACAGCTGTGGAAGCAGGATTTGGCAGAGTTTTACTGATTTTAAACAATAAAAAACCCAAAATCAGATCCATTTTTGCAGTGGGTTATAGTTGTATCAATCCATTAATGTTATCAATCCATTATATGCTGATGGCACAGCTCCACAGCTTGTTAATGAAACTAATAATTTTTCATGCTGTGTCCATCTAGAGACTGAAACTGAACCTAACACTGCTACAGTTAAAATCCTCAGTTGTCATTAAAGAAATATTCATTTATTGTTTGGTACTTTTGTCAGGTTTATATTAAATTTTGAAAGAAACCTTAACACAGTCTAGTTTTGGAACCTGTCACTGCTGTCATTGATTCCCCCATACACAGTGTCCTATCAGTACAGCATTTGAATGTAATAAATGGAACCACCTGCTTTTTAAATCAGAAAATTTGTTTGTAAAGACCCAGAGCATTTGCAGGACACCTGAGAAGCAGGTCTTGTATCTTAGAACATTTTTTACAAACTGCCATCCAGATGTGCAATGCAGGAGCAAACATCCAGCTTTTAAGTGTTTTACATGTTATTTTCAGCTGGTTTTGGCCAATTTTAGATTATTTATGGGACTCAGAAGGAAACAGGAGAAATAAAACGGACAGTTTATGTGAAGTAGGCTCTGCTCAAATCAAGTACCCTTTGCTTAAATGGAGTGACACAAATATCAGCCCAACAGGGTTGCTGTGGAACTTACAACATAATGAAGGGGGAGTCAGGCTCAGGACAACTTAATATTAACTTTCGGTATATCTGCAACAAAATTTTAGCTGTATTTGATGTTTCCACTAAATCAGAATGCAGCTTGGAAACAGTGAGGGGAGGTGGGAGTCTGAATAAACATGTCTGGCAAAAAAGAAAGATAATTCAGGTCCGAAGGGTCATTCCCTTCAGTTCAAGTGCAGTGGATTGCCCTTCCTGGATCCAACAGTAGGGGCGTGGGAAGCTTTCAGATGTCAGAGGGTTGTAGATAACATTTGAACATATGATTAGCTTTCGTGAGCTGTCTTTAGAAACCTTACATTTTTCCCCCACACACCTTAGCCAGAGATCCTTCCCTTGAGGTTTCGGGACACTTAAAATGTTGCTTTGCCAAAAATCAAGGATGTGGAGAAGGTTTTCCTGTGTGATGTCATGTTGCTGCCCTTTATAAGCCTCTGCAGAGAAGGGATCCTGTCTGAGGATTCACACTCCAGGGACAAGGGCAGGCGAGGAGCAGACGCTGACCCACCATGGAGCGGCGAGCCATTCACCAGAGCATTCCCTGCAGCTCCCTGCTCCTGCTGCTCTGCAGCCTGAAGGCTTCCCTCGCCTTTCCCAACTCCTCTCCACTACTGAGTCCCAGCTGGGGGAACGGAGACCACCTGATGCACCTCTACACTGACACAGAGAGGAGCAGCTTCCACCTCCAAATCAACGCTGATGGCTATGTTGATGGCGCTCCTCACCAAACCATCTACAGTAAGTGGCTTCCTATGGACCTCCATGGGAGTAGGGGAGGGACAATGAGATGTTTTACTTCCTCACCACCTATAGAAAATCCCCTTTTCTCATTAGGCAGGCAGGCAGAGGAGCAGAGCCATGGGATGGAAAATATGCATCATTATAAATCTCCTTTTGTTTAACAAATAAAATTGCTTCAAAGAAATCTAGTGGATGGGGAATTTCATTCCTTGCCTAGGACAACTAAAGTCCTATGGTTCCTGTAATACTCTGCAAGGAAAAACCACCTGAATCATCCTTCACTTCATGATTTTGCCCCTAGTTTCTGGTGGAAGTTCCTATTAGAGATTGATAATGACATCCTCCAAATAGCCACTTCCCACTGATGGTGCTACCAAAGGAACTGCACTGAGGGAACTTGCCAGAGCAATGCTGGAAAACTGATGGCATCCATAAAATCTGTATTTTGGGGTAGAGGGCTGAAAACTACTAAAACTTAAGTTTCAATGTGCACAGAACACGGGCATGCAAAGGTCAGTTAAAAAAGGAAAAACTATGAAAGACCAGACTGGCATAAAAGAAGTGTTGAGCCTTTGGGGCTCACGAGAAGAAACTATGGCCTACTATCACTAAAAGGATCTCAAATTGTGTCTTCACAGTTTATTTTATTGTATATTTTATTATTCTATTTAAACAGAGAATAGTTTATTCTTCTTCCTTTGCTAAATACTTGGCCCAAACTCTTTAGTTAGGAGACAAATGTGGGGGGTTTTAAGACTTAGGGTTCTTTTATAGCATTTTAAAAGTACTTCTCTCTTAGCAGCACTCAAATCAGAAGTAGCTATGGATCATAAAATCAAGTTGTTGTTGTTATTACTATTATTATTACTATTATTTTTACACCTATTTTATACACTCAGTTAAAAATCTAAGCCTAGGTAATGAAGCTTTTACATAAGTAAATAAAGATGTTTTTCGAAGTTATAATTTAATTAATGAGGAAAAAGGATTATATTCTGCTATTTTTTTAAGGAATTGATAATGAAACACTCACAGAAATGCTGGCACTGTCTTATTATTCTTCCTACATATTTAAAGATTTTATAAAATTCATTTTATGTATGTTGGTCAAGAACCAGTGTGGGATTTTAGAGAACAACAGACAGCAAAATATCACATTTTCCCATATCTGCCATAAAACAAGTATAGCAGGACTTGGAATGGAGCAGGAAAGATGGAAATCAGACAACAAAAGGGCTATTTAGAGGGAGGGTGACTGATTTGCTGCCACTGAGCCACCAGACAATAGGAAGTGCCAAGTTCTGCACCAGGGTGGTACGGCCTGGGTGTGCACAGATCTCCTGGGTGGGACAAGACAACAGACACTGAGTCAAATGCACGGAGCAGGTCAAGGAAAGTTGTTATTCCCACTTTACCTGGCACCAGTGACATTGCTCTTGGAGCACTACAGCAACCCCAGTTCAAGTTAGTTGAGGGGAAGGTGGAGCTGGTCTGGCAGAGGGTTTTCAGGGGGACTTGATCATGATCTGTTGTGGTTTTAGTCCAGCAAAAGGGATGTCAAGGGCAATGTAATCACAGAATCACAGACTGGTTGAGGCTGGAATGCACCACAGGGGGTCACCTGGTGTCACCTTCCTGCTCCAGCAGGGCCATCCCAGAGCACAGGGCACAGGGCACAGGACTGTGTCCAGATGGCTCTGGAATATGCCCAGTGAGGGAGACTGCACAGCCTCTCCGGATAATCTGTTCAGGGCTCGGTCACTCCACAGGACAGTTCTGCCTCCTGCCCAGGAGGAACCTCCTGGGCATCAGCTCCTCCCCATTCCTCTTGTGCCACTGCTGGGCACCACTGAAAAAATACCACAGGGCCGTCACAAAGATGAGTGGGACAAACTCCCCCTGGACGTGGGCAATGGCAGAACTGTGGACAATGTCCTCAGACCACAATTTGGGACTTCAGAGGGAAAAAAAGTTGTATTTGGGAGGTTAGTGCCACATTGGAGCAGGGCACCCAGAGAGGTGCTCTTTATCCTGGGAGTTTTCCAAAGCCACAGTGAACCCGATTTAGGGTGGCCAACAGTCCCAGGTCATGTGGGAGGTTGGTTTGGACCCCCGGAGGTCACCTCCAGCCAGACCATCCGTGGATCTGTAAATGCAGTGTTGAACTGGATCTGGGATTTGTTTTTGTTGTTCTGAACAGGTGCCCTAATGATCAAGTCTGAGGGTGCTGGCTCAGTTATAATCACTGGTGTGAAGAGTGGACGCTACCTGTGTATGGACATGAAAGGAAACATATTTGGCTCGGTGAGTGACCTTTCCTAAGCCCTGAGGCTGAATGGCCAGTGCATTCTGCTGCTGTGGTGCCCACTTCCCCAGCCAGGGCAAACCTGGGTAGCTGCAGGTGGAGGGGGAAATGTAAGAGAGGATCTGACACTTAGCTCCTTTGATTGTATTAAGTTGTAGAGCTGACAAAAATCATCTGAGGTCCTGCCTGGGTAAATGAGGACAAAATGAGATCCAGTGAGGGACCAATCTGTAGCACAGAGCTGTGGGTTGGGACTGTCTGGGAGAAACCAGGGTTTATCATTAGAATTCCTTTGCTGAAAGCATGGACATGCAACTCCAATCTACATTTGGGTCAGATACAGACCTGGGAGATTAGAAAAAGACCTGCTGCAAGATCTCATCCCTCTTTCCCTCTTTAACCAGTGTTTGTAATTCACCAGACCCCTCTGCTCACAGGTGCCCTATTTTTTCCCCTCAGCATTACTTCAGCCAAGAGGACTGTGTGTTCAACCACAAGACACTGGAAAACGGGTACGACGTGTACCAATCCCCCAAACACCACTTCCTGGTGAGCTTAGGCAGAGTTAAACAAGCCTTCTCCCCTGGTATGAACCTACCACCATACTCCCAGTTTTTGTCCAGGAGGAATGAGATCCCTCTGTTCCGATTCAACACCCCTGAGCCCCACAGAAACACCAGAAGCGTAGATGTTGATCCAGCAGATCCTCACCAGATCCTGGTCCCGCAGAGGAAGACCCCAGCATTCGGCTCCCAGATGCAGCAGCCAGCAGACTTTCCCCACATGCCCAGGGAGCCCATGAGGATCAACCAGAATGATGTGGTGAACCCTGATGATCCCCACGCTATGATGGAGGCCAGGAGGTACCCAAGCCCCCGCTTCTACATCACGAGATAACTGCGGCCCCCACACTCGCCAGGTGAAGACAGGGGCAAAAGAAGCTGTCTGTCACACTCAGCCTGAATGACAAAGTGGCCTTTAGAAACCTGGGAGACATTCATTGGAAAAAGTTCCTTAGCTTCAAATCTTGTTTTGTCAGTAAACTGCCATCTGTAAGTACAAGTTGGATTTTTTCAGCTGGGGCCCTACTGGAAAGAAGATCCATTTTGAAAAGAATCCTTTTAGGGTCTGAATCACCTTAAGTTTGCATTAATGAGGAAAACAAAAAAAAAAAAGAAATCCCTTGTATGAAATGGGAAACTGATGTTATGTTACTGATGTAGAGACCTGGAGCATCTGAGATTCCAGCAGAAACAGGGAATCCTCTTACTAGCACCATCCTGTCCAAGCACAAACTGCCAGGTGGTGTGTCATTTTATTATATAAAAATTGCCACATATGTCATGTATCCAGTATCTGAAGGGGTTTTAAGGAAGCTGGAGAGGGGCTCTTCATCAGAAACTGCAGAGACAGGACAAGGGGAATGGCTTCACACTGACAAGGAGCAGGTTTAGATGGGATATGAGGCAGAAATGGTTCCCTGTGAGGGTGGGGAGGCCCTGGCACAGGCTGCCCAGAGAAGCTGTGGCTGCCCCATCCCTGGCACTGTCCAAGGCCAGGCTGGATGGGGCTCTGAGCAAGCTGGGACAGTGGAAGGTGCCCCCGCCCATGGCAGGGGGTGGGAGTGGATGAGCCTTAAGTTCCCTTCGAACCCGTCCTGCGATTCTTTAGTTTTAGCTTTTAAGTTGGAGCTTCACTCTCTCTTCACCCATAAGAGTCAAAAAAAGGTCACTCTGCTGTACTAGGAGCAGCAGACATGGAAAACGAGGAACTGACAGGAAAACAGGACAGGATTAAAGGGTTCTATGGAAAAAGAACAATTTCTGACACTGAATCCAAGCTGAGGTTTTGAAAAAAAGAGGAGAGTCTCACTCTCTCTCAAGTGCTTCTCTATCACAGTTCTACATTTACTAAATTCTAGCATCCCAATATGGAAATAAAGATCATTAGTTTTGCATATTTCCAACCCAGAGAGAAATACCAGGATTAATAATAATCAATAGTGTGTTAAACAGAATGGTTTGTTTTGCATAATACTGAACTGAACTCTACAGGGGGAAAAATAAAAAAATTATCTTTTTTAAGTATCAAACTATTACTATTTGGACTATAACGAACACTCTTGTCTAATGAGTGAAAATTAGGTTTGTGTTTAGAAATGGAATATCCAATTAGCATCCATGTTTGTATTCAGTTCTGAGCAGCTATCAGAGGCTTTATACTTGTAGGAGTGAAATTACTGTTAATCAGGAGATCTCTAATGGTGACAAAACCTTTTCCCATGATTGCTTTATGCTTTGGGTAAGTTCACTTTGAAAAAGCTATTCTTGACAAACTCTGCAGAAATCAGGTGCAAGGCACTGATGAGCAGCACAAAAATCCAGTGTGTCAGAGATTTGAGAAGAAATTTTTATTTTGTGGGGGTTTTTTTGTGTGTCAAGACACAGATTCTTCTGCTCTGTTTATTCAGAGTATTTATCAGCCTGACAACAACTTGAAGTGGTACACTGCTCCTCAGTGTGCTCATAGCAACATACAAAAAACATTAGGCTGGTTGCTGCTCTTTTTTTCGTAGTTCACTGAAGCCACTGGAGTTACATCAGTGCAACAAAATCAAAGTAAGACCCCCCTGTGCTTCTTGCTTTCATTTAATTTTTTCTGGATTTAGCACAGCAGCAGGACTTCAGACAGCTTTTAAAATAATCTCTCTTTATTCCCCCACATATGTCTATATACACGGTATCTCTTCATCTACCACACCCAACTCATGTTGGAAAAAGCCATAGGTCCTGATTCTGCTCTTAGAATAGTTTTCCTACACGGAGAGATTCCTGATTAGTGTAAATACTTACAAGCACAGGACAAGCCAAATGATCAGGATTAGTCCAAGAGTTCCATCTCTTGGAATTTGTTTCTCTAAACTCATCGTGGTTTTGATTAATTTCTGAAGGAAAGGAGTGATTCTAAGGAATTAAGGGAATTGCAGGCAGGCAGACAGTTGTGCTTTTTCTTGCTTATTCAAAATACAGCAAGACTTTTTAACTTGCTGTCTATACAGTGGAGAGGTCTGATTTTATTTATGTTCTAGTTTGATGACTTTACTTGATCCCTATACCATTATTCTTGGCTTTCGATCCTTGAGAACTCTGGACTTCAAGTACACCGGCAAAGTTTGCATTTTGCATTAATTGCTGGAAACTCCACAGAGCTCCTCTCTAGGACTCTAAGGCAACTGCCTTACAACAATTGGAATCCTTAAAAGCTCTGTCCACATTAAATTTTGATGGGAAATGTTGGTGGGGTTAAATCTACAGACCATCTCTATATTCCTACATTAGAACAAAGTAAGTAGGGTTGCTCACTCTATCAGTAGCCAGGGGATAAGTAAGCTAAGACTGAATACAGGGTGGATTTTCCATCAAAAAACCTTATTTGTAACTATAGGCAACTGTATCAAAACTTCAAAGAATTTATTCTTCAATGGAGATGCTGGCAATCACCAGCTAGTAAGAAAGCATTACTTATTTATGTCACGATATTTATTTATTTATTTGAGTGGGTCTTAAATCTCGCAGAATATTTATAAGTATTTATAATAATGTATTATAGACACTATTTCCTTTTATAAAAGTACCAATAAACTTTTCCATTCTCTCCAAATGGTGGATTCTGCATTCTCTGTTCAAGCTCCTCCTTCCAGAAGTACTTGAGTGGACAAATAAATGGTAACAGCAGTGGCTGAAAATGTTTGTGTGCTGCTGTCCCCTGTGACTTCCAGCTTCACAGGTTTCAGCTTCCTAGGTGTTTCATGCACTCCAAATATAAGAGTTCTGTGAAAGATGATGAGAAAAATGGTGTCTTAGTAGGTCTAGACTGACCATGAAGGGATTTTCACCTCTACTGGGAAATGTCTTTTACAAGCAATGGAAACGCACTGGTCTGTCAGTTCAGTCCTGCTGGGAATTATTTGTGATCCTGGCGCAAAGAACTTGGGATAAAAGATACTTAGTAAATTAAAAGCCACTGTAGGGGGGGCTCCAAGCAGGGCCCAGGCTCTGCTCTGGGGGGCCCAGCACTGGCACCAGAGGAATGGGCAGGGACTGATCCCAGGAAGTTCCCCCTGGACAGGAGGCAGAACTTCTGTCCTGTGCAGTGACTGAGCCTTTAACAGATTGTCCAGAGAGGGTGTGAAGTCTCCTCAATGGGGATATTCCAGAATTGTCTGGACACAATCCTGTGCCCTGTGCTTTGGGATGGCCCTACTAGAGCAGGGAGGTGTCACCAGATGAGCCACTGTCAGGGTCCAGCCTGACCCACTCTGTGAAGACTCAAGCAGTTTTAAGATTGGAAGTTCATCGTTTCCTCCTCTGCATGCTATTCTGCCCCACATAGTTATTGATGATGACTTCTCACTAATATTTCCACATTTCTGTAATTTTATTCTAAGTCATTACAAAAAATTGCCCCCGAGGGACTTAACTAGCAGCTTTACTCCAGCACAGTGCTTGACCTTGGACATTACTACTTCTATGCCCACTAATTCCTTGCATACCTACTTCATCCTTTCTTTTTTTCTCCTAAACAACATTTATCTTTTCCAACTGAGCTGATGGTTTCATTGCAGCATTAAGCATTCAATTAAAATTCAGCAAGATTGTATTTCATTTTTCCCTTGCCTATACATTAGTTACTTCATCAAAGAACTACCCAGTTAATCTGGAGTGAACTACTTACGGTAAAAATTCATTTAACTAGATTCCAGGTTTCATTTACCTCTCTTATCTGTAATTACTTTCTCTTTCAGAATTTGTTGCATTAACCATTATTTAAATTTCTTTGGAGAACTAGAATTGTGTGATTCTTGGGACTGTGCTGTGCAGGGCCAGGAGCTGGACTCGGTGATTCTTGTGGGTCCCTTCCAACTCAGGACATTCCATGATTCTAGAACTAATTTTGTGATTTCTGCCCTTCTGAAATCAAACCTCCTTTTTTCACCTCAAATTTAAACTCGGTAAATTCACTTTTCAATGGCAAGCTCTTCCAAAATACATTCAGGACTTCCTACAGTCAAGTCTGGTGCAGCACCCCGCTCCCATTTAGCTACGGCTGGATGACCCAACCGGGCATCAGAAGGAAAGAGTATTACGCTCAGTTATGCCCCCAAAGGAGTTCTGCCTGGACCTCAGGTGCATTCCTTTGGTGACCAGTAACAGCCTGCTCAAGATTTCAGGGTTTTATCCCAGTACCCTCCTGTGCTATACCCTCTGTGCCCTCGGGAGCCCTGCTGCCAGCCTCTGGCATTCAGGTAAGTAATCCATTGCCACATGGGGTCCCTGCAGCCCAGGAAGCCCAGAGCTGTTTGCAGGTGACACCAGAGCTGTCTGTCACACAGGAGACCCTCCTAAATGGCACTGGAGTCACCACACACACACATATCCCCTGCAGTGGCTCTGCCATACCCATGGATGCCAGAAAAGCAGCTCACAAATCACTGTGCAGTTCATTTGTGCCCATGAAGCTGCCATTTGCCTGGGATTACAAAGATCCAAAAACCTCAGGCTCACAGCCAAAGCCCTCAAAAGCAGGACATATCTGGGGGAAATCTGACATATTTTAAGTCTGTGCATGTGGGCTGTGGATCTGAGGCAGCAAAAGCTTGGGTAGAGAACGCATCTGATTTAAATTCTGTTCTAAATGAGACCAAAAAAAAAAAAAAAAAGGAAAAAAAGAAAAAAAAGAAATAAAAGGGAAAAACCTCCTCCTATTGCAAAGGCAGGGCTATGTCTGGAAAACATTGTTCAACAGAGAACTGTGGAAATAGAGAAAATATCTTTGCTTTAGAGGAGGGAAACTGTGATACTACCAGAGCTCCATTTCCATGATCCCAATAAACTGTACAGATTTACTGTACAAATGCACAAGAGTCACTTGACCAAAAAAATATTTAGTCTCAATGTTGATGTAAAAACTTAGAAAGAGGAGTACTATACATAGACCTAAAGAAAACAGCTTTTAAGAATTAGCTTCAGAAGCTTCCAAAATTAGTGACTTTTTAATGCAGAGGGAACCTGACATCTGACATAACAAAGGAGAAATAACAAGTGCAACTATTTTACAGCAGGCTGTGGCCAGGTTGTTGTCCTGTCTCCAGCAACATCAAGAGCAGATACTGAGGGAAAAAACACATCTGGGGAACTGCATGACACTCTTGACTGCTTGTACTCCCTTGGCCACTAGCAGATGTGTTTGCAGCATTTTAGTGTGTTTTACAAAGTCTGAATTGGGAGATTCTGATGCATTTTCACTGAAAAATGTGGCTTCATTAAGTCAGGAGCTGTTTAGAAAACCTGAGTGGTTTCACCCTTTGGTATTCTTCCTTCACCACTGTACCATCTGCTTGCCCTGTGTGAGAGTTACAAGAGGAAAGAATTTGGTAACAGTAAGTTGAAGAAAACAATCACACAGGTTTTTTAGGCTGGGTCTAAATTTTAACAACCTATACATACAAAAAAAAAGAAGGTACAGCATATTATAGAGGAAGAGTCAAAAATTTCTCTGGGAATAGTGTTACCCAAGCAGTGGCAAAGCACTTAACAAAAAAGTAGATGTTCTCCTAAGTTATGGCATCATCAGCAAGAACAAAATATTAATTACCTCCTTGAGAGCAGGTAAGAAAGCAAAAGAAGCCTTTTAAAGTGAGAAGCACCCCAATCACTAGTGTGTTTTGAAATATGTGACAAACTGACAGACTTAGGGAGAAAAACTTGTCACTTCTCCACTCATCCTCCCTCATTTTCAACTCCATCAGCCTGGCTCCAAGAAGAATTGATGGAATGACTGGTAAAATTCAGGACATGGCAATTCTATGGGAGTTTCAGCTGTTTAAAGCACTGACAGAAGAATTCCCTGCTATGTAAGTGGCCTGCCTGAAATAAACTGGCACTACCCAGGGACAGGCAAATTCAGAAAGAACTCCTGCCCCACTCTCTGACCATTAACTCTGTTAGAAGTCATAATTAAAGCTTTTCTATCTTCATTGGCTCTGACCATCAATTTAGTATTGAGGAGCCTTCTAGGAAGACGCATTTCACAAAGAGCTTGAGGAGTCCATGCAAAAGTCCATACATTCCCATTTTAGTTTCCTGTGAAAACTCATTTCCTTCAGTATACTGAGAAGGAATTATTTTATTGCTGAAAAAGAGCTATGGACAGTTTTAAACAACATCAGCCCTAAGAGTCTTTCTCACAGTAAAAGGCCAGCCTGGGGTTTTTCAGGAAGAAAAAAGAGGAAGTTATGTGATCTGAACAAAAGCTTCACAGGGGAATATTAAGAAAGATTTTTACCTCAAAAGAAATACAGATGAAATGGGAGTTCTATTCAGGAGCCTTTAATATTTAATTTTTTTTTTAACAGGCTTAAAATATGCAAATGAAGAAAAAAATATGTGAATCTTATAAATAACAGAAACCAGATAAACTCACACTGTAACACCACAAACACCCCAGTGGGGAAAGAATGCAGTATTAACACCAGCAATCACCAAACAATCAAACTTGCCTCATTCTAGGCAAAAATATTCATAGAATCAAGTGCATGACTGCAGCTGACAGAAGGATTCCAGCCAGGTACAACTCACCCCAGAAAGAAAATTCCTTTTCCAGAAAAGAGACCATTACTACGTGCACATGAGGTTCCTCATCCTGCTCACAGCTTAAAAATAAATACTCTTGTGTTTGTGTGCAGCGCTCTTCAACAGAGATCTTGACAACCTGAACAATTTCTTAGGAAATACTCCTGGCGAGGTAGGTTTATCATCATTCCCACTTTACAAATGGAAAGGAGACTTGCCCAGAGTCTCACAGATATTCAGTGTCAGAGTCACATCCCCTGGCTCTGCACCAAACCTTTCCCACTGGGCAATGCTCCTTCCTAGGTTCTACTATTGCATTCAAAAATTTATTTTAAGACAACATGTATGTTTCATATTACAATATAGCATTTTGTAATAAAACAAGAATACAGTATAGCTCAGCTTTTGAGGTACCACTCCCCTCCCCAAACCTTTCACTTGGAGGTAACCAAAATAATTATGGAGTAATGCAAAGGAGTTGTTTGAAGTATGTGCTGTAGGAGCAGATACGCAAGTGACTGGAAGTATTATGTTTCTGAGAACAGAGAATATTTGTTTTATTTTGCTACTGCCAACTTATACTGGGCACTAGGACCATGTAAATTGTGTTTTTTAAGATAGCAAGCAGTTGCATGTCTCCCTTTTTGCAGTTTAGTGTCAGCAATTCCAGTCAGTCCCAGTAATTACTACAGATACTTTTCCTAAGCTTAGCAAAATGGTGATCTAAACCCATTTCCCCCCCACAAGGACTTTTAAAACACTTTTGAAGCTACACATTCAGCTCCCACATCCACTAAGTGAGAGTCTTGGTTAAGACAGACACATGTGATTTCAGGTTTTAACAAATTCCCGTTTCCAAGTTTTATAATGAAATGACTGACTCCTGTATTGGGACTGACAGAAGACAGCTGGGACTTGGTTAAATTTGCTGGTAAGGTACAGTTGAGATCTGAAACAAAATAGCCAATCCAGTTCCTCATGTAGGCTCCATGACTCACCACCAAAATATTGGCATCTAATACCGTGGAAGATCCACCGCCCTCAGAGCTCGGCTCTGCCTCACTGCAGTGGTTTGTCCAAGGGAAAACAAACTGTTCTCCAGATGTTCCTGAGCTCCTGCCTGGTGCACCAGGCTTGCTGTGCTCCTTCTGCTCCAACTCAACAGCCAGCTGGCACAGAAATTCAAAAAATTGCCTCGCACGCTCTCTCACCTGCAGGGAAAGGCCAGAAGGGAATCTTGTGAAGAATGAAAAGATCACTGTGAAGCAAGCAAAGATTTTGCCTTTCAGAAACCTGACACGTAACTACTTCAGTTAAAAGACAAAGATTTCTCAGACAAGGCTCAGAAGCCAATGTAAGCTACTGACTGCTGTGCAAACTCCTCAGCCCTCCAGAGAGCAATTGCTATCATCCTCCTGTGAGCCAGAGCTTCATGAGGAGTCAGTCTCAAAATCAATATTTTAGTTATAAAGAGATTCTGCACTTGGCAGCCACTGTTACCAGACCAAGCAGTGTTTTTTAGCTTAGAAAATATCTCTGGTTGGGCTGAGCTCTCAGTAGAAAGCTCCCAATAGCTGCAATTGCACTGATAAAAAAGCCTAGAAAGCAGGGCATAAATAAAAAAATAAATAAATACCATACTTCATCCAGTGTTTCTCCTCCAGAAGGTGTGAATGAAGGACATTGCTCTCCAGCATCCTTTGCCATAGCCTTGAGGTCAGCCAAAGGCCTTCCTTCTGCAACACCGTATTTCTGTAAGGGAAAACCGGGGTTTGGCAGGATGTGTCAGGTCTCCTGTGCCCCTTCCAGAGGGCGCAAACAGCTCTTCACAGCTTTATTTTCTTGCATTCTCAAGGCTTAGCTACCTTTTACATTTTATTCCAGTTTTGGGCGAGGAAATATCTTTATACATATCCTTTTAAACAGCAGAGATATAGATATAGATACATGCTGGGTAGACAAATACATTAAGAGCAACATCTCATTTAAAGCATGGACATTCATGACATGACCTTCAGCCTGATCTTTGCCTGGAGATCTTTTTTTCCACTGACACTCATTCCCAGCATACAAAATTCAAGTGTCTTTGTGACTGAAGTCACAGTGCAAGTGCTTCTGTACTGTCATGGTTTAGCATAGTTCGGGTTTTTAGTTAAAGAGGGCTCCAGCCACGGAAGTAATTCTCTTGCAAAGAGGTGCTTACAGCTTCCTCTATGACCCGACAGAACCAATCAACTGGCTAGTTTGAATACTGGCAACTTTTTAAAGCCGCTTAAGAAGCTTGACACACCTCTGTGATCCACATTTAGGAACGAACAAACCCCGGGAAAGCTCTCTGGCTTCCAGCTTTTGGACAGGTAACTGAGGGCCCGCGGCGCGGCCAGCGGGGCCGGGCTGCTCGGCGTGGCCCGGCTGGGTCAGCCGCAACGCGGCTTGGCTGAGATCTCAGCCGCTTCTGCTCGCTATCACCCGGTGCAGCCCCCTCAGTGCGGGCCGGGCCGGCCGGGAGACAGCCACCCCGGAGCCGAGTGGCCCTGTTCCATCTGTGGCCCTGCTCCGTGCGGGCCAGCCCCGCAGCCCTGCTCCGTGCAGGCGGGCCAGCGGCGCGGCCAGGCCGGCCCTCACCCAGTGCGGCCGAGATTCATCTGAGGCCGCTGCCCGGCAAAGCTCATGTGACCAACAGCGGGAGGCGAATTCCAGCTGCGGGGCCCGGTGAGATTAACCCTTTTAGTGCTGTAAGATTCTCCAGAACAGATGAAGCCTGCAGACATCAATCCTCTCCTGAGTCAGAGGAAGAGGAAAGGTGAAGGCACGTGAAGAAAACACCATAAAGACACCACAGTCAGTGAAGCAGGAAGAGCTGAAATGCTGAGGGAGTAGAAAGAGGAGTTGCTTCAAGCTTAGAAGCTAAAATTCTGTTGTAAAGCTATGGTGATGGACTATGATACATCAGAGTACCCGTTGTAATTTCATGAAAGCATGGGGGGGTGGAGCACTCAAAATGCAATTGTGAGCAAAAGTACCTGTGCTGAAACAAGCAAATTATTGTAATTGTGAGCAAAAGTACCTGTGCTGAAATGAGCAAATGTTGAAGTAGCTGTGATTTGATGAGAAGCTTGAACAGAGAGAGATCAAAGTGATGAAGACCCTTGCTCCCAGGGAAGGAGAAGGGCCTCTGTTCCTGGAGCTGAAGATGCTCCCAGAGATGGGTGAAGAGAACCTTTGTTTCTGAACAGCTCAACCTTAAAATGGTACCCCAGTAGCTCAAGATTGGACCCTTGAAAGCAGTTGTGGGGAAAGCTGTAAGTCGAGGGAAGGGACTCTAACATGCGAGCAGAAAACCATCCTGGGTGGCTGTCTTGTTGTGACACTGAAGCCATGAGAGAACTTCTTGTGGAGATGTCTCCATAGCATGAGCAAGAGAGACTCCTCTCCCTAAGTGAACTGAAAAAGGTTATTATAGAAGGGGTAAACTGACTGAAAATCTCAAGGGTTGTCTTTTTACATTGTCAGTGGGAGAAGGGAGAAAGGTGGGGGGGGAGGAGAAGTGTTCTGAAGGTTTAGTCTGACTTTTTTTCTTTCTTTTAGGTCTGTTAATAAACTTCTTTATATTCTTTTAAGTTTTGTGGCTGCTTTGCTTTCTCCTAATTCTTATCTCACAGAAGGAAAATAAGTAATGGATATTTTGAATCAAACCATTACATGTACATAGCCCTTCACATGAGGATAAACGCCATTTACTCTTTGCTTTCAGAAAGGCTACAGGGAATTATTTTTCACATGTTAGAAACCAGTATTTTCTCTAAAGACCTGTGAAGTCTCCACAAGAGAGGATGGATCCATTTTCAATTCAGAAGTTTTGAAAAAGACATAGAAAAAAGGAAACAAAACCACAAAAGTACCCTCCTCATTGAAAGTAAATAATAAGGTCTTGCTGATTTCAGGGGAAGAATTGGAATTTCTGAGAGAAAAAACATCCAAACAGGAAATGCTATAATCACATGCTGCTCCTTAAAGACTAAATTGAACCTTATTTAAATCATTAAAGCATCACAGTTACAACGCTCGTCACTAAATTTTGGCTCTGCTTCACCATTATGCAAACAATTTATTGTCCCTGATGTGAATAGTTCAGTTTTCAGTGATTAAAAATACATCAAATAGTGTTCTCCACTGTTAAATCTACCATTCAATAAGCCGAGATACTCATCAGCAGTAAGTTACATTTTCAAATTGTTCAATATTTGATAACAAATTCTTTTGGCACTTACTCTCTCTCGCAGTCTTGCATCGTACTTGATTTCCACATCTTTACAAAACCTGTTTTTCCCTAGAATGGCAGCAGCAGTCTAAAAAGTGAATACACAGTCACATCAACTGGACAGAACATACACACACCACCTTATACCACCACAGCCAAGGTGAATCCCATCAGCAGCATCCAACAACCCAGACCAACAAAATGGAAAGCTTTTCAGCTACCAGTCTGTCAGAATTGGATAGATGGCCCAGGCCAGGCCACAAAATTAGAAAAGCTCCAATCTTTTGGCAGTTCCTTCCCAATTTAAAGTCCAGCTGAAAACACAGCACCCATGAGAGGTGGGCAGCAGGGTTTACTGGGATAAGAGCAACATGTTCTCTTGAGTAGAACACAGAGCAATCATGTCCACACTTTCTTCATGTGTAGTACACGGGCCAGACTCACAGCTGTGTTCCACAAAACTGCTCAGTTAATCCAACTGAAAAAACATCTGACACCTGCCTGGCTGCCACAGCCAATCCTTAGGGCTGGAATGGACCTCTGGAAATCACCCAGTCCACACCCCTGCCAAGGCAGGATCACCTGGAGCAGGTGACACAGGAGCGTGTCCAGGCAGGTTTGGAATGTCTCCAGAGGGAGACTCCAGGCCCTCCCTGGGCAGCTGTTCCAGGGTTCTGCCACCCTCAGTGTACAGAAAATCTTCCTCATGTTGAAGTGGAACTCTCTGTGTTTTGGTTTGTGTCCATTGCTCCTCGTCCTATCACTGGGCACTGCTGGAAAGAGCCTGACACCATCCTCTGACACCCCTTGGAGATATTTATACGCATTAATGAGATCCCCCCTCAGTCTTCTCAAGACTAACCTGGCCCAGCTCCCACAGTCCCTCCTCATAAGAGAGATGCTCCAGACCCCTCATCATCTCTGTGGCCTCCCCTGGGTCCTCTCTGGTAGCTCCTTGTCTTTCTTGGGAACCAGAGGACGGCTGACCTGCTCCTGGTTCTTACATGCACCCAAGCATGAAGGCTGCACTGGCTTCACAGACAGTTTGGGCTGTGCAAACATCCACACCCAATGAATTCGACATTTAAAGAACTCATTTTGAAAATGCTCCTTGGATTCTGGCACAAATAAGCAGTCTTGTTGTACTATTGGCACATTTAGCACATTGCTTAGGACAAATCTGATGTTGGAACTTCAACCTCCTGTCAAAGAACAATGTAGAAACAAAGAATCCACTTCCTTGTGTATATGCACAGCACAGTTATTTGTATGATTATATGCAGGAATTTCCTCTTTTGCAACAGAACTCATACATTCCTCTCATACTCAAGCTGTGAAGTGACAGTGTAGTAATAGGCCCTTCACAGACTTGCAGCTGCCAAGAAAGGGAGTTCCAACCACATGGAAACTTCAGGTTTACACATCTTTGGGAAAGCCTTCCCAACATCTGGATAGCTTGTCAAAAAATGACAAAACACACTTCCTGTATGCAAAGGAAAAATTCAGGTCTTTCACATTATGAGAGTGCAAATGCTTCTCATGGAAAAGGTTGCCTCTAATAAAAGAAAAAAAATCCCAAACCAATTCCCATAAGACAGGTACACAGCACAGTTTTATGAAAGTTAGAAAGCACTCTTAATGTTTTAAAATATCATCACACACGTAAAAGAAGTCACTTGGGCAGCTATTCTGCATTTTTAAAATATCCAACTATTGCACTCTTCCCTCCTTGCCTCTTTTGTTTTCTGCTTAAGTTGTGCTGCTACAGCAGTTTCTCAAATTGTACTGCAAAACTGATGAGCAATGTTGATGGTGTATGTTTTAAGGAAAAAAAAGGAGATTTATACTACTTTTTGTTGATCTGGTTTACAGCACAGCTTCATAGACTTTTAGCAGGACAACACAGCAAAAAGCAAGCAAACAAGAATGGCTTAGGAGTTTCAACCCCCTACATGTCTCCTGAAACCACAGAATCAGTACCAGAAGAGAGAATTAAAGACAGGGTCTCCACAGGAGACATGACCTTCCTAGAATAGCTGATCTCTAACTTTAAAAGTTTTGGTTCCCTAATTTTGAGTATTTCATAATCCTGCACACAAGGTCACATGTAATCCCACTTAGTAATTAACATTTTTCCTCTTTATTTAATCTATATTGTATATTTACTACTTCAAGGCAAGAGGTGTGACATCCCTGACAAAATCCAACATCTTTGCACATTTAATGATCCTTGTACTGACTCCACAGCAAAACTTGACCTTGCCTGCATTGGTCTGCATTCCTCAGAAGAACAAAGTCCGCAGCCACAGTGCCTGGGACAGTACAACAATGCCACAGCCAACCTAGTTTGCTTCTTCAGAGAAAAACTCATTTCTCTGTTTGATACTTCAAAGTCTCCATTACTCCTTTAGCAAGAACCAATGCACATATAAAATAATGGCAAATCATGGAATCATGGACTGGTTTGGGTTGGAAGGGACCTTAGAGATCACTCAGTTCCAACCCCCTGCCATGGGCAGGGACACCTTCCACTATCCCAGCTTGCTCAGAGCCCCATCCAACCTGGCCTTGGACACTTCCAGGGATGGGGCAGCTTTTGGCTGTGTCACTGCACTGGTTTTGCATCACCAACAGCAAATAAATGCCAGATTTGGAAGCCAATTGTTGCCTCAAGAAGCACTTACCTGCTTTGCTCGAAGGAGGTCGCTTGAAAAGATGTGGGTAAACTTCACATTACTGAGAAATAAACCAGCAGCATCTGCTTGCCTGAAACCAGTTGCAGAGAGTGGCTCATCCACTCCTTGGCCTACAAAATAAAAACCCCACAACATTAAGACATGCAGATTTTAGACCATTTAGCAGCTGACCACACATGTCAGCAATAAAGAAACTGTCCAGTCATAAAATCTTTCTCCTCTACTAAAGCCAAACATTAGGAAAAGTCACTACTCTTCTGGTCTTCCCCAAACTCAGTCACACAAATTTAATGATAACAAGGAATAAAGTGTAGGAAGACAGAAGGATCATTATCAATGATACTTACGTTAATCTATACCTTTGACAAATTTAAATATAAAACAGAGACCTACATTTAATAAATGTGACCATCTTCAGAAGGGTCACTGGTCGGCTTCCTGCAAGAAGTATCTCACAGCTGAAACTTTATAAACAGATTTGTTAAATGTAAATAAGAAAGACAACAATAGAGCTGAGAGAATGAGACGCAAATACCATCTGTTGTGGTCTCTTCCTCTCCACCTCGCACACTGACAGTAACGCTCATGCAAGCTGGAACAAACCCAGCTGGAAAGCAGAAAACCTCCCAAAAATTGCTTCCAGACAGAAAGTCTGTGAGAGTAACTGGTCACAGAGCTCTAGTGTTCAGAGAATAGTGTTGAGAGAAGCAGCACTTTGGAAATCCAACCTGAGTTGAACAGGTGTGCTCCTGTCACAGCTCAGAGTCTGCAGGAGAACCCCGAACTGTGGTAGAGGGACAAACGTGTAACAAATGGCTACATCCACACCTTCAACTCATTCTAGTTCTGCAGGAAACCAGAGCAGAGAGAGTGAAATTCTCATCAGATTCAGAACAAAGAAAAAAAATCTTTTCACCCAGAAAATGCACAACCCAACAGCAAAAGACAGGATACCAGAAGTCCAGAACATTGAGTTCTGAGCACCTCATCTGTAATTCAGACATGTGAGACCTCTGACCCCACCGTGATGGTAAAGGCCTTACACCTCTCAAAACAGAAGAGGCTTGCTCAAAAAAAGAAGCTATGTTCTCTCTACACTGGAAAAGAACCCACTACATGTCATTTGACCCAAAGAGCTAGGAATTCAAAAGACATCATCGATATTTTTAAGCAAGTAAAGCAGGGGAATATTCTTTACTCATTTTATTATGAGCACAAATCCATGTTGCAAGAACTGTAAATGGCAATGTCACAGAGGGAGGAAAATCTGGAAGCACAATTCTCCCTCACAACACAAAGTATTATAGAAAGCTCATTTATTCCGAGTACAACCCCACCAGGTTCCTTGTGGCAGTGAGCCTTGATTTTCCTACAGTAGACATCCAGGCAGCTCAGTGTCTTCAGTTCTGGGTGTACAAGCCAGCGTCACTAAGGTGAAGTCTAGTTTTAAATGTGTCTAATCAAGACTGCCTTCCTAGAAAGAGCTGGGACTGAACAATTCAAGCATTTAGACAAGCTTTGCTTTTCATTCTCCTGTGCCCTACAGCAGGTTTTTATTGTAAGTAACAGATTCCCTTCTCAAGGCAACAGCCTCCTTTACATCAGGATCTTTATCCATCCTTCTGCAGCTCCTTTTCCCAGAAGCCCTTCTCCCAAGCTTCATATTACTGGGACTTAGCACAGTGCTATGGAGTCCTTAGTAAAAGGTGCTGCTATCATTTTATTTGATTACATGCAACATATTTTATCCCCATGTAGAAAAAGGAACTCTTCTAATACTCCACTGTTGATCTGTTGATATGCTGTGGAGGGTGACTTAAAATCTTCTGTAAATTTATGAAAGCCATGGCCTGACTTACACATAAAATCTCTAAAGGTTTACAGTATTACTACTTGATAACATCTGAGCAGTTGGTGACAGGATTTCACCATGATTTTCCATCTCTAACCAGCTAACAGAATAACTCTTACTAACCTTGCAGTATCTTGTCTTTGTTGTATCTTGTTTCTCCACTGAAAGAGATTATAAACAGCAACAAAAAAAATTAACTTGTCATCTTTTTAGTAGATTTTCAAAAATGTTGTTGTATTAAATACCAACAAGAGACAGCAGAGCCTGAATGTAAAGAAAAGGAGACACAGTACAGCACAGACTCTTTTCGAAATGATGCATATGAGGACTTTATAAGAATAAAAAACCATTTTCAAGTAGACAATTCTGTCAGTATTTAATGAGACAAAGCCATCTGGAATAAAAGTAAAAAAAGTAATTTCTTAAATTTACCATAAATGCAGCACAATTTATCTGTACCATCTACACCTCCGTGCTGGAGAGAACAAAGCTGCAGGAAGACTCTGGAGCCCTCTTATGACAAGCACGTGTTGGCAGCTGGTTCTCTGAACTTTACAGGGAACCAGTTTCAGAGATTATCAAGGGTAGCAGCAGAGCTGCACACCTTGAAGAAATCAAGGAAATCAGGAAATCAGAACAGAAGAAATCATAGACTCATGGAATGATTTGGGTTGGAAAAGACCTTAAAGATCATTCCATTCCAACCTCCTGCCACGGGCAGGGACACCTTCCACTGTCCCAGCTTGCTCAGAGCCCCATCCAACCTGGCCTTGGACACTGCTGGGGATGGGGCAGCCACAGCTTCTCTGGGCAACCTGTGCCAGGGCCTCACCACCCTCACAGGGAACAATTTCTTCCTCATATCCAATCTAAACCTGCTCTCTGTCAGTGTGAAGCCATTCCCCTTGTCCTGTCACTGCAGGCCCTTGCCAAGAGTCTCTCTCCATCTTTCCTGTGGGCTCCCTTCAGGCACTGCAAGGCCACAATGAGGTCACCCCAAAGCCTTCTCTTCTCCAGGCTGAACAATCCCAGTTCCCTCAGCCTTTCCTCACAGCAGAGCTGCTCCATCCCTCTGCTCCCCTTGGTGTCCCTGCTCTGGACTGGCTCCGGCAGCTCCCTGTCCTTCCTGTGCTGGGCCCAGGGCTGGATGCAGCCCTGCAGGGGGGACTCAGCAGAGCGGGGCAGAGGGACAGAATCCCCCCTCCCCTGCTGCCCATGGGCCTTATACTGAAGGAGAAAAAAAGCTCAGCTTTCCTACAAACTGAAGTTTTCTCCTGTCTGCTGCAGGAAGCTGGAGTTACTTGGTTCAGTCAGCTACAAACCTCTGTCAACAGACTGGGAGAAAAAGTCACCTTAGGAATTCCACCCGAGTCACAAACACCAGTTCTTTAACGTTTCACGGGAAAAATGTTCACACCACCATTCCTACCCGAGCTCCTTGCCCCGCCTGAGAGCTTTGCTCAGCTTCCCCCTCCCGTTGCCCGTAACCGAGGAGGGGACGCGCCCCCCGGGGCACCGCCACCGCCGGGGATGCGCGGGCGGTACTCACTGCCGCACGACCGTCAGCCCGAACCGAACCATGGCGCAGAGGAGTGCAGGGGAGCGCAGATGTGCGCAGGTATGTCCAGATGTGCGCGCAGGTGAGCGCAGATGTGCCCAGATGTTGGCAGGTGAGCGCAGGTCCCACTGCCCGCACTGCGGCGCCGCGCGCCTCGCCGTGACATCATGCCCCCGCCCCGCGTCCCGCTCTGACGTCACCGGAGGCGGGGGCAGGGACGTCTCCCCGCAGAAAAGGAGGATCAGGGATGCGTTTATGGCTCCCTGCAGCTCCGTGACCGTAGGGGATAGCCAGCCTTGCTCCCACTCCACAAGCGACAGGACGAGAGGGAACGGCCTCACGGGAGGCTCGGGTTGGACATCAGGAAGAAATTCTTCTCCCAAAGGGTTATCCAGCATTCAAACAGGCTGCAGGGCAACGGTGGAGTCAGCGGCCCTGGTGGCATTTAAGCGCCGCGTGGATGTGGCGCCTGGGGACAGGGTTCAGTGGTGGGCGTGGCAGTGTGAGGTTTACACCTGGACTTCTCCACCCTATTCTCTCTTTGCAATTGCAGTCAGGAGGCTTTCACCTTAAAACTCTGGGTTGCGCAGCATCTCATGACGCTTGTGTTAAGGAAACTTCCTGGTCTGAGCATCCCGGAGCCACTTCGAGTGACACTCGCAGTGCCTGAACTGGGACTGGAGCCCCTTCCCAGCTGCATCCCCCACACTCACAGTCAGACCAGGTTTCCTTACTGGCTCAATTCCAGGTTTCCCTTACCAGAGGCTCAGATGTCCTCAGAAAGCTGAAGTTTTATGGATTACAGACAATATGATTAACCAAAATATTAGTTGGTCAGCTGAGTATATTTCCTTCAGGATTTCCCAACCACATAGAATAAAGCCTATCTAAAAATCAGAGAAATTCTTCTGGGTTGCCCAGAGGTCTGACCTCAGTTTCAAACTGGTTTGTGCTTTAACACCAAACACATTCTAAATGAAGACTGAAACATAATTTTTTTCATTTGATAGCTGTTTAGATGCGAAACTAAATATTTAATGCAAGTGTGTCTGTTTCGTTTCCTTTTTATCTTTCTTTCACAGCTTGGTGTTAACCTCAAATTTCTGCAGTGCCTCTCCTCCACAGATCTCAGAACTGACATTTTCAAGGGGTGACACCAGTGACCGTCCCTCCTGCAAACGACCCAGTACCAACTGACTCAGCTCTGACCTATTTCTATTGTATCACCATTTAAAAACAACCGCGTTTTGCTGCGGTGATAAAACTCCAGCTGTGTCTCACACGTGGTTTAGAGGATCAAGTCTCAATCATGAGCCAACACTGTTAACATCTCTTCTCTTATAAGCGCATATTTCCATACAGGTCCATTTGCGAAAGTGACAGCCCTTCAGGCAAAGTTTGAGAGAGACTTTGAAGTCACACAGTTCGGCTTTGTGAGAAAACAGCTTGAAAACCCTGTACCTTCTGACTTAGAGCCTCGTGGCTTGCCTACTAGATTAGCTTTCCCTTTTCCACTGTCATTTGGGATCTGATGTTGCTTCTTGTGCTTACAAATACACCCAGCAGAAACCTTTGCTGAATTTCTTCAGTTCTGTGCCGTTGCACTTCTCTGCTTGTGTAATGCTCCTCTGAGGGATGTGCTGGCCTGAAGAGAGGCATACCCTGGCCAATCCTGCACAGAGATTGTGCTGCAGACAGGCCCCAAATTTGGCCGGCTAGAGAACACAGTTCTTTGAATTTCTTTCATGGCAAAGTGACTTCGGGAATGTTTGTAATTGTTTTTAAGCTGGTTCTCAGTGCGATATACGGGCTGCGAGCAGGGAGCAGAGCCAGCCCCTTGGCCGAACACCTTCCCTTCTGCTGGAGCTGTGGCTGCGGGCTGTGCGGCGGAGGCGGGCGCTCAGGTGAGCCGTGGGAGCGCCGGGGATGTTCCTTTCCCAGCGCGGGATTCCTTGGATTGTCCCGGGGCCCTCAGGGCCGTGCGCGGTGCGCGGGCGCCCCCTGGCGGCCCTCCTCCCCCCGCGCTCTGCAGCGCCCGCCGCCGCCCCTTCCCATTCCACAGCCCTCGTCTTTTCCTGGATCACGGATCCCATCCTTCGCCCTGGCGCTGCTGCACCCCGACGAGACTCACACCCGCGGTTTAGGCCCTCCTGTTGCAAAGCTCTGTAGCGTTAGGCCAAACCCTAATACCTAAACCTGGGAGATTAAACATCGCCATCAGTGCACACCAAAGAGATCAGAACTTTGTTGTGTCTAAGAAGCTGATCCAAAGGAGCTGGAACAAAAAGCTTCTCAGAGAAGCAAACAAGTTGAATTTACAATCATGGAATCATAGAATATCCTGATTCAGAAGGGACCCACAAGGATCATTCAGTCCACCCCTGTGCATCCCTGAGAGCGTTGTCCAAGCACTCCTGGAGCTCTGGCAGCCTTGGGGCTCTGACCATTCCTGGGGGAGCCTGTTCAGTGTCCCACCACCCTCTGGGGGAAGGACCTTTTCCTGATATCCACCCTACCCCTCCCCTGACACAGCTCCAGCCGTTCCTTCAGGTTCTGTCCCTGGTCACCACAGAGCAGAGATCAGGGCCTGCCCCTCCTCTTCCCCTCGTGAGGAAGCTGCAGACTGTGATGAGGTCTCCCCTCAGAGACAATGTGAGGAAGCTGGAAAAATTGAGAGAAATTTTTGTTTGGGTGTGCTGGATAACGGTGCTGATTTCATCCCTCATCCTCCAGCTGGTTATGTCCCACTCACAGCTTTGCTCAAGTTCTGAAAACCCTCACTGGAAAGGTCAATCTACTGCTCTTCAGGGATGCTTTTGAGTCCTCCTCTGTCAGATGAACCAGAGCTTTTGCTCTAAGAAGGGTTCCTGAGTAATCTGAGGAGCCAAACGCAGCCTGTCTGCTGACCTTTCCCTCTCTCCTTCACTGCTGTGGCCTAATTCTTCTTGCAGTTTCTGCATGTTGCATTTTGGAAGAGCTCAAATAACAACCCAGTTTATTTTTAGAGAAAACTCAATAGCAAGACCAAGCTAGGCACCACATCATTTCCACAGAAGGACAGGCATTTAAGGAGACAGACATTTTCCCTTTTATTGTTTTCTTTGCATCAACTCCTTTCTCTCTCTCTCTAGCAGGTTGCAGCAAAACTCAGTGTTTTTTCTTACCTCATTGTAAATACCTCAGCTTTACTCATCTTAATTTGTAACCCTAACAGGTCTCAATTGAATGCAGCTGCTGCTGCTGAGGGATGCCCTTCCCACAGTGCCCCCGGAGCCCAGCAGAGGACTGACCTGATGTTCTCCCTGACAAGTGTCCTCACTGAGACTCCCACAAGTTTCAGTGCTGTCTCCTGGCTGCATCAGCAGGAACATCAGCTGCCCAGCTGGAATGCAACTCACCTTTGAGAACCCTTTTAAATAGAATCACAATCACAGAAGCACAGAATGGGTCAGGTTAGAAGG